>NC_073229.2:24134821-24446428 GCF_029281585.2 Gorilla gorilla gorilla
CACATTTTGTAACTGAGCAGGACAATAATTGAATTTAAAACAAACAAAACAAAAGAGAACTGACTGAAAAGCATTTTGGTTTCATTTTTTTTTAACTTTGGTTCAAATCTATAATTCATTAACATATCATTTCCCACTTCCCATCTGGAAACCAGAAATATTGGTGATATACATCATGTAGCAAAATCCAACAAAATAATTTAAGGACCATAAATTTGAATGCATGCAGAAAATGTGTATTTTATTTGTGTTTTTGAATGGGAGGGGTGTTTTTAGCTTTTGGAGGAGTTATGATTTAGATTCATTTTTCCAGCACTGGCTCTGAGCTCAGCACATTCTGGGGTATTTCGGAATTTATGTTCCACTTCACATTTTTCAGCCCCACTATTTCTTTGTAAGGTATCTCAGTGGGAAGTAACCAAAAAAACCATTTCTTTTTTTTCTTCCCCAAGAATCTTAAAAGTCGCATAAGAAAGATGAAATGACCAACAATGGCTCTCAAGGGGAACCTGAGAAACAGAAGATTCATGAGGGCCTCTTAATGTACAAGTTTCTCTCTCTGCATTCACAACCCACATGAATATGAGAACACACAGATTGGAGGATGCAGGAGTCTGAGCTCTGCTTACACTTTCATGGAGTCAGATAGTAGGGACAGATGCCCTCCTTTCTCCCAGAGACACTGCCCACAACTCAATGAAACACACCACCCAATTCCTCCTAGATCAACCCCTTCCACTTCTCACTGGACGGATTTGAGCTAAATGAAGGTGGTCAAGTCGTATAAAAGGTTTTCCTCATGCCAAATCCACACTGGGTCCATGCCAAGGATACGCGGAAAATATTCCACATTGCTTCCATAAGCGACTTTCTAAACAAGAATTGCACCCTTGCAAGAAATGTGATCATCTTAGCCATGTCATGCAGTTGAATGCACACTTTGGACATCATATTCAAGAAATGTTTACTCTCCCTTCACACAGTGTATAGTGTATAAGAAGGAAGAGAAACACTTGGATCTTCCAGCATTGATTATTTAGAGCAGCAAAATGTAGAGGAAATTATACTTATTACATTCTAGTAACACTATAAACTCCTTACTGAAGACCATGAAATCAGAGAAGAGGAAGAATGGCCAAGAAGGAATGCTGTAGCCGAGAAGAGAATTACACAAGCAAGTAAGATGGCAAAAATTCATCACAAGAGTCCATGGCCCAATGGTTGAGAAACACAGGACTAAAAAATTGATGTTTAAGAAAAAAAAAAAAGTTTCCATAGTTTAACCTTTTATTTAAGCACAACATATAAATGTGAAAAGCCCACCTGAGATGTTACTGATTACACAGATTGAAGAAGTGATAACAATGTTCATCAGTCCCAGTGTTTTGGGCTTGGAGTGAGATGTCATGGACACTGGCATAAGCGTTTTGCATTTAGCAAGAATTACCTGTTCTGCTGGGTATGGTGTTTCATGCCTGTAATCCCAGCACTTTGGGAGGTCACGGCGAAAGGATAACTTGAGGTCAGGAGTTCGAGACCAGCCTAGCCAACATGGTGAAACCCTGTCTCTACTAAAATAACAAAAATTAGCTGGAGGTGGTGGTGGACACCTGTAATCCCCGCTACTCAGGAGGCTGAGGTGGGAGAATTGCTTGAACCCAGGAGGCGGACGTTGCAGTGAGCTGATATAGCACCATTGCACTCCAGCCTGGGCAAAAGAGTGAGACTCCATCTTAAAAAAAAATAGAAAAGAATTACCTGTTCTTTTTCTCTCATTAGGTCTTGATCTCAAACTTCTATGGGTCTTTCTGGAGGGGGAACAATCAGCCACAAAAGCCACTGGATAGAAGGTTGGCTATTTTCAGTGCTTTTGTTATAAAGACTCTGGCTTTCAAAAGGATTATTAAGAAAAATGCCTACTTCTTTGAAATCTACATCAAGTTGTTAAGGCAACAAGATCAAGACTAAATCTAGAAATGTTTGCTCCACCGCCCCCTCCGTCCACCCTGTTATCTACCTCGCATGTTTTCGTGGGTTGTGCCAACTAATTGCAATCATTGCCGCATCTCTGCCACCTCATCCTGAGGTTTTTGAACAGCAAGAAAAGGAAAGCATTGATTTGAACGATGGCGTGGTAGTACGTATGTATGTGGTTACATTTGTACGTCTGTGGGTTTGTGAACAATTCTGGAAACAGCTCATCAAATTTTCCCCTAAATGCTGTCAGATTTAGCCAAAGAGGTAGGAGAATTGACAGTGGTCTCAGTAGCCAATGATTCAATGTGGGGGTGGTGAAGGGGGAGCTGGAGCGCAAAGGAGCCAAGGAAAGAAGCATGGTGGAAATAGGAAATTCAGAGGGAAGAGCTACTTGAGCTGTTTGCAACTTCTTTCCCCCAGAACCATAAAAAAAATCTCATGAGCTCAGATCATCAACAAGAGATGATCGATTCCCCCCGAGTCTGAGCTGCACTGAAAACTCCCCCCGAGTCTAGGTTTTTGCTCTTTAGATGTGGGTTTGTGACTGCAGCTTCAAACCTCTCAGCTGCATGCTAGCTCTCCTGTTTTGGGAATCCAGCACAGTGTCAGCCTTTGAGTGCCAGGGGCAAGAGCACTGGGATTCTAGGCAGGGCACCTTTCCAGAGGGCCCCTGTTGATCCCTGTCCAGGCCTGCCCTGTGCATTTCCTGGGTCCCAGCGTCAATGACCCTGCCTGCTGACCTGGTAGACAACACATCCAAATTTGAGAAGTACTCAGCAGGCAGGAAGAAATTCAGACACAGGGCTGTTGAAAGAGGTTAGGACTAGAGGTTCCATCTATATCCTATTCAAGTGAGATGATGAGGTGAGATGATGAGCCTCCCAGCCACAAGCTGGCAAGAGGAAAGAGAAAAGGACTGAGGAGGAGACTTTGGCCATAAGAGCCCATTTCTAACCAGAGTTGGCCTGGCAATTGCAGAACCTAACCCCAGTGAGCAGGTGAGAAGGCAGACAGCTTGCCCAAGACAGTGTGTGGTCTCCTGAAAAATTAACGAGCTCTGCTGAATCCCAACAGTCAATGGGTGGATTTTAGATATGTCTCACTCCCTGGACGTCTGAGCTCAGAGATGCCCTGGGGAAAAGCCTCGTGTTTCACACACTTCGTGACCCAGTTTCCATCTGGCTGACAGAAGCTCTTCCTGCCTCAGATGACAGGTCTGAAGGCAGCTTAGTAGGATGGGTGATGAGTTATATGAACACATTTCCACATTAATTGAATTCCCCTCAGTTGGACTTCTGCAAAATGAACTTTTTTTTTTAAGAGCTACATTTTATTTTACTAACAGGGATTTAACTGGGTGAAGGAAGACTGCTGACTCCAGAGGACGTTTTCTGCAGCCTTTCCCTAGAGAGGCAGGCTTGGTTGCAGGAGGCGGTGGGAAGAAGGCATCCCAGAGACCCTGTGTATGAAGAAAATGCCTCTGCCAAATCCTCTGCCTGCCCTAGGTCACTGGTTCCCAAATGTGGGTGAATCATCTTGGAGAACTCTGATTACACAGTTTCCTTAGTCCAGCCCGACCAATTCAATCAGACCTCACGAAGCAGAGCCCAGGAATGTCATTTTTAACAATCTCACCAAATATTTCTGGCACAGCCTTTTTCAAGACCCCCTTTCCAGAAATCACTACCATAAGGCATTCCATCCATCCTCTGTAAGAAATATCCAGTGATTTTCAACAGTTGTACGAGAATGGCATTTTCTTGACAAAGCCTATGAGAATGGAGGGTGAGGCTTGCTGATTGGAAAAAAAGCATTTTCTAAAATTGCTATTTGTTTTCACCACAATAACCATTTCTCATATCAAATCACATAAAAGCTTCTCATAAGATTGGTATCTTTAGCAGAAGAATTTTGGATCAAATATGGTCGAGAAAGGCCGGGTGCTGTGGCTCACGCTTATAATCCCAGCACTTTGAGAGGTTGAGGCAGGTGGATCACAAGGTCAAGAGATCAGGATCATCCTGGCCAATATGGTGAAACCTTATCTCTACTACAAATACAAAAATTAGCTGGGCAGGTGGTGCACACCTGTAGTCCCAGCTACTCAGGAGGCTGAGGCAGGAGAATCACTTGAACCCAGGAGGTTGTAGTGAGCTGAAATCGCACGACTGCACTCCAGCCTGGCGACAGAGTGAGACTCCGCCAAAAAAATAAGCCGAGAAATTTTACAAATTGTGAAATGCACACTTTCGTTATGCAAGATTGATCTTATCAGCTTTTCCAGAGTGTCCACCTCTGTTAACCTAAGTCTCTTCCTGTTTGAGTTCTGGATGGTGCAATCTCTGATGCCATGAGCTCTCTGTGGAGGGACACTGGGTTCCCTGCATTCATTAAGGAGAACACACAGCATCCAGGACGAAAGCTCAGATTCCCCCAGCGATGCCTGTCAGAGGGGTATCTTGCTCTCCTTCACACTCTCTCCAAACCCCAGAAGGCCAGGGTGCACGGTTCCCAGGGCATAGAAAATTGCATCCCAGGAAGACCTGCTCAGGAAGCTATTCTCTTCTCTTACCTTACACAGTGAAACCAAGCACCAAAACCCACAAATCTGAGAGCCAGTGTTCAGGCCACACCCACACAGACGGCTCAGCTATTCTAACTCACATCACTCTCCTCTTTAAAATCCACAGGAGACACAGCATGAGTCTCCAGCAAGCGGGAAGATCTGATCTTCGTTCTTCATCTCCTGAGTCTGTTTCCTCCTTTTAAAATTGGAACTAACAGTGGTGCCTCACGGAGAGCGTCTGGAAGGTCAGAAGGGCTCACCACATCATGGTGAGGGCCAAAACAAGCACAGGTCAAGGGCAGTGGGAAGCCGTGAGGAGCCATGCAGTGGAACAGGTCTCAAGAGTGTAAGCCCCAGTCCCACCTCCCTTGCTCTGATTGTGCTTTTTCTTAATAACTTGCTGGATGCAGAGAAGATGCTGTTTGCAACTTCTTTCTCCCAGAGCCATGAAAAATCTCATGAGCTCAGATCATCAACAAGAGATGGTGGCGCTCAAACTCCCCGAGTGTAGCTTTTTGCTTTTTAGATGTGGGTTTGTGACTGCAGCTTCAAACGTCTCAGCTGCATGCTAGCTCTCCTGGCTGGGGTATCCACCACAGTGTCAGCCTTTGATTGTCAGGGGCAAGAGCACTGGGATTCCAGGCAGGTACCTTTCCAGAGAGCCTGCTGCTGGGTGATCCCTGTCCAGGCCTGCACTATGCATTTCCTGGGTCCCAGTGTCCCTGACCCTGCTTGCTGACCTGGTCTCTGACAACCCTGGGCTCCAACCACTGGGTCCCTCACACTGCAAGCAATTCTGCCTATGCCCAAGGAAAAGCACTTCTTTCAAAGTTCTAGGCCTTTCACTTGACCTTTCACGACTTATTTTCCAAGAAGCTCCAACTCTTGGCTTCCAAAAGTGGCCTCTGTGGGGGGTGGTGTAGTGTTTGGCCTTGTGCCAAGTTTCCAGAGTCTGCTCACATTATCCTGTACCTACCCAATGCCTGGTCCCCAAATGGCTCCTTACTCCTTCGGCTCTTCCCTCAGGTCAGCACGAATTGCCCACTTCTCTGTGGAATTCTCACCACAAGTAGATCCTCCTCTTTCCATCATTCACTGCTTCTTCCTCTGCATTGCCCTCAAATTTCCTTTTTTAAATTTAACAAATATGTATGGAACAGGATCTATGCCAGAGATTGGGGATTATTTTTCCACTGTGTCATACCCTTGCAAGCCTGGTGTTGGGTGCATTCATCCAGCAAGCCTGTATTGAGGATGGATGTGTGTTGAGCACAAAGTACCTAATGGGAACATCATGGCTGTAGCTCCCACCCTACCTCCTATCCAGGGAAGGAGGCAGCAAACATAAAAACACCACCACTCAATAAAAAGATTGCAAGTTTTAAAAGTGCTGTAAAAAAACAAACACAAGAACTGAGGTAGAAAGTTATCAGGTAGGAGGGACACCAAAACTGGACACAGTGGTCAGGGTAGGCTTCTGTGAAAAGATGACCCAGAAGCTGAGACCCAAATGCTGAGGAGGAGTCAGGCAGAGAGAGTGAGGTAAATGGCTTCCAGGCAGAGGCAACAGCACATGCCAGGGACCGGGGGTAGGGAAGACTTTGCCACGGAAGAAACTACAAGAAGACCAATCTGGTCGGACATTAACAAGAGGAAGTAAGTGGCCCAAGAAAACATTAGAGAGATTGGGAGGAGATATATTATGCAAAATCTTGTAGATTGGGAAGAGATATGTTATTCGAAATCAGTAAAGATTTTGAGTTTATTTCACTAATGAAATTTATACTTAGTCCCAAGGGGTCCGGGAGCGTTCTTGAAAATGAGCCTTTGGAACAAGATCATGTCCTTTGTAGGGACATGGATGAAGTTGGAAGCCATTATCCCCAGCAAACTAATTCAAGAACAGAAAACCAAACACCGCATGTTCTCACTTACAAGTAGGAGGTGAATGATGAGAACACATGGACACATGGTGGGGAACAACACACACTGGGGTCTGTTGGAGGGAGAAAGTGGGGGAGGGAGAGCATCAGGAAGAATAGCTAATGGATGCTGGGCTTAATACCTAGGTCATGGGATGCTCTGTGCAGCAAACCACCATGGCACATGTACCTATGTAACAAACCTGCACATCCTGCACATATACCTCTGAACTCAAAATGAAAGTTGAAGATAAAAAAAAAAGAAAAAAGAAAACAGGCCTTTGGCATGCCAGAGTTCCCAATGTCATGCCTTCGTGCGTTCACCACATATTTTAGAGAGCAACTCTGTGCTGGACACACAGTCATCTCATTAGTTTCCTGTAACAACCCCTTCCTACACACACAAATCCACATCCACATATATCAACACTTGGATGTGATTTTTGTCTCTCTGCAATTCTGAAATAGTATCAGACCACCCAACAGTTCACAACTAGAGTTTTGCTGTTGTTGTTTGTTTGTTTTTGTTTTTGTTTTGAGACGGAGTTTTGCTTTTGTCGCCCAGGCTGGAGTGCAATGGCACAATCTTGGCTCACTGCAACCTCCGTCTCCCAGGTTCAAGCAATTCTCCTGCCTTAGCCTCCTGAGTAGCTGGGACTACAGGCACCCCCCACCACACCCAGCTAATTTTTTGTATTTTTAGTAGAGATGGGGTTTCACTATGTTGGCCAGGCTGGTCTTGAACTCCGACCTCAGGTGATCCACCTGCCTCGGCCTCCTAAAGTGCTGGGATTACAGGCGTGAGCCACCGCACCTGGCCAACTAGATTTTTTCAGTTAGCAATATATGACGGACATCCCTACATGTTGGCAGACACATTCTCAGGGTAACTTTCTTCCTCCTCCTTGCTCAGCCTCGCCTATATGCACAGCTCACCCAAACATGGCCTCCCTCCTCAGCCTCTCCCTCCCCCAAATATACACTGCAGAAAACCTTGACACGAGATGGCAAGTGTACCTTGGAAAAGGCATACTGGAGACTTGTTCTCTAAACTTCCTTTTCTCAAATGGTACAAGCTCACAGCCCAGGAGACCAGTAGTCTCTGGTGAGGTCATGCTGGGCTTACATTTCATACTTTCAACAAAGTAATTTCCTTCATGCTATAAAATATTATGGAGTGGTGGGAGCAGGGGGAGATTCTGGAAGCATGAGGATTTGCATCTGCATACTCAGTGAATCCTCTGTGGAGGCAGTTGAATGTGGCATGAGGAGCTCAGGTTTCGGAGCAAGCCACAACTGGGTTAAAATTCTGGTTTCCCTGCTAATTAGTCTGAGGGAGGTAACTGGATCTCACCATGCTTCCTCATCTACAAAAAGGAAATATTAACACACAATGGAATATTATTCAGCCTTAAAAATGAAGGAAATTCTAACACATACTACAACATGGTTAAACCTTGAGGACATTAAGCTAAGTGTAATAAGCCAGCCACAAAAATACAAATACTCTATGAATCCTCCAGCAGCCAAATTCATACATAGTAGGATGATGATTGTCAGGGGCTGGCAGAGGGGGAAATGAAAAATTGCTGTTCAATGCATATAGATTTTTGTTTTGCAAGATGAAAAAGGTCAGGAGATCCACTGCAAAACAAAGATTGGTAAATTTTATGTTGCATGTTTTTATCGCAATTTTTTAATGAAAAAAAGGTGAGAGATAGTAATACCTGTCTCATAGGGTTGGTAGAAGAAAAAGAAAATAATATAAATTATATATATATAATTTATATTATATATATATAATTTATATATATAATTTATATATATAATTTATATATATAATTTATATATATAATTTATATTATATATAAATTATATATTTATATGTAATTTATATTATAAATTATTATATTTATATTATACAAATATAATTTATATAATATAAACATAATATAAATATTATAATTTATATAATATAAACATAATATAAATATTATAATTTATATTATATATAAACATAATATATATTTAATTTATATTATATATAAATATAATATATATTTAATTTATATTATATATAAATATAATATATATTTAATTTATATTATATATAAATATAATATATATTTAATTTATATTATATATAAATATAATATATATTATATTTATATTATATATAAATATAATATATATTATAATTTATATTATATATAAATATAATATATATTATAATTTATATTATATATAAATATAATATATATTATATTTATATTATATATAAATATAATATATATTTGCTTCAAGAGAAGCAAGCTCAGCTCTCGGAAATCTGGGACATGAAGGTTGGGGGACAGGCTGACAGGTTTTGGGAGAAAAGTGTGTATGTTTGTGTCTGTGTGTGTTAAAAGAACTGTGTGGGTAAAGAACTCTAACCTAGTGAACCCAAGTCAGCATGGCATGGAGTGGTGAGAGGGAGACAGAGAGAGAGATGAACAGAGAGTCCACTTTCCTCCATGCCACAACACTGGGAAACGGTAGTGCTGGCAGCATTTCTCAATGGCCACCGTGCAGTTCCTCCTTCTCCCCACTGCACTCACACAGACTCACACACACACTCACACAAGCACATATGCACTACAAACTCACACATGCAAATACGCATACACTCTCTCACACACACGAACATATGCACCACAAACACACATGCAAACGCACATGCTCTTTCTCTCACACACACACACACTCACACACGAGCAGTCACAGACACACACACACTTATCTCTCAGCTGTCTCCTCAGCCTCTCTGCCCGAGTCTCCTTTTAGCACAGGCAACAACAGGAAGAACAAGTCGTGTTCGAGGACTTCTGTCTTCAGGAGTCTCCTCAGTCTGCATTCTGGAAGATTCTTCCATATCCTATATTTCCTTACATGAATTCTTATTCCAAAGCATTTCAAGACACTCTTAAAATAATGGCTTTTAACTTTCAGAATCCTAAAATCTAGATACAGTGAAGCAGTTGAATCTGAGCTGTGTACAACATAATAATGTTTTATAATCATGCCTTATTTGACTATAATAAGTCTTTTACACTTTATAAGTTGTTTTCAATACATTAACACATTTAATTCTTAAAAGAAGGAGGTATTATTATCCCCCTTTTGTAAAGAGGAAAGACAGTTTCAAAGAGTTTAAGTGAGGTGTGTTCAAAGTCACCAAACTAGCAGGGATCAGAGGTGAGTCTCTGAAAGAGCCATCTGTTGGCTTCAAGATTTTTCTGCTCTTTTTACCTCATCACTGGGTAAGAGAGGGTAGGTCAGATAAGAGCTATCTAAGGACTCAGGAAACCGTGGGCACGCTGCCTGGATCGGGCACAGAATCAGAGCTGATCTAGAAAAGAGAACACGCACTTCCCTGAAGGCATGGAGAACAGGAGGAATTCAGAAAATAGGACATGAACTTTTTCAGAGCCTCACACTGAAAGCAGACTTCTTGCAGCCAATAAACAGAAAATGTGTCACTACTAAGTGCTTGCTTCTGAGGGAAGGCTAGAAGAGCTAACAGAAGGGCCCTGTCTCCAAGTTTAGAAACAAAGGAAGCGTCCCAAAGTCCGCAGCACAAATACCGAAGGCAGGAGACGCCTCGTTTCAAGAGATTAGGGTTTTACAGTCTTAGGCAGGTTGTAAGTAAAAACATGAAAAAACAGACCCTGGTGTGTGATGTTCCCCACCCTGTGTCCAAGCGTTCTCATTGTTCAGTTCCCACCTATGAGTGAGAACATGCAGTGTTTGGTTTTCTGTCCTTGCGATAGTTTGCTCAGAATGATGGTTTCCAGCTTCATCCATGTCCCTACAAAGGACATGAACTCATCCTTTTTATGGCTGCATAGTATTCCATGGTGTATATGTGTCACCTTAGGAGATATACCTAATGTAAGCAACGAGTTAATGGGTGCAGCACACCAACATGGCACATGTATACATATGTAACAAACCTGCACATTGTGCACATGTACCCTAGAACTTAAAGTATGATTTAAAAAAAAAAAATAAGAAAGAAAAAACAGAGCCCCTACACCATACTAGCAAATTGTATAAAGGTTACAGAGAGAATGAGAAACATTACCCTGTTCTAACTCCAAAAACAATAAAATTTAACGCTGATCCCTCAACATCCAGAGAAGAGTCCCTAGGAGAACCCTGCTATTTGGGGCAGTTGTCACTGTGGCTGCCACATGGTGTCACTTGTGAAACAGTATTTGGTCTCGTGCCATCTTACCTCGCTACTGGGATCTCTGGTAAACTGAGTACAGGGTAGACGCCTCCACGGAAACCTGCGCATACCCTCACTGTAGCCATTGAGAAATGCTGCCAGCACCACCATTCCCAGTGTTGCGGCGTGGAGGAAAGTGGACTCTCTGTTCATCTCTCTCTCTGTCTCCCTCTTACCACTCCATGCCATGCTGACTTGGGTTCACTAGGTTAGAGTTCTTTACCCACACAGTTCTTTTAACACACACAGACACAAACATACACATTTTTCTCCCAAAACCTGTCAGCCTGTCCCCCAACCTCCATGTCCCAGATTTCCGAGAGCTGAGCTTGCTTCTCTTGATATCTAGTCCTAACCACTTCTTGCCCCAGGATAAATCACATTTCTCATAGGAATAAATTTTATGCTGTGATAGGTTTCATTCCACTTTAAAAGGCAGGGCGGGGCATGGTGGTTCATACCTGTGATCCCAGCGCTTCAGGAGGCTGAGGCGGGCAGATTGCTTGAGCCCAGAAGTTGGAAAACAGCCTGAGCAACATGGTGAAACCGTATCTCTACAAAAAATACAAAAATGACCCGGGTGTGGTAGTGCAAATTTATAGTCCCAACTAACTCAGGAGGCTGAGGTGGGAAGATCATTTCAACCTAGGAGGTCAAGGCTGCAGTGAGCCATGATCATACCGCTGCATTGCAGCCTGGGCAACAGGGTGAGACCCTGCCTGTCTCTAAATAAATAAATAAATAAATAAATAACAGGCAGATGGACTCCTTACCTCAGAAAGAACTATCAGATAAACTGGAAGGATAGAGTATGGTTTGGGGGTAGAGTCAGTATTGAGAACAAGTTGACGGAATCGAAGAAAGAGGATGCCTTAAAAATAAAAATATCCAGCTTTTCTTCCTTGAACAATGCAACTGAAAACCATATGGTACATGACTATTTCCTGGAATGAGTAAATGGAAAGTTAAACAAAATCTTCAAGTATCCCCAGGTGAGATGCACAATGGGGGGAAAAAAGGCATGTAAAGGTTTAGATTTCGCTTTCTCTCTTTTTTAAAATTTCCAAGACTCACACCTTCTGCAAGTTTGAATGTATTAACCTAAATCTCACAAGAACATGCTCCAAGAACATCCTGTCCCATAAAACCATAGGAAAGAGGGGCATCTTAGGCTGGGCTCTCCAGAAGCAGATCCTGAGAGGAGGATTCCTGTGCAAATGACTTTTTGAACATGCTCTTAGAGGAAGCCAGTAAGAGCGGGGAGCAGAGCTGGGAAGGGAAGAGGCCAAGCAAGAAGGTGAACTCACTCAGGCAAAGACTTGCAGAGAGTTAGGCTGCAGGGAGCTCAGGAGTGTAAGGCCTGTTCTGCCATGCAAGGGAGCTGAGGCTTTCAGATCCCTGTAGCCATCAGCCACTGGATAAGCTCACCCCAAGCAGATGTAAATTCCCCTGGCACTTCCAGCTCTCAGGTTGTGCATGCCAGGGAGGCTCGAGCACCCTGAGATTGTGGAAGAAGAAAGCCCCCTCAAGCCAACAGGCACACAAGAATGGCACAAAGGAAAGTAGCAATGATTGGGCAATGCACAGACATTATCTGCTATAAGGAGCAAAGAATGAAATCTGAGAGATTCAGTTTTCCCATATACAAAATAAGGTTAACGGTCCAGCACCCATCATCTGTAAAACAGGGAAGGTACTAATGCCTGCTTCATTGGGTGGTTGTGAGGATCGCATTAGACAATTGAGGAAGACATGTCTTCAGCTCTCAGAAATACCAGCGTCTGTAAATACCTACAAGCAAGTAGAACAGCAATTTCAGCTGGGCCTATGGCTCCAGTTATTTTGCCAAAAGAAATGTAGTGACCACACACGTATCCAAAAATCTCTGAGGTCTCTACCATCTCTCAGCAATTTGGAGAATGCAGGAGGAACTTGGACAACTTCTAGGGGGAATTTAAAAAGCACTTTAAAAAGCATGAACCCACCAGTTTGAGCTGTACACAAAGCATTTCTTTCTAAAAATGTCCACCTCGGGTCTGTACAGTGGTTTTTGCCCTGTTCGTCTCTCAGGCACACTTACGAGGAGAGCTTTCAATGCATCCAAACAATTGCTTACAAGCACCAACCTACCGTGAGGTTAGCCCCACACTGAGCTGAGGAGCCATGAGGGAGCTGTTTCTATGGCATTTGAGTAGCACAAAATGTGATTTTTCTCTGGAGAAGACTTTTGAGAATTAGAGGGAATTAGTCATATTTTCCAATGTGGGAATTTTAACAGTTGTGAAATTATGAAGAAGACCTGACTCAACAATTTCAATATTGCAATATGTCACCTAGCTGTCTTGTTACTCAAAATTACATGACTTAAAAGACAGTAAGTTTAAAAAGAACCCAACCAAGGTTTGAAAGAAAAAGGAGATATGCAGACAAAGCAAAGGAAAAATATAAAATTGCTGAACATTTACAGAGCTAAGTTTAACAATTCTGGGCTCATTTAATACAGTTTTTATCTTAAATAGAACATTGAAAGGCATGTTTATCCTCTCAGTGAATTATATGTTAGAAATGCACTCTTTAAACAGTGGGTTTTTTTAAACCTACAATATGGAATCTGAACTGGATTTAACATGTTGCTAAATATTCAAATGGGTCATCCCTTCATACTCCCTTTTCGTAGGTTAAAAAAAGATGAGCAGACGTTCCGGACAAAGATGAGTAAGCCAATTCAAGACCACCTTTGTGCTATACTTTTTCCAGCCTCTTAATTAGGCTACTCCTCATTAACTACCCTAAATGAGCTACAAATAATGATCAGGTCCTGTCCTTTATATATGAAAATTAGTCTATTAGCAAGTGCATGACTAGGGTATTTTCCAGGAGTAGTGAAGGGTTTGAATTTTTTCAAGTACACTCTCTCTGGGCTTTCCTTGTCCTCAAAAGCATACCTTTGCAGGACAGCTAGCCAGGGTGAGAAGGAAAGTAAAAGACTCTAAAACAGACCATTCTAATGAGCTTGGTCTCATCAACATTGGGTGATAATTAGGTAACCTATCCAGAACAAATGAAACACTGGGCAAATTTGAAGAGATACAGATAGCTCCATGGAATGTTAAATACAAAGCTAGAAGTGGCATTAGCCCTTGACTAACTAAATGAATCACTGAATAGAACAAGCACTAGTGCTTATAATCAAGAACCTTAAGGAAAAAAGGGTGGGTGTTATGGTAAAAGAATGATTGCTACCTACAACTCACCAAATTCCCACATACACACATTTCCTGACATATATTTTCTCCTATTGTAATAATACCAATTGAATATGTTAAGAGACCCCAGGCTTATTGTAAACAGTTAAGAAAGAGTATCTAAATCATCCCAAAGAAGTTTATTCCAATTCGTTAACTTCAAAAACTTATCACTCTTTATGCACTTTCAACAAAATAGTTGTCCTCAAATCGATCTATAAATTAAATGCAATTCCAATCAAAATTCTGGCAGAGTCTTGTATGAACTTGACAAATTCATTTAGAAAGCTATCTGGAAGAACAAAGCAAGGAAACTTGCTTATCCAGACACTAAGAAACAACAAAGATTAAGTAATTAAAAAGAAAAAAAATATGGTCTTGGCATTGCCTAAGACAGAGATCAATGGAACAGAACAGGAAGCCCAGAAACAAACCCAAGTAAATGTGTGAATTTGTTCTGTAGCAGAGATGGCATTATAAATGAGTGAGGAAAGGATGAAACCTTCTAGTAGCTGATGTTAGGAAAACTTCACAACATAAAGACAAATATCTACCTCATGGCATACAAAAATTCAATTCTAAATTGATTAAAAACCCAGATATGAAAATTGAAACTATGAAATAAGTATAAAAATATTTTTTAATGTTGTGACATTAGGACGTACGGAAAGAGTTTTCAAATAACGCTCCAAAAACGCAAGGTGAAAAAAAAAATTGACTACAACAAAATTGAAGATTTCTATTCAATGTAGAATATCACAAACAGGGTTAACATATAGGTGATAGAATACGAGAAGAGAATGCAATATCTAAAATAAATTGGAGGTTAATATTAATGTTACACAAGGAATTCCTACAAATTAACAAAAACATATAGAAAGCTCAATTTTAAAATGTCCAATGTATAATAGGTAATTCACAGAAGGAGGAACTCAAATAGTTAATAAATACATGAAGAAATCCTCAACTTCATCCAACAATAATTGTTGATATGTAAATTAAAACAACTTTATGACCATTTGGTTGACAAAAATGTGAACATTGGTAAATACCAAATGTTAGTGATGATGTTGGCATACAAAAACTTCTTGCACTGCTGGTGTGAGAGAACACTGGTTATGATATATGAGATTATTGTTCAAATATATTCACTACTTCTCTGCCACTTCCATCAGAGGAGTACATCTCCTCTCGTGATTGGGCTTGGCCATGTGACTCAATGTGGTCTCATGGTAGACACCCCTGTGCACTTCTCTGCTGCTGGACTTAAAACCTGGCCATGTGACTTGTTTTGGGCAATACTATGTTAAGAGAAGTGACTTGAGCAGAGGCTCAAAATGTGGTTGCTTGGTTAGGCTTTATCCCTTGTGTTTCTGCCATTGCCATGAGAAGAATATGCCCTAGCAAAGTCCACCAGTCCAAGGAGGAAGAGAGATGTAGGGAGCAAACCTGAACCAACCTAAACCTGACCCAGAGCTAAGCCTACCTAAACATCCAGCTGACCCCTGACCCAGAGCCAAGCCTGCCTAAACACCCAACTGACCCACGGATGTATCACTGATAAGAAATTGCTGTGTTTTAAGTCATTTAGTTCTGTGTAAGTTTATTTCACAGTGTTCTTTTGACAACGACTGACTGATACACTAACATAGCTTTCAGTCAGTATTTAATGGCTATAAATAGTATATACATTATGTAATAGAAACTTCTAAACAGGCTTCTCTGATTTTTCCTTGTTAGTAAAGGGTGCCTCCCACTATGGAGTCCTTTAATTCCACACACTTGCTTCCACAGTCTCTTTTATAATATATATAAAATGCTAGTCAATGGGACCAAAGAAAACATCCACTAATGGACTTCTGGCAAAAGCTTTCCTCTGTAATAAAAAGAGATGCATGGGAAGCTATAACCCTCTTCTTCTACACTGGCTGTGATCATGCCTGTGTGTGATGTCCAGAGCTGCTACAATCATCTTGTGGCCAGTGGGAAAAATAACACTGACTTACAGAGGACAGTAGAGCAGAAAGATGAAATTGACCCGAGTCTTTGGTTACACCACTGAGCTGCTAATGCTTCCTCTGGAACGCTTGTTGTTACATGAGACAATTTAGGTTCTTACTATTTAAGCCAATTTAAGTAGAAATGCTAACAGCATTCATAATTATCCATGAATCTCAACTCATTTTCCCGTTAATCTCAACTCCTAGATATGAACAGGCACATCCGTAAGAGGACAGATGTGACTGTGCTCATTACAATATTGTTTTCTGACAGCAAGTACCTGGAGGTTACCTAAGTGTCCGCCACTTGGAACATGGATGATTAAAATGCCAATGATGAAATGTTAGGCAATAATCAAAAGTAGTAAGCTATATCTAGATAAGAAATTTGAATAAATCTCAAAAACATGGAGTGAAGTAATAAAAGTTAAAACATAGAATAAAATATAAAACACAGTTCCATTTACTTAAAGAATGTGAACACAAGACAACATTACAAATTTTCCAACCATTCATATATATTTAAGGAAAAGTATTAAAAACATTACAGCATGTGCTTAAGTAGGATACAAGAACATTGGCAGGATTGGGGCATGAAAAAGAAAAACAATTAATTAAAAATCTGAGTACTTATACCAGTTGTTGCTACATAATGAATTATCCTAAAAAGTAGTCGCATTTTGGCAGAATTGGGGTCTCTCTTCGTTGCCTAGGCAGATCTTGAACTCCTGGCTTCAAGTGTTCCTGCCACCTTGACCTCCCAAAGTGCTAAATTACAGGCATGTGCCACCACACCTGGCCTGTAGTAGCTTTACAACAATAAATGTTTATTATCTCAAAGTTTGTATGGGTTAGGAATCCAAGCATGGCTTAGCTAGATGCTTCTGACTCATGGTCTCTCAGATGACTCCAGTCAAGGGTTGGGCTGCAGTCTCATCTGAAAGTTCAGATGACAGTCTGAGGATCCATTGTTAAGCTCACCAACATGGTTATTAGCCACAGGATTTAGTTCCTTGTGGGCTGTTGGACTAAGGGCCTGAGTTCTTCATGGCCGTTGGTTCCTTGCCATATGAGTCTCTTTATAGGGCAGCCCACAGCACAGTAGCTTGACTCCTCAGAGCAAGTGACAGAGCAGGAGATAGTATGTACAAGTTGGAAGCCACGGTCTCATGTTTGCTGTATTCAATTTATTAGAAGCAAGTCACTAGGTCCAGCCCACACTTAAGGGAAGAGTATTACATGGGGGAATGAGAACCAGGAAGTGGGGATCACTGGGGGCCACCTTAGAAGCTCCCTACCTCAGTGCCATGACCAGTGATGATCACTTATCATGAACTGAGGAGCCTAATCACTTCAACTTGGTGTTCCCATGCTCCAAAAAATGAAAGGCAAACCAGATGGCAAAAAGAACCAATGTGGCTTTGACTTTTATATATCTGCATATCAAGTTCTAGATAATTGACATTAAATAGTTCTTGACAGACTGAGGAGTTATTTGGGACAACATGCTGACTTTAGGTATGTAACTATTAAGAAACACAGGGGAAAAAAATCACAGTTTTTTAGGTAAGATTAAATATCAAGAAGCAGAAAGAAGAAAGTGAATATTAGTATTGTTTCTATGAAAACAGCAGCAAATCCAGATTTAATGTAAAAAATACTGTTCTATATGATAAAACTTTTTGATGTAGATTTGGATAACTCTATAATCGGAGAAAGCTTTTAAGATTCCCTTATTTAACAGGTGGAGAATCAGAGGTTCACATGGCCAGTGACTTACCTTGGGTCATTATAGGTACCTACCCTGGGTCAAGCCACTCTTTTACCAAGCAGAATTGCTTGTCAGAGTGAAAATGTGATATTTGCAGCCTCCAAGTAGAATCTAGTCTGATTCTAAATGGGCTAGACTTGGCAAAATCTTTCTTCCTTTCCCAGGAAATTTACATCAAAGAGTTAATTGCATTAAATTGCTCTGTATTTAACTTCCGTGTCTGCTAACAAGCAAAATATCAATAACAGTCTCCATTTTCTGTGTAAACCGGAGAAGGACTTCTTTTATTTTGTTTCAGTACTATTTTTCTAAAGCTTTCTTTTTATGCTCCTCATCACAGTGTAAGTCCATGAAAAATTAACGCCCCTGTTCAGCAGGGAGGCTAGCTCCTCTTAAAAGAATGCTCTGGAAAACCCAACAGCAGGACATGCATCTCCAAGCAGATATGTCATAGAAAGGTACAGTGTGTTCCAGAAGCTTCTCCCAAGAGAGTGGGGGTCTCAAGGGCTGTGGCAATTACATTAGACTCATTTTATGTTTCCTCTGCTATCCCTTACTTATTTCATATAATAGCACATTTTGAATCTATGAGTTTGCAAAATCCAGGTAAGCCACTATAAAGGTGTAGAAACCACTCTACTTTCTTGAACTCCATGGGCAATTAGGGAAAGCTGATGTGTCAAATTCAGAATTCCACCAACAAAATGGCATTTGCAATTGCTGAATGCAACAATTGTGTTCTATGAGTAAGATATTTTGTGTATAACAAAAAGTTTAAAACATCAGTGTATATTAGAAAAATATGCAGTGAAACATGGGAGTAAATGTACTTGCAATGCAAAAGTTAATCAGTGTCATGAAAATTTTAGCCAGAGAACTTGGTTGGTGTAGTATTTAATGAAAAGTAAATCTGTGTCTTCTCCTAAAGTTAAAAGTATAATTCTTTTTAGTTCCTGCATCAGTTTATTTTTATACACAGTTATAAATCCCCATTTGGATTAAGGTTTTTTACCTGTAAAACTGATAAGGGCTTTCAAATTATGTCACATTATTAAAGAATCACTCTGAGTATAGTAGGTAAGAGTAACCCAACCACACTTCACTTAGTGAGTTTGATTCTCTGGTTGATTAAGATCACAATTCTCCATTTCTGTGCCTATTCCTCTTTTTCCCCCATCCTAGAGATATTTTGATTTAGCTCACTTCAGATTCATACCTGTTAGGCATTATCTCATAAAATCACAAAACCACCAGGCGAATCAACAGCTTCAACACTAGAGGTAGACACGGGTTGACCACCAATGGGGAACCCCATCCAATTGAATTTACTCGCCGACGCCTTTACATCATCTCACCCCTCCATACCAGACCCCACTGGATTCAGCAAGAGCTATCTGTCTCTCCATTTGTGCTCCATTTCTGCTTCAAGGCCAGACAGCTCTTAGAATCTTAGTCCTCAGCATCAAATTAGATGCCTCATTTAGTAAAAAGCTTTCACTCTGCTCACAATTCCTACCTTCACACCAGCCCCCTCTATGTCTAATATTCTGTATATCTCATTACCCAGCTCCAACAATAACACTCGAATTTAGCCTCATCAAAGGTCATACTAGCTTCCGTACCTTAGAATGAATGGAATAAAACATATGGAATGCATGAGTCACATATAATGTGGTTCACACATAAATGTGCAATATTTATTGTCTCTCAAAATATTTCACAAGTCCACCACCTTCATCCTTGAGTTTTGCAGGTAAATAAAATGAATGAGCAGAGGACATTAATTACCATGGGGTGTATGCATTTTTAAAGGCTTTAAAACAACAGTGGTATTAATATCTCCTTGATGCACCAGAAGAGCAATCAGAGGAACACTAAAAAGTCTCCCATTCTCTTTTTTCAAGGTTGTTCATTAGCTGAGCTAAATCTCTCAGAATCAGAGCCAGCCACCTTCGTTCCTCTTATATATGTCTCAATCATTTTACATAGAAAGAATCCATTCCATTAACCATCAACTTTACAGGAAGCAAAGCATAAGATGGCTGCTAACATAGCTAATATAACCCAGTGCTACTCTAATGGAAGTAGAGAATCCAGAGCCCAAATGGCACTAGTTCCACCGTGTGGTCTTAGAACAGCATTAAATAGTTAAAGGAGAAAAAGCCATTTAAAACACAATTTTTAAAAACAGTCCTTTAGTCAAAACTACTCTGGCCTAAATTCACCCTAAATCACTGCAAGATTCAATAGAAACTCAAAGGAAACTGCACACTAATGGATTCTCCAAAGAAAAACACATTATAATTGAACCATCCTATTCCTTGGCACACGTAACAGCTGGTCTGACCACACATGTTCGATTCTGGAGCCATATTTTAAGAGGGACAATGACAAACTAGAACACATTCAGAATAGGGCAACCTATTCTGAAAACTATTTCCTATGATGAATGGTTGAGAGGACTGGTGATCTATATTCACCAGTGAGAGAAATGAGAGAGCTGCCTGCAATGATGGGAGTAGCTAGCTCGCTGGACTAGAATTACACAAGAATGGCTTGAACCATTAATCAAGTAAAGAGCCCTAATCAAATAAATGCAAATTAAAACAACAGTGAAATACTATTTCCACATCCCCACATTCAGCAAATTGGGACACACACACACATATAATTATTTTGTCCAGTGGAAATGCCTACAGTTTTACTGCTAGGAAGAGTGGGAAAAGCTTTTCTGTTAGTCTGGAAATAAAATTCAAAAGTCTTAAAATTGTACATACCTTTTTACCAAATGTTTTCATAGCTAAGAATTTATCTTAAGAAAATAACTGGATATGTTTTCAAAGAGTTTTGGAAACAAATGTTCATCAAAACATTATGCTTACCAAAAAATAAAATAAAATAGAAAGAAAGAAAAAAACAAAACGGGGAACACCTAAACATCCAATAAAAATCTCTGGATTTTCTCCACGAATAATTGTATAGTGCTTACAACGTGCTAGTCACTGCCAGATATGTTCCTCCTAATTCTCAGAATCCCTGCAACAGCCCTATGTGGGGGACATTATTATCCCCATTTTACAAATAGGGAAACTGAAGTGCAAATGTGTCACGTTGCTCACAGCCTCACAGACAATACACAGTGGGCCTGAAAGTCCAACACAGGCCTCCTGCCCAGACCCTGCGCTAACACCCACATTACATTGGTTAAAAAGTAATGGCGGGTAAACGCGTGGAATACAATTTTCAAAAATTAGGCGAAAGAGAAACGTGGTGAACTCACTGGTATAAGTTAGCAAACTCCACCTTCTCCCTCTTTTAAAGAAAACTGAGACAACATTTGCCCTTCTGTCTTCTGGCACCTCTCCTCTTCTCCAGCTTTCCAAAGACCTCACCCCTAGCCCTTCCAGCCCCTGAGGTGGAATTCTTGCAAACCAGACTGCCCCACGTGAGCAGCTCTGAGCTGGCTTGCAGCCTCTGGCCAGTTTTTGCTCTTCTCTCCACTGCCCTTATTCCACAGATTAACAAATAGAATAGAAGTAACTAGGAAGCATATTTTTATTTTTACATCTCTCGCAAAAAAAAAAAAAGCAGTGTTTTTAGGCAAAATAAAAAGTTGAATTTGTAGGGAACCGCCATGCGGACAGCCAGCAGGATCCGGAGAGGCCCCGGAGCGTCTGCAAACCCCGTGGGACCCAGGCGTCCAGGCACCGCGCCCAGGAGAGCCAGCTCTGAGCATCCCCGGGGGGCCACTCCTTCTGCCGGGAGCCTGAAACCCAAACACGAGAGATCAGGACCCCCGAGTGCAGCCTCTTCCCACCACCCGAACCATCATGGCTGACTTCAACTAGGGCCCTTCCTACGGGCTCTCCGCCAAAGTCAAGATCAAGATTGCTTCCAAATAGGATTATCAAACAAAAGATCTTCACAACTGGATAGCAGAGGTCAGCTGGGCTTAAAAGAGGGCATCCTCCTCTGTGAACTCATCAACAAGCTGTAGGCAGGCCCAATGAAGAAAGTCAATGAGTCCTCATTAAACTGGCCTCAGCGGAGAATATTGGCAACTTTATTAAAGCTATTCAGGCTTATGGTGTGAAGCCACGTGACATATTTGAAGTAAGTGATCTTTTTAGGATGGAAACATGACCCAAGTTCAGGCTACTCTGGTGGCCCTAGTAGGTTGGCAAGCACAAAAGGATACAACCATGGACATCAGGGTTAAATATGCAGAAAAACACGACGTTAGGATGAAGGAAAATTAAAAGCTGCTGAAACTGTAATTGGATTGCAGATGGGAACCAAGGAAGTGCCAGCCAGGCAGGTATGTCAACTTACGGGACTACAGGCATCTTTATGATCCCAACATGCAAACTGACAAACGTTTTGACCAGACCACAATTTGTCTGCAGATGGTCACTAACAAAGCAGACAGCCAGGCAGGGATGTTAGCACCAGGCACCAGAAGGGCCATCTACTATCAGAAGCTAACATTACAGCCAGTAGACCACTTGACAATTTCTCTACAGATGGGTACCAACAAAGTGGCTTCCCAGAAAAGAATGGGTGTGCATGGGCTTGGGGGGCAAGTATATGGTCACAAATACTGTGCTGCTCTGACAGAAACTATCATTCACAACAGAAACAAATGGTTTGAAAATCAGTGATAGTGATTATCACACAGAATACCCAGATGACTAACATGGCGAGTACCAAGGTGACTGCCCTAGAGATTACCAATATGGCAACCAAGGCATTGATCACTAGATTCACAGAAAAGAGCTCAGTATTTAGTCTACTGTTTTCATTCAGTGAGAACCAAGCCATCTTTAAATAATTTTTATCTTGTCTTCCTAAAACACTATTAAGCTTATTGTACCTTAAAAAAAATGACTTATATACATTCCTTTCTCCTGTATCTGCCTCTTCCCTAAATAGTTGCCTTTTCTTGTTGTAATAGTTAAATCCTACAGCATAACCAATAACTAGCATTTGAAATAAAAAGGAATACTGTGAAAGGGGAGAATTCTTGCACAGCCAATTCTTTTATTAAAGATCTACGCATTTTTACAATCTTAAACTAGTATTTTCAAACAATAGGAAACTACTATTTTTGTACAGTTTAGTGTATCTGATTTCTACCTGGAAGACTAAGCTCATCCTTATTTCTAAATATGGTCTTTGCCAACTAAACCTAAGATGCAACATTTTAGAAATTTACATAATCAATGTTGCCACCATATTGTTTAATTTTTAAATAAAGTCATGATTAGTGTGTGTTTATGATTATATATGTACTCGTTCTCTTCCTTAGCTGACAAGATCTTTTCAGAAAGAGTGATGTTTCCAAAGGAGTATGTATGAAGTGGTCTGCAGACATTTAGATCCGGGTGGTGCATTTGCTCTTCCTGATTTCGCCAATGTATCAGTGTGGAGCTGCTCTGTATCCTTCAACTGTATTGACTGCTGAATGTCTCAGCATGAAATTATCACACTACATTTTTTTTTTTTTTGAGATGGAGTTTCGCTCTTGTTGCCTAAACTGGAGTGCAATGGTGCAACCTCCGCCTCCCGGGTTCAAGAGATTCTCCTGCCTCAGCCTCCAGAGTAGCAGGGATTACAGGCGCACTCCAACAAGCCCGGCTAATTTCTTTTTTTTTTTTTTTTTTTTTGAGACAGAGTCTTGCTCTGTCACCCAGGCTAGAGTGCAGTGGCATGATCTCGGCTCACTGCAACCTCCACTTCCCGGGTTCAAGCAACTCTCCTGCCTCAACCTCCGGAATAGCTGGGATTACAGGCATGTGCTACCACGCCCGGCTAATTTTTGTATTTTTAGTAGAGACAGGGTTTCACCATCTTGGCCAGGCTGGTCTCGAACTCCTGACCTCATGATCCAACCCCCTTGGCCTCCCAAAGTGCTGTGATTATAGGCGTGAGCCACCACACCCGGCCATTTTTTGTATTTTTAGTAGAAACGGGGTTTCACCATGTTGACCAGGCTGGTCTGAAACTCCTGACCTCACGATCCACCCACCTCAGCCTCCCAAAGTGATGGGATTACAGATGTAAGCCACCACACCCAGCCCACACTACATTTCTTATACATAAATTTTGTTTGAACATTCAAAAAATAAAATAATTAAAAACAATCATGAGTTTTCAAATTTTTATTTTAGAATAATTAGGGGGAAATTGGACAATAGATCTAATTGCTAAGAGGAAATTTTAAAACTTAGGTTAACCCCCAACACTTTTTCCAATGAATTCTAGTTTTTGTCTTTTTTCCTCTTCATGCTGAATAGTTCCTTGTCATCCTGTGCAGATAAACAAACAAAAAATTCTTGCATAAGAAAAAGATAAATACAATTCTTCCTTCTTCTGCATTAGAAAATATCCTGTTGAACTGGGTGTGGTTGCTCATGCCTATAATCCCAGCACTCTGGGAGGCTGAAGCAGGAGGATCACTTGCCCAGGAGCTGGAGACTAGCCTGGGCAACATGGGGAAAACCCATCTCTACAAAAAATACAAAAAAAAAAAAAAAAAAAAAAAACTAGCCAGGTGTGGTGATGCACACCTGTAGTGCCAGCTGTTCAGGAGGCTGAAGTAGGAGGATTGCTTGAGTCCAGAATGTGGAGGCTGCAGTGAGCCATGATCACGCCACTGCAGTCCAGCCTTGGTGACAGGGTGAGACCCTCCAAGAAAGAAAGAGAGACAGAAAGAGGGGAAGAGGAGAAGGGGAGAAAAGGGGAAGGGGGGGAAGGGGGGGAGGAAGGAAGGAGAAAGAAAGAAAGAAAAGGAAAGAAAGAGAAAGAAAGAAAGAAAGAGAAAGAAGAAAGAAAGAAAGAAATCTCGTTTTAGCATGTGACTCACTTGTGAATACAAGCTTGTTTTAAACTCATGTTCTGTTTCTCCACAAATTCCTATTAAAAGCTAGATTAAAATATAAATGACTAGATAAAAATGGTTTTAAGAGTCTCTTTATATAAATACCAATCAGAAGTAGAAAAATACATAGATGGAATTGCTTCAAATAATGCAAAGAAGTCTGTCATAGCAACATAAGTATTATATGAAGAACTGGTGGAATACTCAGAATTGTTCAGAATCTACAAGTTTTGTGCATACAGAGCCAATGAGAGCCAGTGAGAGCTGAGGGTCACCCTGATCTTTTAACTTCCTTGGATTAAATGCCAGGACCAAGATTTGCGGACAGTCTGGCACCCTGCCAATCAATGATGGACGGGGCTTCCCAGAGGAGCCTCACATTCTTATGGTTACCCCTGACTGCAGGCCTGTATTTCTACTGAATTGGATGTCAATGTGGATCCTAGCATAGTCCTCTACAGGCTGCTTCTGTTCTGTACCAAATCAATCCAGATATGGAAGTGGCTTTTCTTCCCAAACAAACAAAATTCAGAAAACAAGCAATAAGTAAAGCCCATGTTCACACCAATACTCCACTTGGCAGACTTTATACAGGAGGTGGGAGAAGATCAAAGAAATTTACATCATAGCAATGCAAACAACAGATGAGGATAGTATAACCTGGTTCCAAAACCACTTTGGCTCGCCTCCCTGCCATGGGATTGCTGGTCACACCAACCCTAGTGAAGCTTCTGCCCCCTCAGCATCTTGCTAAGTTCCCTCTCTTTTCCTCTCTCTCCTCTCAATTCCTAAATCCTGCTGACTGCAAGTGCAGAACATTTAGCTCTTCTATTTCCTTTTCTCCTGCTAACCACATGTGATTTGCTATTTTTTTAAACAAAGCCAGTTCCTCGAAACGGAAATGCTAATGTTGCTACAAAGAATGTTTTTTATAATGCATCTTCCGTTGTAATCATAGAATCTTAGAAGGCATTTGGTCCAACACCCTTGAGAAATCTGTAAGAAAAAGGGATTAATGACTTACTCAAGATCTCATAACTTAGAAGCAGCAGAGCAAGCACAAAAACCCTATTCTCCCAACTCTGTCTGATGTGTTTTCTATTACTAAATGCAAATGCTAAGACGGTTTAATATTCATTAATAAGAATCACTAGACAAAGTGTTAATTTTGTTTGTTTATTACATTGTAAGAAAGTAACAAATCTAATACAAGTAGTCCCAAAAACTTTGAATCATCAAATATTTTTTGAGCACATAAATATTCCAGGTTGAGTAAATGCTTTTGTTTGACACATAGATCCTTTGTGGCATGGTCCCAAATTACCTAATTTATGTCTATAAATACCATCTATATACTGATGACTCTCCAAATTTATGTATCTCCACTCCTGACCTCAGCTCTGTACTCATGTATCTAAATGCCTTCTTTACCAAGCTGACTGGTTGGCTAAAAGGCAAGACACAATTCCTGGATCCTTTCTCCGCGGCCCCTTAAATAGTTCCTTCCTTGGATTCTCCATTTCAGTAAATAGCATCACAGCTGCCTAGTTGCTCAGGCCAAAAATCTTCTGACTTATCTTTGATTTAGCTCATTCAGTTAAAATCTATGCCTACTCTACGAGTTCCTCTCACAAAATAGATACTGATTCCATTCCGTCTGTCTCAACCATAACCACCTTATCCAAGCTCCATGAGCTCATGACTAGGCTGCTGTAAGAGACTTCTCGCTAGCTACTTTCAGTCGTCCAAATTCCTGCCTTCTACAGTCTATTATTCACAAAGCCAAAGTGGTTCTTGTTCTTAAAAGTGTAAAATACATAATACTCTTGCTCAAAACCCTCCACTGCCTTTCCAAGCATGACCACCAAGTCCCTTTCTTGAGCCTACAGGGCTGTGCATGACCTGGCCCTGTTTCTCTGTGATTAAATTTATCATCCTCTTGTTATGGCTTTTATTTCATACCTTGTTTAAGAAATCCTTTCTATTGCAAGAACCTAAGGACATTCTCCTAATTTTTTTGTAAAGGTCTGTAATCCGTGTGGAATTGATTATGGTGTATGGTGTGATGAAGGAATCCAGTTTCCTTTTTTCCTCATAAATAGCCAATTACCTCCACATTACTTATTGGACAGCCCATTCTTTCTTCACTGGGCAAATCATATTTCTATGAATGGGGTCTGTTTCTGGTTCTCGGTTCTGTTCCATTGGTGTATATTTCTGTAGATCTGAGCCAATACTGGATTATAATAATTATTAGAGCTTTATACTAAACCTTGATTTCTGATAAGGCAGGATCCCCACTTGCACCTTTTCTTCTGCAGGAATTTCTCAGTTATTGTTGGATATTTGCTTTTCTGCATACATTTTAGAATTAGCATTGCTTATAAATCTGCACTTATTCCTATCGTAGCTTGCATTGAATTTACAAATTACACTGGTAGTAATGGTAATTATGAATAGATGTTGAACATTATCGAGTGCTTTGTGTGCATCTGTTGACATCGTCTTAATGCTTTTCTCCTCTAATGTGGTGACTGACAAATTCAATAAAATAATTTTCTATTGTTAAGCTAATTTTTATCCCAATATAACCCAATGTGACCATGTTTTTCATACATTGCTGGATTTAATTTACCAATATTTAAGATATTGTGACAATGTTCATAAGTAAGTTCATATTATTTTTGTCTTGTTTTGGAATCAAGATGATAGTAGCCTTAGAAAATAAACTCCCTCTTTTTCTAACTCTCAGGAAGATCTTCTGTAGTATAATTATCTCTTCCTTGAAAGATTGGTAAAACTCACCTATCAAGGATCTGGGCCTGGGTTTCTTTTCTTTTGACAGGGTCTCACTTTGTCACCCAGGCTGGAGTGCAGTGGTGTGATTATAATTGAATGAGCAACCTTGATCACCTGGGCTCAAATGATCCCTCCAGCCTCAGCCTCCCAAGTAGCTGGAACCACAGGCACGTGCCACCACACCCAACTAATTTTTGTGTTTTTTGTAGAGATGGGGTTTTGCCATGTTGCCGAGGCCTGGGTTTCTTTATGAGAACATTTTAAACTACTAATTTTACCTTTAATTAATCATTATAGGATTGTTTATGTTATTTTTTCCTTGAACTAGTTTTGGCTAGTTAGATGTTTCTAGAAATTTGTGCTTTTATCTAAACATTCTAATTACTAGCATGTAACTTTTTATATAATTTTCTTTCATCATGTCTTCTGTACTCATGAGTATATACCTTTTTTTATTCCTAATTGTGTTTGTGCCATCTCTCATTTCCATAGAGTAAAGTCATTGGAGTTTTATCTGTATTGTTAGTGTATTTCAAAACACAACTTCTGACATTGTCAAATCTCTCTGGTGTACTTTAGTTTACTATTTCATTTATTCCTCTACTTTTCTTTGTTTTTATTTTTTCATTCCTGCTGCTTTCTTGAGTTTATTCTGTTTTCTTTTTTCCCCTAACTTAAGTTGGCTCTGTAGTTCACTAATTCTTAATCCTTCTTCTTTTCTCATATATTCACTTTGATTTTCCTCAAATTACCTCTTTAACTTTATCCTCTGTTTTGGTAATTAGTATTCCCGTTATAATTCTATGTTATGTGTCTCTGATAGTAATTCTTTGAAGATTTTCTGGACTTGCTTTAAGGACTACTGCATGCCAATTTTTGCAAATGTTGCATGTACTTTTGAAAAGATGATGTGTTCCTTAGTTATTAGAGTTCTTGCTTTCTTGGGTGCTGGTAACTTTTGAGTTCATATGAGGTTGGATTTAAGCCATGGGATTCGGAGGGGCTTGCAGAGAAATGCTTTCCTCCAGAGATGATTTATGTTTGTTTCTGCAAGGTGCCTGGAGATCCTCAGCTGAACACTTGTCATGACATTTCAGCTCACTCTCAGGTTCTACTGTCACTTTAAGTTGCTAACACAGTCACAGGTCAGAAACTAACATATCCAGTCCCTGGCAGTAGCCAAAGCCCTTTGATTGAATATTAAATCTCCTCTCCTCCTGCCACCTGCAAAGAGAACTATGGGTATTACCCCTCTTCCCTCTTTCCCGTCTTCCCAGCATTCCCTTCCCACCATAGCTGGCCAGTTGTAGTCTTTGACTCCTCCAGAATCAGGACCAGGGGAGAGGGGATTAGGGACAAGGAGCCACACTACAGCAGGGCCATCTTTGCGACAAGTATGGCTGGCTGCTTCTTTCTCTCATAGACACCTTGTGGGTACTTCAAAGATTCTCCTGTTGGATTTTTCCAATTGCAATGCATGAGACATGGGTGATGCTTTTTTTTAATTTTTAATCAGAAATTTTTTTTAGTGCAGTTTTAGGCTTGCAGCGAAATTGAGAAGGTACAGGCATAACTCTTAATTCAGGTAGACAAGGAGGTGACCGCCACATGCACAGCCCCACACATTTACAGCCCCCCATATCAACATCCCCTCCAGTGTGGTACATTCGTTACAATTGATGAGCCTACATTGACACATCATCACTCAAAGCCCACAGTTTACATTAGACCTCACTCTTGCTGTTATACATTCTACAAATTTTGATGAATGTATAATGAGATGTGTCCATCATTATAGTATCATACAGAGTGGTTTCAGTTCCCTCAAATCCTCTGTGCTCCACCCATTTATCCCTCCCTCCCCTCTAATCCCTGGCACCACTGATCTTTTTACTGTCTTCCTAGTTTTGCCTTTTCCAGAATGTCATACAATTGGAATCATACAGTGTGCATGAAGAAGCCTTTTCAGATTTGCCTCTTTCACTTGGTAATATGCATTTAAGCCTCCTCCATATGTTTCCATTACTTGATAGCTCATTTCTTCTTCAGAGCTGAGTAATATTCCATTGTATGGGCGTACCACAGCTTTTTCATCCATTCACTTCCTGCAGGACATCTTGATTGCTTCCAAGCTTTGGCAATTATGAGTGAAACTGCTGTACACATCTGTGTGCCATTTTCTCTATGGACATCAGTTTTCACCTCCTTTGGGTAAATGTCAAGGAGTGTGAATGATGGCTCCTGTGGTAAGAGTATGTTTGGTTTTGTAAGAACTGCTCATTGTCTTCCAAAGTGGGTGACGGCCTTTCTCCCAATGGAACCAGCTGCTTCCCCTCAGCCCGCCTGCAGTTCTTCTTGCAGACTCTTAGTAGGAGTCCATTACCTCCTCCATCCTGGCCACTGGACAAGGTCTTAAAGTGCCTTCAGGCTGACCTTCCCCCCCACATGGACCACATCTGGCCCACAGAGGAGCACCCCATAAATTCCTCAGGGAGTACAGTTACTTCCTTGATGCAACAGCACCTCCCCTGCGCTGCACCTTGCCAGCTGGTGCCTCCTCCCCTGTTCTTGCCTAGTAACTATGGATTGAATACAAAACATGGTGTGGCAAGGAATATGTTCCCTTCCTCCAGAAAGGCTTTCTTTGCTTGTGGCAGAAGACAGACTGCATGCAGGCCATCTGCACACGTCCCAGCAGAAACCGAGCCCATCAGAGCCTGTGTTGCTCTTGTCTGAAGGCCGCTCACCTGCTGGCCCTTACTCTTGCCGCTTGGTCTCCTGGGTCTCAGCTGACAACCTGAGGTACTTACAGGGCGCCTGCTCCTTTGTGCCTGAACTGACAGTTATGTCCACCCAGCACCACCAGCGTGCCAGCATCTTGGCTTAGCTCTCCAGCCTCTTAGCAGCTGCTTCTGTTTGGTTTCTGGGCATTGCATTGTTCACATGCACAGCTTAGACATCAGGAAACGGTTTGAAGAGAAATCGCACGAAGACACAATTTTCCCTGGTTCCCTTTTCTCTGTGTTCATGGCTCATCAAGTCCTGACAACTTTGTATCCTGAATTCCAATTTTTTTGACTGTGGCAAGCTATGAGCTGCCACTTTCTGTTTGGGTTTCACACCCCATGACAGGACCTGAATCAGCGAATGCTCCCGGGGGACAAAAACAGCTGCAAAGAAAGAACTGACTTCAATGCACTTGTCTCCTTTCGAACATCTTGGCCCTTGGATTCCAGCAACCTTGGCTGCTCTTTGATGTTCTCAGACTACTCTATTACATTTTATTTGGTTTGGTTTTCACAGTTCTTCAGCAGGAGGGTTATTCTGGTACAAAATACTCCCTCACAGCCAGAAATGGAAATCCCCTTTAAGTTTTTTGAGGTTTTGTTTTTGTTTTTGTTTTTTTCAAAAAATGTACTAGGTGGCATTTTTCTTATATAATGAACATGTTTTCTCTTCACTTTAAATGTGAAAGATAATTTGACATAGAACAAAAATGTTTGGTTCACAAACACTTTATCCTCAAAATTCTGTAGATGTGGTTCCATATTCTTCCCCCCGCCCCCCCCCCCCCCCCACCCCGAGACAGAGTTTTGCTCTTGTTGCCCAGGCTGGAGTGCAATGGCGCCATCTCAGCTCACAGCAACCTGTGCCTTTCAGGTTCAAGCAATTCTCCTGCCTCAGCCTCCCAAGTAGCTGGGATTACAGGCATGCACCACCACACCAGCTAATTTTGTATTTTTAGTAGAGACGGGGTTTCACCATGTTGGCCAGGCTGGTCTCGAACTCCTGACCTCAGGTGATCCTCCCAAAGTGCTGGGATTACAGGCATGAGCCACTGAGCCCAGCCAGCCATATTCTTTTTGCACTCAATGATTCAGAGGATAACTCCAATGTGGGCCCTACCTTTGTTCCTTTGTGAAAATTAAATTAATTGGACATTAATTAAATTAACGTTTCAAACAATATACTAAAAAGACTGAGATCATATACACAGCAATGTCTGCACGGATGTTCTGCAGAGGTGGCTGAGAAGGGATCCCACAGCTCCCAAGCCCTTGCCACAGCCAGAGGGCAGGGGCCAGTGGGCAGCTGGGTGCAGGGATTATTTGTGAGGAGGGGTTTGGGAGGTGGTTTTAGAGTGTTTCTTCCAAGCCCTCCCTGGCTCTTCCACAAGTGTTGGGGTGAAGTGGTGCAGAGGGAGACATTGTGTCATGGAGCCCTGGGACGCACTGAGATTAAGAAACCTCTCTCGGGAGGCTGAGATGGGCAGATCACGAGGTCAGGAGTTCCAGACCAGCCTGACCAACATGGTGAAACCCCGTCTCTACTAAAAATACAAAAATTAGCCAGGCGTGGTGGTGGGCACCTGTAATCCCAGCTACTCAGGAGGCAGGGGCAGAAGAATTGCTTGAACCCGGGAGGCAGAGGGGCGGAGGTTGCAGTGAGCCCAGATCGCACCATTGCACTCCAGCCTGGGTGACAGAGTGAGACTGTCTCAAAAAAAAAAGAAGAAACCTCTCTCATTTAGCCTTCTATCTAACGATGTTTCTATACTGACCATGTTTAGAAATTAGCAAATAGCATATGGTCTCAACTAAATTAAACAGCCACAGGAAAAAAATAGTTTAAGGAAACATACCAAAAGGGTTATTATGTATTTAGAATCTGGGTAGTATTTAATTTTTGTTTTCATATATTTCCTTATTTTCCAAAAATTGAGAACATCTACTACTTTTATAATGAAAAATCATATTTTCTAAATGCCTAAACACACAATGTTTAACACAACACTACGTACGCCGTATATGTATGTTTAACATACAATTAGGTAAAAATTATCCACATGGAAAATACCTGGATAGAACTCCCCGCCCTCCACACACACACACACACAAATCCCAGTGTTTTCCTCTGCATAGCGACTTCTCTATATATATCTGTAAATTTTCAAATTTTTATGTAATGGGGGAGGGAAGCGGAAACTTTAAGAAAACACCAGTCCCAGATATATGGCCCACCTGTGTGTGGGTGGTTAAGGAGCACACCTGAAACATTCACACCAGGTTCCCCTGGGAGCCCAGTGTCCTCCCCCACTCCAAAACCACGCCCGGCTACTTCTTGTATTTTTAGTAGAGATGAGGGCTCAACATGTTGGCCAGGCTGGTCTCCAGCTCCTGAGCTCAAATGATCCACCCGCCTCAGCCTCCCAAAGTGTTGGGATTACAGGCGTGAGCCACCGCGCCCGGCGGTTCGTTTCATTTTCCTTCACCACCTTTCCTCGCTCACTCCACTGGCTCGTTCTTGGAGCCCCGACTCCCCTACACTGGGTCCCACCACACTGGCCCTTGGTACATACATTCCCACACTGTCAGTCAACTCTTTCACCCCCACTCTGCGAGTCCCATCTCCCCGGGAGCCCGCGAGCTCCTGGGACAAGGATGTGACCATCCCCAAGCTCCTTCTCCAGGCTGAGCTCGGGGGGGCTTTCCACAAATGCGATTAAACTGAACAGGCGCCCTTCCACCCTCAGCCTTTCCTGGCCCTCATCCTTGGAATTCCCAGCCCCCAGCTTTGCTTGGGAAATCCAAGGAGGCCAAAAGGCACAAAACAGCTCACTGGGGAGAAAAAACCCGAGTCTCCCTCCCAGGTCAGTAATCAGTGCGGCCGGAGGAAGGGCAGCCCCTGGCACAGTCGGTTCCTTAACAGCTCCTGCCCCAGAAGCTGCCTTCGGATGGACAGCCGAGTGAATCGCCATGAAAAATTAATCAGCCTCTGCCTGTCCGCGGCCCAGATGGACGCAAAGCAGATGACCTGGCAGGAACCAGCCGCAGTGAAGCCACCGCAACCACAGCCGCAGCCGCAGAGGGGAGGCCGTGCACCCGCCAGCCGGGAGAGCCGCGCGCCTGGGCCAGGCGCACGTGGGAAGTGGGCCACGAAACTGGAGACCACCGAGATGGACGCCCCGCACTCGGGCTCAGGCCTTTGTGCTTAGCACGTACTCTTGGAATCCAGCACGCCCTGCTCCGGCCGGCGCCTCCAATCCTGAAGCGCGCACCTGGGAACTCACGCACCGCCCAGCCGCGAGGGGCTTGGCCTGGCTGAAAGCCACGTTATTCTCGAAAACACCCGTGGGAAGCACACGCTGAGCTCCCGGGGCCCCTAGAGTATGCAAAGAGGCCGGCCCTGCGAGACTAAAGTCTCTCCCCCTAGGACCTAGTCCCTTACCACCAGCTCCCGCGGCCACCGCGCAGCCAGAGCGCACCGTCCCTAGGGCTTTGGCGGTGGCCAGAGCCAGCAAGTGCGGCGGCCTGGAGCTGGGGTGGTGAGGGCGGACGGCAGGTTGGAGAAATGCAACCGAGCCGCAGGTTTCTAGAGGCCTCTACAGCCCCTGCCATCTGGGCACTGCACAGACAGCCGCTGCGTGAGACCTGGAGTCGCCACCTCCATGCGGCGCTGCCAGCCACTCCGCTGCGGGTGCTGGAGCGTTCCATGTCGGGGACTAAGGGACCAGCGCCGGCTCCCCAGTTCTCTGCATTTTGAAGTCATTTTCTTAAACTCGAGCTTTAAATAACCACCGATGACTTGCCTACGGGCCACGCAGATGCTATGCTCTGACCTCGCTGGGATGTGCAGAATTATTCTACTGTTTTGTTTTTGAATCAAATTAGGGAGTTTAGAGAAGTTTTAGATTCAGGTCAGGCTTTCCCAGGACCTCCAGGCTGTGGACTGTGCTCGAGCTTAGGCCAACAGCGCCATCTGGTGGTTATGATCCGCATGTACCCGCCAATGCCTGCAGACCGGAGAGAGTGATGTAATGGTCCACAATTGTTCCTGAAGCCAGCTCTGCAGCAGGCCAGATGTTATGGGTGTTTTATACCCCAGTTTTTCGTGTAAGTCACTGAGCGAGGGGGTTTCTTCATAGGACGAATGCTACATGCCGTAACGGAAATTCCCCTTTTTGCAATCTACTCTAGAGAGGGTGGATTTGAAGCTAGGGAGACATAGGACATAAAAAATCCAATCTCTTTGATTCCCAGCCTGACTACCTGACTTTACCAGGTCCCACCAAGACAGGATGTGAATGCATGCCTCTTGATTCCAAGAGGATGTGGAACTGTTTTACATTCCTATGCTGTCATGGCCTCCACCAGCTCATGCATTCCTTCAGGACTGAAAGCAGACTCCACACTGCCTGAAAAATTCCCGGGACACTGATCCTCACCAGAGTTGCCCCTCTGTCCCTCAGACATCCTTTTATTCCCTTACTACCGCAGCCTGTGGCTGGCCTCCCGCCAGGGCGCTCCAGCACCTCGGACCCCTCAGCTGTCTCTCTACTCTTTGCCCCTTACCTTGACTTGCCCAGCACCCTGCAGTTGCTTTTTTGTCTTTACCCCATCTGGCCAAGACTAACTAGAGAATGTCACCAAACTATGCCAATTGGACCAGCTGCAAATTTAGGCTGTGGGACTTCAGATGAGCCCTCACTGCAACTCACAGTTTTCAGCATTTGTTGATTCCTGCATTGCAGATATTCCAAATGTTTCCTTCTAATTTTTAGCTCTTGCCCTTACAGTATCTCACAATTTGAGAAACAACTTCTACTTTACAGAGCTGAAGTTGGCCTCATGTGAGTTTCCTCAATGTTGCCTCTTTTGCCCTTAAAATGTTTGTATCACCTTATTTTTTCATTCTACGTTACTTCAACAGGGAAAAATCCTTTGTCTTTCCAAGCCAAATGCATCTGCTTTATCTCTAACATAAAATATGAAGCCCAAACAAAGCAGGAAAAAAAAAACTCAAAATAGAAGCAAAAGGAAACTTCAAGAAACTATCAACATTCTCAGAAGAATGAATAAAAAATATTGCACACATGAAAAAAGGATGCCACAAGAAAAGGAATATTCAGGAGGTGGAAAAATCCTCTTAGAAATTAAAAAATATGATAGCAACAATGAAAGTTTCAAGAGAAGAGTTAGAATAGAAATTTAGTGAAGCCTTCCAGAAAGTACAATAAAAAGGCAAAAGGGCAATTTTTAGAAAGAAGGAAAACTACAACATTAGCCCAAGAGGCCAAGTTAGCTACGTAATTTGAGAGACTCAGTGAAAGATGATGATGTGGAGTTCTCTGTTTAAGAATTTTGGCTGGGCGCGGTGGCTCACACCTGTAATCCCAGCACTTTGGGAGGTCGAGGCGGATGGATCACAAGGTCAAGAGATCGAGACCATCCTGGCCAACATGATGAAACACCATCTCTACTAAAAATACAAAAAATTAGCTGGGCGTGGTAGGATGTGCCTGTAGTCCCAGCTACTCCAGAGGCTGAGGCGGGAGAATCACTTGAACCCAGGAGGCAGAGATTGCAGTGAGCTGAGATCGCACCACTGCACTCCAGTCTGGTGACAGAGGGAGACTCTATCTTGAAAAAGCTGGGGTCAGTGCAATGCACCTGTAATTCCAGCCACTTGGGAGACTGGCTTGAGGCGGGAGGATGGCTTGAGTCCAGGAGTTCAAGACCAGCCTGGGCAACATAGTGAGACCCTGTCTCTTAAAAAAAAAAAAATTAGCTGGGCATGGTGGCTCATGTTTGTAGTCTCAGCTACTGGGAAGGATTGTTTGAGCCCAGGAGTTAAGGCTGCAGTGAACCTTTCCTAGTTCTTATTTTTTTTAGAAACAGGGTCTCACTCTGTTCAATTCTAGCTCACTGCAGCCTTGAACTCCTGGACTTCAACGATCCTACCACCTCAGCCTCCTGAATAACTGAGACTACAGGGATGTGCCACCATGCCCAGATAATTTTTTAAATTTTTATTTTGTAGAGAAAATGTCTCACTGTGTTGCTCAGCCTGGTCTCAAACTCCTGGGCTCAAGCAATCCTCCTGCCTCAGCCTCCCAAAGTGCTGGCCTGAGCCACTGTGCCCAGCCCCTTCTCTAGTTCTAACTAGTGACCTTCTCTAGTGAGTCTCAGCCAGATGAGGTATAAGACATCATGTCACTGCACTCCAGCCCGGATGACAGAGCAAGACCCCGTAAAAAGTCTTTAAAAATTTCAGGGTGGCAACAGGAGAGCATTAAACCTAGCAGGGGGTTGCTGCAGTGGGCACAGTCCTTCGGTCCCTGCTTTATACCTTGTGATTCAGGGTTCTCAGCAACCCATGCCATGAGGAATCCTCCTCATCAGAGTTAAAGCCATAGGTCACACACTGCCTTGCAGGCTGTTTTAAAGTGGGTGGAAGGTGAGGATGCCCTGTCAGCCCTGAGGATTTAAAGCCATGTTCTACAGAAGCCTTACCCCATGTGACTGTTCAGACCTAGATGTGGCTCGTTTGATGCAGTTATGCTGCCAGGGTAAAATACACATCAGATTTCACATAAAAAACAATGTCAAGTAGGTCATTAACCATCGCATTATGTTGAATACATGTTGTAGTGATGTTTTGGATTTATTTGGTTAAATGTTTTATTAAAATTAAGTTTACCAGTTTCTTTTTACTTTTAAAAAATGTGGCTACTAGAACATTTTTAAAATGTGGCTCCCGTTGTATTGTGATCCAAGAATCCTGGTCTAAAGAGATTTATTATGGAACCAGTCACCAACCTAGTGATTTGTAGGTTTTATTTCTTGCTCTTCCATGACAAGGTGTCAGGGCAGCAGGCCTGGCCATGGCTGGATTCGTCCATTTCCAAGGAAGAAAGCAGACACCACTGTAGGTATTTCAAAGTGGAAGAGATTTCATATAGGAAATTTGGTTACCAAATTCTTATTAAAACTGGGAAAACAAGAAGGAAAATGTGCTGTTTCCAGAAATCCTGAACTGCAGAAAGCTGCTACCACTTTTGCAGGATCCAGTGCTCAGGTGAGCCCATACAACCCGGTCCCTGCACTGTTGCTCAGCAGCTCCAAGACTTTGTAGTCATGTGCTGGCAACCCAGGCAGGAGCCTATAGCTGCTGTTGTTAGTGAAGACACACTGGCACAGTCGCAGGAGCCAACAGTCACCTTCTATGCTGAGCTGGAGTCACTGACATTTGCTGAGAGGGCCTACCAGAAAAATAATGGTTTCTATCTTCTACACTTTCTAATTGCTGGGAATTCCTCCAACTGGCGGACCTAACCAGAACCCAGGTGGGAAGAGGGTCTGTTAAATGCAGTTTGCAATCTTCCAGCCCTGATGGTAAAAAGGAGAGGGTAGTAGGGCAAGGCACAAAAGCCTTCTATAGAATCTCTCCTAAAAGATGAAATGGGTAAATGGAGCTGAATGTACTGAGAGGAAAGCATCTGGGAAAATGGGAATGAATTATTGATAATGATACAAACTAAGAGAGCAATAAAAATGGAAAAAGAAGTCAATTATAAACTCTGGGAAAAACAAAAGTCTTACAATAAGGAAACATAATCACAGTACACTACTTGGCTGTGTTGTGAACAATGTTTCTGCGGTCATATTAATTCTGAATATTTGTTTACCAGATATTAAGTATAATTTTATTGGGGTGATGGGTCAAGTAGGAGAGGGTATGTGCAGGAGGTAGGGCAAGTTGAAATCTAGGAAGTCAACACATTAGTTCACACCTAGCTGGGAGAGAATCAAGAAATCACAGCTTAGGTGTTTTTTTGCTTTTAATGTTTGAAAGTGTATCCTAAAGAAAACAGCTGACCAGTTAAAACAGGGAGTGAGGATCTGGAAGGAGCGGGGAGACAGGGCTCTACAGTTTGACGTTTTAAAACGTAGGGAGTTATATAATTGCTTTTAATGATGTACATGTAAACCTATGCCTCACATTCAATAAATATAAACTTATATATAATACAAATGTTTCTACAAATTATTGTATATAAAATTCAATAAGAAACTTTTTACTTCATAAATGAGAAAAACTCTCACTCCCTAAAATCTTCCACTTCTCATAAAACATTGATTATATACCCAAATTTATAGTAATGATGAAAAGAACATGTCATTACTGTCAGGGTAAAGCAAAGCTTGACAGCACTGAGCGGTATGATTTATGGAAGGAAGAGTTGACTGAACAAGAAACTAACTGTGATCATCTTTAGCCATTTTCTTTACCATAAATTCATGTAAGTCCACTTATTCTTTGGGTGAGCAGTTGTGGTTACCAACACTGTTTTGAAAGGATACATGGATGGTGTCATTTCAATCTGTCAGCCATGCCATGATTGGTAGTTAGGTGACTTTGAAATCTGTGTTAACTCTTTGAAGCTAAATGGTATCTCAACAGAGAACTTACTGCTCACCAAATGCCTCACCTCCTACAGTTGAGTAGGGCCATGTGACTTATCCTAGGCAATACACAGTGAGCGAAGTGATGTGTGTCCATTCTGAGCCAAAGCATTTTAGAGCCAGTGCCCAACTTTTCAGCTCTGTCCCCGCAGCCACGGTGATTGTTGAGACGAGAGTCTCCTATGTTGAGGAGAATCACGAGGTGGTGACAGCACCTTGAATTGTTGAGTTACCACATGGCGGAAGGTTACACTAGGAGTCACCCATCATTCACTGAACTTTGGGTGGTTGAAAAATAAACGGTTAATGCTTTAAAGCCTTGAGATTTGGGCATGTGTGTTACTAAAATATAAGGCATCCTATCCTGACACATTTCCTTGCGTTGTTTTGCTTATAGTGTGTCATTTTAGTATGTGCTATTTATGGAAATCCCTTTACTAATTCACCATCATAAACCCATCGCCAAGCATATGTAGGCCATGATTCTAATAAGAGCAATGGGTTTTGCTGAGTTCTTACCCACTCTGTTACCCTGGGCTGTTAAGAACATTTACTTTAAGGCGACTGTGAACAGGGTATCTTAGTTCAGGCTAGTTTAACAAAGAACCCTAAAGTAGTTGCCATGAACAACAGAAACTTATTTCTCACAGTTCTAGGATGTGGAAGTCTGAAGTCAGGGTGCCAGCATGGTTGGGTTCTGGGTAGGGCTCTCTTGTGGGTTGCAGATGACCAACTTCTCCTAGTTCCCTCACATAGCCAAAAGAGGGCGAGAGGTTTCCGGGGTTCCTTTTATAGGGACACTAATCCCATTCACGAAAGCTCCACCCTATTTACCTCCCAAAAGCCTCTCCTCCTAAGGCCATCATATTGGGGGTGAGGATTTCAACATACGGATTTCGAGCTGGGGGGATGCAAACACTCAATCCATAACAGAGAGGGAAGTATCCCGGGTGGTCATATAACAAATCTTTTCTCCGTGTGAAGTTAATTCTTTAAGGGAGGTGAACCCACAACGAAATAGCCATTATGTTTTCACTAACGGAAATAACTCACAGAGGAAACAGAATGAAAGGGGTTAGGCTGTTTAGACTGTGTCAGACCTTTCATTCAGTCAGTCAATAATAATCGGAAGGCTGCTGAGGTTGAGGTACTGTGCCAAGTACAGCATGAGACACAAAATGAATGGGAAATACATTTAATTTCTCCTACGCAGGAAAGAACAGCCATGGGCAAGCAAAGCTAAACATATCTGCAAAAGTCACAGCTTACGGCATGAACCCAGGAGGTGGAGCTTGCAGGGAGCTGAGATCGTGCCACTGCATTCCAGCCTGGGCGACAGAGCCAGACTCCATCTCAAAAAAAAAAAAAAAAAGTCACAGCTTAACACATACACAATAATATTCTTCAAATGTCATTCTTGTGCTGAGGTCAAGGAAGAAAGGGGACTGGAGAAGTTACCAGGCAGGAGAAGTCACGGGAATGGTGTTCCAAGCTGGGCTTAGTAGGAGTCAAAGGACAAGTTTTAGTAGAGAGGGAAGAGAACAGACAGCACATGAAAATATGGACACACAGGACAGCAAAGGGAAGGGCCCGAAATATGCCAAAGGCAAGAATGGGCATGGATGGAGCGAGAGTTCTACAGAGGAATTTAAAAAATGAAGGCCAGGCACAGTGGCTCATGCCTGTAATCCCAACTCTTTGGGAGGCCGAGGTGGTTGGATCACCTGAGGTCAGGAGTTTGAGACCAGCCTGGCCAACATGGCAAAACTCCAACTGTACTAAAAATACAAAAGTTAGCCAGGCGTGGTGGTGCGCACCTGTAATCCCAGCTACTCAGGAGGCTGAGGCAGAGCATCACTTGAACCCAGGAGGTGGAGGTTGCAGTGAGCCGAGATCACACCACTGCACTCCAGCCTGGGTGACAGAGGAAGACTCTGTCTCAAAAAAAAAAAAAAAAAAACCCGCTGGGTGAGGTGGCTCACACCTGTAATCCCAGCACTTTGGGAGGCCGAGGCAGGTGGATCACTTGAGGCCAGAAATTCGAGACCAGCCTGACCAACATGGAGAAACCCTGTCTCTACTAAAAATACAGAAAAAATTTAACCGGGTGAGGCAGGAGAATCACTTGAACCCGGGAGGTGGAGGTTGCAGTGAGCTGAGATTGTGCCACTGCACTACAGCCTGGGTGACAGAGCAAGACTCTGTCTCAAAAATAAATAAATAAATAAACAAACAAACAAACTGGGGTAGGGAGAAATTAGGGAGGGGCCTTGAAGTCCAGATGAGAACCATTTAAGAGAATTGTGTAGAGCTTTATATAAAATGATCTGGGAAAGAGGTTATAGAGGTGGAGAAAGAAGGCCAGACAGGATTTAATCAACAATTCAACAATGAAATTAAGAATTGGGGTAGTGGCTTGGGGTTTGGAAGAGCAGGAGAAAGTCCAAAGGAAAACTCAAAACGATCTGAAGATGGAGAGGGGAGGGTTCAAGAAAAGAGTGGAGACATGACTGACCCCACATTTTCAAGCATGGAGAAGTTGAAAGGGGGCTACTTTGTGGTAACTAAGAAGCTTCCAAATTCAACAACATATTTCCCTATAGTCGCAGGGAGAAGAACAAATTAGACGCAAAGAAGAGATAGAAAAGAACAAGTAGAGAGGACAATGACCCTAATCTCTTAGCTTTTTGAGGCCAATGATCACATTTACTTATGTTAGTATCCTCTATCATGTGCCTAATATGAGGACGAGTACCTGGAACCAACTAAAAATAGTTACTGAGTAAGAGAATAGGTTAACTCGAAATGATTTCGCTTTCCCGTACAACAGAGATGCTAGCGTGATCCAAAAACCTTCCACTACACACTGCAGAGGTTGAGGTCTACACTCCAGAATCACTGAAGGATTTCTCAGAAGAAAGCTAAGTGGGGAAGGAACCAGGTTCACTGATATTGAGTTCATAATAACAACCTTGGGCATCAGAGAGAAATTGTGATTCATGGTTAAATTGTCTCCAATATAATTAACTGGATACAGGTCTGAGTCCTGGACAACAGGGATGTAAATAAGACTGAAAGAGAGCTGCATCATCACTACCACTGTGGAGCATAAGTGTAGACAGTGACATCCATGAAACTCTGGCGGCTCAAGTTTTGGGTTGGCCACCATGGAGGCAGAAAGAGCTACTGTACACAGCAGAGCAAGGCTGGGTTGCAATGTGCTGGCTACTGGGAAGCACAGCATGGAGGCTGCAGCCCATCGTGGCAGTGTACAGATTATTGAAATAATTTTATTCATAAGCACATTTGAAAATGCTCCCACCACCTCCCAGAAATACTTGAAGCAGTGGAAAATATTGCAGTGAGCTGAGGTCTGAGCGTCAGTAAACCAGGACCTGTCCGACTCAGCTGAGATACAATCAGGGCCTTTGCCCAAAGTTCATGAGACTGTGAAGGACAGCACCCAAGCTGGTGCAAATTGCAAATATTTGAGGGTGCATTCCAGCCAAGAGGGGCCATAGCTGATTGGGGAAAGTTGAAAGGGTACAGCAGTAGCCATCCAAAGCTTCTGATCAATAAAATGTAACCCGTATGTTATGTACCAGTTTGTTGCTGTAATAAAAAGAAATCTGCAAGAGGATGGTAAACAATTAACTGTACCACACAGAAACTGTTGTAGAGACATCCGCCCCCTGCCCAAACCTGCCTTGCCCTTTCCTGCGTGTGCCTGCTCGCCGCCCAATCTCTGCATCCTCTGTAGCAACAGAGCCTCTATTTTGTTCTGGTGGTAATGTGCGCATCTAGTCCTTTCAGCTTGTGTGGGTGGGGAAGACCACGCAGCACATCTCTGCGAGAAGTCTCCAGGTGATGCTTTTCTCTACAGAGGCTTTCTAAAAGGGAGCAGACTCCACTGGTCTGTGCCTTGGCCCGTTGTGCCCTGCTTCTTCTAGCATGGAATGGAGGCTCCCCTGCTAGGCTGGGGTTACCGGCCCTTTTGTGAACATGAGGCTATACACTTTTAGGACGAAAGCCTCATACCTAGGAAGTATGAGCAGAAAGGTAAAAGGAGACTAGTGCCCCGATGGCATCATGGAGCCACTATACCAATCCTGGGTTTCCTACCTCAAGATGCTGGCTTATGAGAGAAAAATAATCCTCCAATCAGGGTAAGCCACCATGCCGGAGTTGTCACTTGTAGCCAATGCTGTTACTGCCTTTGCACCTTTGCTCAAGACATTACCCATCTGAATGGCTCTTTTCTCTCTTCTCAGCTTAACAATTTGTCTCCCACTACAAAACATGCCTCTCTACCCCCATAAATCTAGAGTTGACTCTTTTTTTGTACATGACACCTCTGCAACTACACTGTAAGATTCTGGTGACAGAGACCAAGACTCACGCTCTTTAAGCTTGCACACAATCCTTGCTCTTGGTAGAACATGGTTCCCACTGAGTGCTTCCCTGAAAAATGTAATTCCACAATACTTTTGCATTAAAGTTCGTGAACTATTTGGTCTGAGCTTCAAACTTATAGTGCACTAATTATGATTCATTCAGCAGAATAACCCCAGACTCTAGCCCACACACGGACGCAGCCGGCTACTCCCATGCTGTTAGAAAACACCAGTTCTGGGGGTTCCTCTCTGTGAGCACTCCTAACTGTTCCTGAGGAAACTTTGAGTGACTCATAGTCTCCCTTCTAACATCGCCACCTCTCTGTGCTCTGGCAGGTCCATCTGGCTTTCTATGGCCAAAATAGCATCCTGGGATGACTGTCCCAGAATGTACCAAAATAGGTAAAGGGAGAATTGTGCCTTCAGAGGCATTCGGATGATTGTCTGAAACAGAAAATAATAAGAGTTCTTTTGTGGGCCAGATCCTTTATTTGCCCTTTGTACTAAAGCAGGTTTCCCCCCTCCACCCCATCTGCCCCTTCCTAGGTCCTTTGCAATGCATTATTTCCAACAACAGTAAGCTCTGCCATATGGCCAATAAATATATTGCTCAAGTACGTCAGTGTGTTTCATCAGATGTTCTTCTCCAAAGTTAGAAGGATTGCCACAGTGAACTGGGTGAAGTAGATAGCTCTAATCTGCAACAGCACTATTTCATTGATTCTGATTTCTACCATGTTGCCTAACTGCGGAAAATTATCCCAGTACCCCAGGGTCTGTGTGTGCCCAGTCAGACCAGTGCTGCAGCAGTTCACACAAATCCCAGGTGCTGTGGACGAACTAAGCCAAAGAAACCTGCCCTTTGACTCACCCTGGTTGCCCCAGCCTACTACCTCTACATGTGGGCTCAAGTGGGAGCTGCCATGAAAAGGTCTCTCAGTTTCTCCTTATCTGGCTCTCCCACAGGTGGCTCTAATTCCAGGAGCCTTGTGGGAAGCTGCAGACCAGCCAGGGAGCCACTAGGGGGCCCCCTACTAACATCTGCCTGAGCCAGGGGGCTCAGTCCCTCATGTTTTCTGGTATATTCCACACAACTTAAAAAACGGCTTATTTTCTTCTTCCATAAAGATTTGGAATACAATAACGATGTCACAGATGTCAAGCGAGGAGAAACTGTTTTTCGTTCATTAACTTTTGGAAAGAAAAGAAATTTAACTTTGGCCAGGAGTGCCCGACTGGGATCGGCGGCACGGCCACAGGGGCACCCCGTGGCTAAACCCCTCATGGAAGCCACTGGAAAGATCCTCTACCCCCAAACGCAGGGCTTAGGGCATCGTCTGTCCTTGCAGAAGCAGGAATCTTGTTAGAATTACCCAAATACAACATTTCAGTAGGAAAGGCTGGGTGTTCTTGCTTTTTAATTAAAAATTTTATTGATAATTGTAGATCCACATACGTTTATACCAAAGAAATCAATAGAGAGTGTTACTAATCAATACTTACTTGCTTTACGGATTATTAGTCAATAACCAAGAGTCTCATATGCGCTTTATCCAGCTTCCTCCAAAGTAACATTTTTCAAAACTATGACCACCAAGATACAATCTACTAATCAGATTTAGATTTCCCTAGTTTTACTGTTACTCGTGGGGGGGGGGGGGGGGGGGGTATGTTTAGTTCGATACATTTTTATCATCTGTGGATTCACGCATCTGGCACCAGTCAGGATACTGAACACTTCCACCTCCACAGGGATCCCCGAAGCTGCCCTTTCATAACCACAACCCCTCCCTCCCACGTCTTCACCCTAACCCAAGCCTCTGGTACACACCAATTTCTCCTACACTTCTAAAATTTCATCATTTCAAAACTATTATAAAAATGGCATAATATAGGCTGTTACTTTTCAGGATTACCTTTTTACTTCCCATAACTCCCTGCAGTGTCATCCAAGTTCGTACAAGTTGATTCATGCATCGGTAATTCATTCCTTTGTGCTTGCACGCACTTCAGCACATTTAACCATTCACCTGTCAAAGTATATCTGGGCTGATTCAAGATTTGACGGTTAAGCAAAACTGCTATTGAACATTTGGGTGATGTTTTTAGCACTGTTGGCGAATGACGTTGAACATGTCCCTATCTTTACTAAGTGTATTTTCTCTGTGAAATATCTCACGTCTTGTGCACATTTTCTAACTAAATTGGATGTTTCACTGTTGAGTTTTGTGAGTTCTTTATAATGTTTGGATACTAACAGTTAGATATGTGGTTTGCAAATTTTTTCTGTCTACAGCTTGTCTTTTCATCCTCTTCACATGGACTTTCATAGAGCAAAAGTTTTCTATTTTGATGAGGTCTAGTGTGTCAATTTTTCCATCCATGGATTGTGCTTGTGGTAGCAAGCTCAAGTACTGAAAATTTTATCTAATTTTTTTTCCGAAAATTTTGTAGTTTTACATTTACCTCTAAGACCATGATCCATTGTGAGTTAATGTTTACATAAAGTGTGAGCTTTAGGTCAAAGTTTATTTTTATCTACTGATGTCCAATTGCTCCAGCACCATTTATTGAAAAGCTATCCTTTCTTCAGTAAATTGCTCTTGTACCTTTGTCAAAAACCACTTGGGCAGATTTGTGTGGATCTATTTCCAGGTTTTCTGTCCTGCTCCTTTAATCAATATGTCTGTTCTTCCACCAATACCACAGTCTTAATTACCATAGCTATACAGTAAGACTTACTCTCAGGCAGACTGAGTCCTCCTCTGTATTGTTCTTTGTCAAGATTGTTTTACCTATTCTGGAGTCTGTTTTTCCATACGCATTTTAGAATAAACTTGTTTGTTTCTATTAAAAAATTATCTTTCTGAATTTGACAGGGATTCTATTAAAACTACAGATCAATTTAGGGAGAATTAACATCTTACCATGCTTAACTTTTCAGTCCATAAACTTCTTTGCTTTTTTTCATCAGTGTGTTCTATTTTTCAGCCTACAGATGCTGTACATATTGTTACATTTATACCTAGCATTTCATTTTCTTCAGAACAATTGTAAATGGTATTGCTTTTAAGTTCAGTTTATAAGTGTTCATTGCTAGTATATAGAAAATTAATTTTTGTGTTATCGTCCATCCCATGGCCTGAACTCACTTATTCATCTTAGGAGTTTGGTTCTTGTAGATTCCCTGAGGTTTTCTACATAGACAATTATGCCAGCTGCAAATAGAGACAGTTTCATCTTTTCCATTTTTACTCCTTATCCTTCATTTTCTTATCTCAGTGGCTAGAACTCTCACCATTATGTTGAATAAGATAAATAAAAGCAGACACTCGACCTTTTTCTGATCTTAGAAAGTATTCAGTCTTTATTAAGTATGATGTTAGCCATAGGTTTTTCATAGATTCTCTTTATGAAGTTGAAATAATTCAACTTTATTCCTAACTTGCTAAGAGTTTTTATCAACTCTTGCTAAGAGCTGGGATTTGTCAAATGCTTTTTCTATATGAATTGATATGATTGTATGATTTTTTATTATAATAGAATAGATTACATTGATTGACTCGCAAATATTGAAACAGCTTCACACACCTGAAATGAACCCCACCTTGGTCATGGCATATAATTCCTTTTATACATCATTGGGTTCAGTTTCCTAATACTTTGTTGAGGATTTTCACATCTAAGTTTATGAGAAATATTGCTTTGTAGTTTCCTTTTTTTGTATTGACTGTCTGGTTTGGGTATCAGTTAATACTAGCCTCAAAAGATGAGTTGGGAAGTATTCTCTTCTCTTCTGTTTTCTGGAAGAGATTATGTAAAATAAGTGTTAATTCTTTAGTTGGTTTGTAAAGTTCTTCAGTGTAGAGAAAATAGCATAGCAGATCTGGAACTGCTGTCCTTACAAAGGGTCTCTTGCAAGGTTCACCCTTGGCTGGTATGAGAGAATGTGGCTGGAAAGGTAGTTCCCTATGGTGATATAACACTTTCCCTAAATGATAAGAGTGACTCATTGTACCTAGACTGCTAGCATAATGTGATTATGCTGAACTACTGCTTTCCTTCTGAGTGTCTGGAGTGTCAGTGACGTCAGTCAGTCACACAGGCACTACGGGCCTACATGCCCAATGGTTAGGAAAAACCCTCGAACCCAAGGCTCAGGTGAGCTTCCCTGGGAGGCAACTCTTCACACATACTGGTGCAGCTCGTTGCTGGAGAAACTCAGAACGTCGTGTTTGACTCCACTGGGAGGTGACTCAAACACCTGCACCTTGTGTCTCCCAGACTTTGTCCAGCGTGCCTTTCCCTTTGCCAACCCCACCCTGTATCTTTGCACCGTTAATAAATCTCAGACATGCACGAGACAACATGCAGGACCCTGGGAGCCCTCCTAGTGAATCACTAAACCTGGTGATTGTCTTGGGGACCCCCAACAGATGCAGTGAAACTATCTGGGCCCAGACATTTCTTTTTCAGGATGATTTAATTACTAATTCAATTAGAAGTTGTTCATGGTTATAGGGATATTCAGATTATTTACAGTGTTTCCTCTTTATCTGTAGGGGATGCGTTCCAAGTCCCCCAGTGGATGCCTGAAACCTAGGATAGTACTGAACCCTATCTACCTATCTATACTATGCACGAGTTTTTCATTCTTCACCATTTCAAGGATAGAAGATTTGTTTTTACTGTAGCAGCCTCAGTATATTATTTTTTCCCTTTATTAAGTTGAGAACTTTCATTTTTTAATTTCATTTTTAAAGGAAGCACTTTATGGCTTCTCTTTGGCATATTCAAATCACCACTGTTGCACTCTGGGACCATTATTAAGTAAAATAAGGGTAACTGGAACACAAGTACTATAATAACACGAAAGTCAATCTGAGAAAACAGCTACTAAATGACCAACAGGTGGTGGTGCAACTCATCAAGACACCGGACAAAGGGAGGATTCACATCCTGGATGCAAAGAGCAGGACGGTAAGAGATTTCATCATGCTACTCAGAATGACACACAATCTAAATTTTATAGATTATTTCCGCAGTTTTCCATTTAACATTTTTGAGCCACAGTTGACTGAAACAGCAGAAAACAAAACTACAGATAAGGAGTGACTACTGTATTTTACCTTGGTTGAGTTTTGGTAGTTTGTCATTTTCAGGGAAATGATCTATTCCAAGTTCTCAAATTGATGGGCATATAATTATTAATAGTATTCCCTTGTTATCTTTTGAATGTCTGCAGGATCTGTTGGGATATGCTCTGTTTCATTCCAAATTTGGTGATTGGTGCCTTCATTCTTTTTATTTTTGTCAACTTTCATGGAGATTTTTCTCCTTTTTTTTTTTTTTTTTTTTTTTTTTTTTGAGAGAAAATCTCACTGTTGCCCAGGCTGGAGTGCAGTGGCGCAATCTCTGCTCACTGCAACCTCCACCTCCCAGGTTCAAGTGATTGTCCTTCTTCAGCCTCCCAAGTAGCTGGGACTACAGGAGCCTGCCACCACGCTCAGCTAATTTTTTGTATTTTTAGTAGAGATGGGGTTTCACCGTGTTACCCAGGATGGTCTCAAACATAGATATTTTTCAACGTCATTGATTTTTTTCAAAAAACCAGCTCTTTATTTCATAATTTCCCCATCGTTTTCCTATTTTCCATTTCATTGATTTCTGCCCTTTATTTCCAAAGCAAAATATCTGCTTTGGGTATATTTTGCTATTCTTTTTCTAATTTCTTGAAGTAGGAATGTAGGTTATTCATTTGAGACCTTTCCTCATTTATAATGTAAACATTTAGGGCTATAATTTCTCACTTAGCCCTGCTTTAACTTCATCTCAGGTGTTCTCGATATCTGTGTTTTCATTTTTCTTCCGTTCTATAGGTTTTTGTTCATTTCTTTTGAGACATTCTCTTTGACCTAAGGATTATTTAGAATTATGTTGTTTAATTTCCACCGATCTAGAGATCTTCCTGTTATCGATTTCTACCTCGATTCCATTATGATCAGAGAATATGCTCTGTATAATTTCAACTCTTTTAAATGTTATGTTTATTTAGGTTTATTTTATAGCCTAGGATATGCTCTGTATTAGCCCATTTTCACACTGCTATAAAGAAATACCTGAGACTGGGTAATTTATGAAGAGAGGTTTAATTGACCCACAGGCTTAACAGAAAGCATGGCTGGAAGGCCTCAGGAAACTTAACATTAAGGCAGAAGGTGAAGGGGAAGTAAGGACCTCCTTCACATGGTGGCAGGATGGAGAAAGAGCAAAGGGAGACATGTCACACACTTTCAGACAACCAGATCTTGCAAGAACTCACTCACTATCAAGAGAACAGCAAGGGGGAAATCCACCCCCATGGTTCAATCAAGTCCCACCAGGCCCCTCCCACAACATGTGAGGATTACAATTTGAGGTGAGATTTGGGTGGGGACATAGAGCCAAACCATATCATTCCACCCTTGGCCTCTCCCAAATCTCATGTTCTTCTCACATTTCAAAACCAATCATGCCTTCCCAACAGTCCCCCAAAGTCTTAACTCATCCCAGCATTAACTCAAAATCCACAGTCCAAAGTCTCATCTGAGACAAGGTAAGTCCCTTCCACATGAGCCTGTAAAATCAAAAACAAGTTAGTTACTTCCAAGATACAGTGGGGATACAGGCATTGGGTAAATGCTCCCATTGCAGAGAGAGAAATGAGCCAGAACAAAGGGGCTACAAGGCCCCATGCAAGTCCAAAACCCAGCAGGGCAGTCATTAAATCTTAAAGCTCCAAAATAATCACCTTTGACTCCATGTCTCACATCCAGGTCACACTGATGAAAGGGGTGGGATTCCAAAGCCTTGGGCAGCTCCACCTCTGTGGCTCTGCAGGGAACAGCCACTGTGGCTGCTTTCATGGGCTAGCATTGAGTGCCTACATCTTTTCTAGGTGTACAGTGGAAGCTGTTAATGGATCTACCATTCTGGGGTCTGGAGGACAGTGGCCCCCTTCTCACAGCTCCACTAGGCAGTGTCCCAATGGAGACTGTGTGTGGGGGTTCCAACCCCACATTTCCCCTCTGCACTGCCCTAGTAGAGGTTCTCCATGAGGGCTCTGCCCCTGCAGCAAACTAATACTTGGACATCCAGTGTTTCCATACGTCCTCTGAAATCTAAGTAGAGGTTCCCAAGCCTCAACCCTTGCCTTCTGAGCACCCACAAGCCTGACACTACATGGAAGCCACCAAGGCTTGGGGCTTGCACCCTCTGAAGCAATGGCCCAAACTGCACCTTGGCACTTTTTAGCCATGGCTGGAGCTGGAGTGGCTGGGACACAGGGCGCCATGTCCCAAGGCTGCACAGAGCAGAGGGGCCCTGAACCTGGCACAGGAAACCATTTTCCCTTCCTAGGCCTCCAGGCCTGTGATGGGAGGGGCTGATGCTAAGGTCCTTGACATGCCCTGGAGACATTTTCCCCATTGTCTCAGCTATTAACATTTGGCTCCTCTTTACTTACACAAATCTCTGCAGCTGGCTTGAATTCTCCCCAGAAATACGTTTTTTTCTTTTGTACCACATGGTCAGGCTGCAAAGTTTCCAAACTTTTATATTCAGCTTCCCTTTTTAATGTAAGTTCCAATTTCAGAACATCTCTTTATGAATACATATGACTATACACTGTTAGAAGCAGCCAGATCACATCTTGAACACTTTACTGCCTAGAAATTTCTTTCCACAGCTCCCTAGAGCAGGGGCACCATGCCACCAGTCTCTTTGCTAAAGCATAGCAAGAGTCATCTTTGCTCCAATTCCCAGTAAGTTCCTCATTTCCATCTGAGACCACCTCAGCCTGGACTTCACTATTCATCACTATCAGTGTTTTGGTCAAAACCATTGAACAAGTCTCTAGGAAGTTCCAAACTTTCCCTCATCTTCCTATCTTCTTCTGAGCCCTCCAAATTGTTGTAACCTCTGCCCATTACCCAATTCCAAAATTGCTTCTACATCTTCAGGTATCTTTATAGGAATGCCCCACTTCTCTGGCACCAATTTTCTGTATTAGTCCATTTTCACACTGCTATAAAGAGCTACCTGAAACTGGGTAATTTATGAAGAAAAGGGTTTGATTGACTCAGTTTCACAGGCTTAACAGGAAGCATGGCTGGGAGGCCTCAGGAAACTTACAATCATAGCAGAAGGTGAAGGGGAGGCAAGGACCTTCTTCACACTGTCGCAGGAGAGAGAGAGAGAAAAGGGGGATGTGCCACACACTTTCAAACAACCAGATCTCACGAGAACTCACTCAGTATCGCAAAAACAGCAGGGGGAAATCCACCCCCATGATTCAATCACATCCCACCTGGTTCCTCCCCTGATAGGTGGGGATTACAACTCGAGATGAGATTTGGGTGGGGACTCAGAACCAAACCATATTATGCTCTATCCTGGTAAGCATTCCATGGGAGTTTTCAAAGGCATGTGCTCTGCAGTTGTTGGGCGGGTGTTCTATGTATGTCAATCAATGCAGTTGGTTGATAGCGCCATTCACATGTTCTATATCCTTGTTGATCTTCTGCCTAGTAGTCCTGTCAGTTGCTGAGAAGGGGATGTTCAAAGTTGTGAACTTCAATAACTATTATTATACTACCTCACCATTTACAAATGGGGAGACAGAGTTAGGCAGTTCAGTTAAAGCCTTTAAGAGGCAAGGCTGGGCTTTAAAACCAGGTCTTCCTGTCCCTAAAATCCACACCTCTTCTACTGCAGTTCCCACCACCTATGAATGGGTCCAGATTCCTGTCTTTGAAATCAGGGGGGATACTTTCTGGAAATGCAGCTAAATTGGCTCCTTGCTCAGATTTGAGCAGCAGTGAAGCCCCTGGGCTAAAGCCAGGGTAGGTGTTGACCAAGGGCCCCGCGCATGAGCAAACCCTAAACTTTCCTGCCAAGACCAGGGACGAGGAGACCTATCTGAGTAGTACTGACCAGGGGTCCTCTTCTGCTTCATCTCTTTGGAGTCTCATACTGGGCCCAGCCTGGATATAGCCTGGGATTCTCCTTCCTGCCCCCCCGCCAGCTTTCTCCACCTGTTGTCCTTGACTGTATTCCCACACTTTCGGTGCAAGCAAAATACAGGTAAATAAATGTGGCTGGAATTGGAAGACAGTCAAATGGAATGAGATTGTCAAGAAGATATGGCTTGATTAGTGTAAATACAGCCTAGTGGGGTGGGGGGAAAGCAAAAACCTGACACTGTTTTTTTGATCATTAGATGCTGGGAAAGGCTGGAATACACTAGACAAATCCCCCTGCGATCTCACCACCACTAAGCCCAACCTGAGACATTAAAATAAAATTTTAAAATTCTTTTACATCTCTTTCTTCCTGGAGGGAAAAAAATCGTGCATAGCCGGTACCCCCTATAATCACGGCTATAATGAATAAGTGAAACACTCTTGCACACTGGAGCAATGGCTGCCCCTTGGCTTTTTCACCTTGGGCTTCAGGCCAAAGACTGCAGGCAAGAGAGGTACTGACACAGCATAAAACCCAAGGCCACCTGTTGTCAGCTCCTCTGCTGTATCCTTATCTACCATGTCCTGTGAGTATCCACTTTTGTGGGAACTGTTACATTTTTAAAGTCAACTCTACCAAGTTTGGCTATAAATCTTTTATGGAAATTTAAAGATGAAAAACATTTCTTCTTCATTGGTCTTATTTGTCTAATAAATGCCTTAGGGACTCACTGCTCAATCAATGTTTCCAATATCCTGAAATTAAATTATCTTCCTATTGTGAGCTAGATAAAAATGATTTAAGTAGGTGGAATAATTTGGTTCTTATCTTGGTGTTATTGAGTGAATGGCACTATCATCAGTGTTTTTCCCTGCCTGTGTTATTTATTTCAAGATCAACCTGGGGCTTCTTAAAGAGATTATTTTGCCAAAGAGTATATTTCCCAAATAGTCATAGTGGAGCAAAAGGTACAAACTCGAGGCCAGTGGCCTTCATCAAATGCAAATGGACTTAGTCTCCCCCAAACCAGAGCATTGATAATAAGGGCATTACATAACAAGATAAACATATGAATTATAATTACAGAAGAAAGGAAAACTTCTGCATCCTTTGTTAACATATCTTGATATATTTCATTTAGGTGTTTGTGGCACAAACATACACTTAACATTATGTATTAGACTCAAGGCTAGGCTTTGCAGGTTTTAAGATGAACAACCCAGGGTCCTGGAACTCACATAGTTTATAGTTGGAAAGGTCCACATATAAATAGATAATGTTGATAAAGTGGGATCATGCCACAGTTGATGATATAGTTGAATATATGCTATATAATGCTAGCCATATAACTGGCCATAGTGGGAAGGAGTTTGGGATGGAAGCACACCTGGATGGCATGTATTCTAAACAGTCCTGTCCAGCAGAAGCATCTTTGATGATAGAAATGCTCAATGTCTAAGTGTACACTATGACAGCCACTAGCCACATGTGGCTGTTGAGCACTAGAAATTGTTTCCTTTTAATCAACTTTAATAGCCATATATGGTGAGTGGCTATCATATTGGATATATAATTCTAAAGTAATGATCCTCGCATCTTTAGTATGCATCAGAACCACCTGAAGATCTCAGTTCTGATCCAGTAGATCTAGGATAGGGCCCAAGAATCTGTATTCTTACAAGCTCCAGGTGACTCTGACACTGCTGGTCCATGGCTCTCACTCTGGGGAGCACCATTCTGAAGGACTCCAGTCCCTCCAGTCCATGGCAATAAGCCCAGAGCTGACTTCTTTCCTTTGCCACAGGCAGACTTACTATGAAGTGGATGAAGTCGACTGGCCAGCCCTCACTCCCACGGCCCCTTTTTCCAGGACCTATCTGGTGGTGTGGAGTGGCTGAGGGCATTTTGGGGATGATGCTAAAGGGAGATTGGTATTGGGCATCCATTCGATTGGTCAAGAGGTGTATATTTTTGTGATTCCCAGTCACTTTTATGTAGCGTCAATGCTGGGGGTTCTGGTGCAGGAGTTGCTTCTGGGATGGTCCTACCACCCATTCTGCTGACGCACCAACACTGACCATGCCTTAGAGTCTCTCCATAGCACCAACCCTCAGAGACCAGTGGGTGGGGTGGGGATAAACAAGGTTTGGAATGGAATCTGTGGGGGAATGTTTCCAATCAGCAGGCTTGTATCATTGCAAGTGGAAGTTTCAGTCCTTACAGGCACCTAGGCAAAAATGGAAGTTCTCTCCTGTTAGAAATATTGTTGGTGATTCAACTAAAACAATTATAAACAAACCATCTTCTTTTTTCCCCTTTTTGTTAAGAGAATGAATTATTTTAAAAATAATTTCAACTTTGATTTTAGATTTAGGGGCTGCACATGCAGGTTTGTGACATGGGTATATTGTGTGATGCTGAGGTTTGGGGTACAAATAACTCCACCACCCAGGGAGCATAGCACCCATGAGGTAGTTTTTCAGCCCTGTCCCTCTCCCCCTCTCCCCACTCTAGGAGTCCCCAGTGTCTATTGCTTTCATCTTCATGTCCACGGCACCCTGTGTTTAGCTCCCACTTACAAGTAAGAACATGTGGTATTCGGTTTTCGGCTCCAACTTGAAGATTTTTTTAGAGATTAGTATACGAGAAAAGTTGGAAAGCCCTTGAATCTTATAATTACTGTATAAGGGAAACTCAGTAGACATTTGCCCAAATTTGACATTAATCCTGAAAATTCACACATAACTAATTGGGGAACTAAAAATTCATTTGTTGTAAACTATCAGCAATAATAACAAATTCAATCAACAATGCTAGAGGGAAGACTTAATTATCTTCCTAGCTTCTTTCTAGGAAAATATTACAAAACTTTCATCTGAAGAGAGGGAAGTCAAAAATGTCTAAGAGAAACAAGTACTTAGGAAAACTACACAGATAACTAGCTAAAATGCTTTTTCATATATTTTTCAATGTTTGTGGTACTGGTCAGTGTTTTAAATTTAATAAATTTAATAATATTTAATAATATTTTATTTCTTTTATCATTTTAAACATTGAATCAAAATATTCATTTGTATTTGAAATTTTGTATTTTTTTCCAAGGGGGCCCATCAATTATAAACGTGCTAGGCTCCACAAAACCTGGACTCACCCCTACCCTTCTGCAAGTAATTTTGAAATGAAGCTTCTGTAAGCAAAAAGGACTTAGGAAATGCTTTCTTCACTATTGCATTGCCAGTGCCTACCACAGTGCCTAATACACAGTAGGCACTTAATAAAAACATGTTAAAGAATAAATGAACAGTAAAACCTATGTTCCAATAGCAGTGAAGAATTATCCAAGACAAGGCTACAAGCATCAGGGGAGGTCCCTGGGCGGGTCAGGGGAATACCTATCCTATTCTGTTCCTCCTCATTAACCTGGATTTATGGCCCCTCTGAAGCAATGCTACGTTCTGAAGGTCTAAAGCTGTATATGCCAATCCCTCAAGGAGCTCTAAACCAGATAAGGGCCCAGAACTTATACAAAACAGAGTGTGACCTATGATAAATTCCAAGCCATTCTGCTGGTGCAATGGAGGTAAGAGAAGACAGACCCTCCAGGGTGTAGCTGGGAAAAGTCCACGGAAAGTAGCTGTGAAGCAGAGGAAAGGCGAAGAAGTCAAGGAAGAGCTGCATGGACAAAGGTGGAGGTGGGAGCCCCGTGACTTGCTTATAAAGGGAAGAGAAGGCAAACCTTTATCCTCGCTGTAAACAAGGAGGCCCAAGGAGCAAGGTGTGAAGACCAGCTTTGGGAAAATTAACTCTGAAAGCCAATTCCAGACCAAGGACTTTGACTGCCAACCTAAAAGTAGAAAAGAACATGCACCGGGTTCTGTGCATAGAAAGACCAGTGTGTCAGGTGCGGGTCAGAGCACTTTGTCCCCGTGACCCAGAGAAGGGCTTGGAAAGAGAGACTCCAGGCAGGACAGGACCAAAGGCTATTCCATAGCTCAGTCTCAAGGTTGCACAGGCCAGGGCTGGAGAGGTGGTAAGAATGCAAAGGAGGGATGGAGCTGAGAAATGATGCAATAAGGGAAGCGTTGGTTTGTGTGTGCATTTGTTTTTTACATGTACTGAATGCCTACTTTGCAACAGATGCTTTTTCACAGACTGCTTCGCTGGAAGCTCAGACATCCATGGGAAAATAGAAGTCGTCATCCTCGTGCATTTAGAAGGATCGGGGGCTGTGTGCACAGACTCACCTCCCGGCACGAGATTCAAGCCAGAACTTCACAAACATATTCTTTTCTGGTTCCTCTTCTTTCCACAAGCCACACTGAGGATGTGAGGAATGAGACGTAGAGTCAAGAACAGCTTCTAAGTTTGCAGCATGGAAGCTAACGTTGAGTGGAACTCGAAGAGGTCTACTAGAGAGCAGGCTGGGGAGCAAGAGGAGGAATGGCTTGTTTTAAAGGGAATCTTTTGGAGGCAACAGTTTCTATTTGAACAGCTGGAGTACTGCCTCTTTCTCCTTGTTCTCTTAGCCTGACAAGTATTTTGAGCCCTGGGACTTTGAAAGAATCACTCCCCAGCTGTCCCTGACATTTTAAAATCTGTTCCCAGTTTGAATTAAGTGGAGTCTTTAGTCTTAGATATGAAGGCTATTGCAAAAAGTTTGTAGAAAGCAGTTAATTTCCTCTTTTTCCTTGCTGCAGCTGACCTGGAAAAAAAAAAATATTCAATACAAACAGGCTTTCCTTGTCTCTAAGGAGAGAAAGTCTAGCAGATATGATTCAGAGCCATCAGAAATTTGATGACCTCATATCTGCACTCCTAGAAAGGGTTCGGCTCTGCCATTCACCCAAAGGGCTAAGCCACCGGCACACCTGAGGTTAAGCCAATAAAACACAGTAATTCCTTCATGTATGTGCCCTCCATTTTTGCCAACCATCTCCAGCTTTGTCCTTGGAGAAAATTCAAACATTTAGGTATGGTCAGGGGAGATGTGCTTGTCCTGTTCAATAAAGGAGGAAATATTTATGTATGTCCACAATTTACATTTTAACAGACATGTTAATTTGTTTAAATATTTCCTGACATATCAGTTTTAACATGTTATATTAATCTGTCAAAGACAACTCACCACAGCAGAAAAACAGCTCCCTTTTGCAAAAATCAAAAAAGCTGATCACTTTCAAATTCTCATGTCATGGAGTAAAAATTAAAGAAAAACAATAATGGGGATACTACACCAGCAGGCTGACTTTGAAGATCCTGCAGATATTTTTTAAGGTTTGAGAAAACAACATTAAAAATGAAAGAAACCTTTCAGAGTCCAAGGCAGGTGGATCACAAGGTCAAGAGAGCCAGACCATCCTGGCCAACATGGTGAAACCCCATCTCTACTAAAAATACAAAAATTAGCTGGGTGTGGTGGTGCACACCTGTAGTCCCAGCTACTCGGGAGGCTGAAGCAGGAGAGTCGCTTGAACTGGGAGGCAGAGGTTGCAGTGAGCTGAGATCATGCCACTCTACTCCAGCCTGATGACAAAGCAAGACTCCGTCTCAAAAAGCAAGCAAGAGAAGGAAGGAAGGAAGGAAGGAATCTCTACCTGCTCCAACTAATTCAACACCATTTTTAAATTTTCTTCATAAATTGCACAAGTGCTGTATGGTTATTATTTTAAAAGATACAAATGTTATAGAAGTATGCTGCTAGAGCACTCCTTCCCTGCGTATCTCAGAATATTGGGCTGTTATGAATATTACAAGTAAAATTTTCAACATATAATGTATAGTATATATCTCAGGGATCATATGAAGAATCTAGACTGTGTTGTATACAATCTCTCAGGGCTCTCTGCCACTATAAAATGTCCCTGGTATCCTGGGCTCGGCTCCAAGTAGTTCTGAAATGCTTGCCCACAGATACATGAAACATTTTTACCAGACTCAGACAAAACAAAAAATAATAATATAAATGTCAGTGTGAGGTTACGAACTGTCCTGATTGTGAAGAACACTCCTTTAGTTTAAGATTGTATCTTTCATTACCCTTTTTTGGTGTTAAACTATCCTTTCTTTTAAAACAATTATAGCAATAGTAGATGGAATTTCTTTTCTAATGGCATTTGTTACAAAATAAAAAGTTATAAATCCTAGTTTAGCCTCATTTTTAGAAACCATTTTAACAATTTTTAAGTGTACAATTTAGTGGCATTAAGTACCTTCACAGTGTTGGGCAACCATCTCCATCATTTCCAGAATTTTATTATCACCCCAAACAGAAACTCTGTAACCATTAAACAATAATTTCCCATTTTCCCCTCCCCCAAGTTCCTGGTAACCACCATCCTGCCTCTATGAATGTTTATTCTAAGTGCCTCATATAAGTAGAATCATACGATGTTTGTCTTTTTGTGTCTAGCTTGTTTCACTGAATGTAATGTTTTCAAGGTTCATCCATGTTGTAGTATATCATAATTTCACTCCTGCTTAAGGCTAAGTAATTTTCAATTGTATGTATATACCACATTTTGTTTATCCATTCATCTGTTGATAGATATTTGGCTTCTTTCTCACCTTTTGGCTACTGTGAATAATGTTATAAGCATCAGTGCACAAGTATCAGTTTAAGTCCTTGCTTTCAATTCATTTGGGTATACATCTAGCAGTGAAATGGCTGAATCATATGGTAATTCTATGTTTAACTTTTTGGGGGACCACCAAACTGTTCTCTACAATGGCTGCACCTTTTATATCTCTACCAGCATTTGAGAGAATTCACATCCACATCCTTGTCAACACTTGTTATTTTCCAGTTTTTTAAAATTAGCCATCCTAATGGATGTAAAGTAGTATCTCATCATAGCTTTAATCTACATCTCCCTAATGACTAATGATGCAGAGCATCCTTTTCATGTATTATGGATCTTCTTTCTACCTATTCACACTTTTGCCTGTTTTTGAGTTGGATTGTTTGTTTTGTTTTTCAGTTGTAAGGGTTGTTTTTTTTTTTAAACATATTCTGGATATAAATCCCCTATGCGACATATGACTTGTAAATATTTTATCCCATTCTGTGAGTTCTCTTCACTTTGTTGATAGGGTCCTTTGATGCACAAAAGTTTTTAATTTTTATGAAGTCCAATTTGTCTATTTTTTTCTTTTCTTGCCTATGCTGTTGGTATCATTTCCAAGAAATCATTGCAAATGCAATGTCATGAAGATTTCTCCCTATGTTTTCTTCTAAGAGTTTTTATCATTTTAGACCTTAAATTTGGGTCTTCAATCCACTTTGAGTTAATTTTTGTATATGTATAAGGTAAGGGTCCAGGCTTCATTCTTTTGCATATGAGTATCCAGTTTTCCCAGTATCATTTGCTTAAAAAGAATACAAAACAAAACAAAACAAAAACTAAAACAACTCTCTTTCCCCATTGAGTGGTCTTAGCAGCACTCCTGTTGAAATTTACCATGTATTTGAGTGTTTATTTCTGGGTTCTCTCTTCTGTTTAATTGGTCTATATGTCTATCTTTATGCCAATAACACATATTTTGATTACGGTAGCTTTGTTGTAATTTTTGAAATCAGGCAGTGTGAGTCATTCAACTTTTTCTTTTTCTTCAAGATTGTTTTGGATTTTGGGGGTCTCTTGAGATTTCATGTAAGTTTTAGGATGAGTTCTCTATTTTTGCAAAATATGTCATTAGGATTTTGATAGGGATTGCACTGAATTTGTAGATTGCTTTTGGTAGTATTAACATCTTAACAATATTAAGTCTTTCAGTCCAAGAACACAGATGTCTTTCCATTTATTTATGTCTTCTTTAATTTTCTTCTGAAAATATTACGTACTTTTCAGTGTATAAGGCTTTTGTCTCCTTGGTTAAAGTTATTCCTAAGTATTGTATTATTTTTGATGCTGTTGTAAATGAAATTGATTTCTTAATTTCCTTTTTAGATTGTATGTTGCTAATGAATAGAAACACAGCTGGTATTTGTGCTTTTTTGTATTCTGTACCCTTATTAAGTTCATTAACAGTGTGTGCACATGTGTATGTGTGTGTGCGTGTGTATAATATTTACAGTTTTCTACATATAAGAATGTCATCTGCTAAGCAGGATAATTTTATTTCTTCCTTTCCAATTTGAATGCCTTTTACTATTTATATTGCCTAATTTCTCTGGCTAGAACTTCCAGTACTATGTTGAATAGAAATGGTAAAAGTGGAAATCCATGTCTTGTTTCTGGTGTTAGGAGGAAAGCTTTCAATCTTCCACAGTTAAGTGTAATGTTACTTGTGAGTTTCTCACATATTGACCAAAAGTTGTTTATTTTATTTAGTTGTGAAATCTGCCAGTTACCGGTATAGTGGCAAGATCAGCTTGGGAACCAGGCAAATTTAGGTTCAAATGAAATAATCTTCTAAGGTTTCTAGGGGCTTTTTGTCATGAGGAAGTAATGAGCATCAAACATACCCATCACCCTAAACAACTGTAAAACTGGATAAAATATACGAAGCAATTATTTTCAAGAATTGGACAACAGGCAGCATGGGGCTGTAATACTTGAAATAAAAGAAATACAAAGTGATGTCCTCAATTATTCTGACTTTCTGCCTGGCACAGGGAAGTAGCACCCAAAACACAGCAGCAGTCTAACTGGAGTGAGAAAAAGATTGGAGTTTGGGGATATTCAGATAACTGGATTTTCATGAGCCCTCTGGACTGTTTGGCTAAATACTAAGTTATACACTATGCAGGGCAAAATTCTGCAAAGCCTCACAAAGAACAACTAAAGAAAGGCTGGGAACTGACAGAGATCCTGGAGGTTACTCATTACTGACAGACATTTGAATTTGATCAGCCAGAGTAAAGAGACTGTAGGAATTCAACTGAAACCCAAGAAAAGACACATCTCAGAGACAGAGCCCCTCTTAGCCCTATAGTGAGGATTATGCTAGGCCTACACTAACAAAGCCTAAACCAAATTTCAGCATAATCAACCTGAGCTGCCGTGGGTTTACTACTCAAGATTTTTTGCTAACAAGACTATGTTAACAACCAATATTCTTTGAAGCAGGTCCACATAATTCAAACTCTTGACATAATTCAAACTCTCACAATGACCAGCATAGAATGAAAACATTACTAGACACTGTAAAGAAGCAGGAAAATGGAACCCATAATATATCAGTTAATAAAAACACAAAGACGTGTCTCATATTGAGTTTAGCTGACAAGGACTTTAAGACACCTAATATAAATATAATTAAGGACTTTAAGAAAAAGATAAACATAATGAATGGACAGATGAGTAGTCTCAGCAGAGAAATGGACATTATCAAAAGAAGCCACATGGAAATTTTGGAACTGAAAACATTATTTAAAATAAAAAATATTATATTTTAAATTTCAAATAGAAATTATCCAAACTGAAACACAGAGATAAATAAGATGAAAAAAGACAGAGCCTAAGTATTTGTGTGATGATATCAGTCTAACATACAAGTAATCAGAGTCCCAGAAAGAGAGGAGATAAATAATATAGCAAAAAAATAATTAAGGAAATAATAGCCTTAAATATTCCAAATTGTAAGTAATTCAACTCATAGCTCCAGGAGATTCAAAGAACCCCAAGTAGGATAAACACAGATAAAATCATAGCAAGACACATCGCAGTCAAACTTCTGAAAACCAAAAACAAACAGGCAATTTTAAGAGCAATCAAAGAAAACAAACACTAGATGCAGAGGAACAAAAGTAAAAATAATCCTTAACTTCTCATGAGATTTAAACCAGAATACAATAAAACAAAATATTTAAAGTTCTGGAAGAATAACTATCAAAATTCTATACACAGTTAAAGAACTCTTCAAAAATAAAAAGTAAAAGACAGACATTTTCAGGAAAATAAAAGCTGAGATAATTACCAGCAGATCTACACTTCAGAAAACATTAAAAGAAGTTCTTCAGTTTGAAGGGAAATAACAATATATGGAAAACTAGGATTCTCACAAAAGAAGAGCACCAAAACTGGTAAACGTAGGTAAATATGAAATCATTTTTTTCCTCATTTTTTTTTTTAAGGCAATTGATTGTGTTGAGTTGTATGCCATGCACCATGAGCATCTACGCAAGTTCTTGCAGCATGTGCCAGATTTCAAAGTTTATCTGTCTCCTGATAAGCAGCAATTTCTGTAGCTAATCATGAAGGTGACTAAGTAGCAAGGTAATGACAGTGTAAATACTAAGAAACTACTCCCTTTCTAACGGTAGGAAGACTGGCCTGTTAGCTGCTTTCTGCAATGTTTACTGCTTGTTCAAAACATGCTAGGCACTAGACCGTGAGTTCCTTAGCTTCATCACAAACCCTCTGCTTGTGTAGTATCTATCGGGGTCCATCACATCGCCCATGTGGAACTTAGGGGAAAGAGGAGTCAATGCAAATACACGGATGCTCATGCTGCTCATTGTTCTTTGAGTAATAAAGTCCTTTGACCCAGGAGTCTCATGTCTCTTGTCAACATCCCTCAAACAGCAACAGGGTACCTATTAGCTTGCAAGTGGGATGAAGTCTCTGAAATTTCACAGTTCTTAATAACTAGTTAAGAAAAAAAAGTGACAATGTATTGGGAGATTTACAACATATATAGAAGTTAAATACATGCAATAGAATAAGAAATTGGAGTGGTTAAGTGGAAATGTATTATTGCAAGTTTCTTATATTATTGTATTATATTCTAATTATTCTAATATATCTTATTAACCCATTATAATATATTATATAATTATTGTATTAATTATAATTATATAATATATAATTATTGATTATATAATTACTAATTGAATTATGTTGTTATAATATATATCTTACATTCTATTAATATACTATCTTGAGAGCAGTACTGTCCAATAGAAATATAATATAAACCACAAATACAAGCCACATATATATCTTTAAATTTTCTGGAAGCCACATTAAAAGCATAAAAGAAATAGAGGAAATTAATTGTAGTATTATATTTAACCTAGGATCTTCAAAATATTATAACTTCAATATGTAATCAACATAAAAAATTACTAGTGAGCTATTTATTTTACACATTTTACATTAATCCTTCAAAAGCTAGTGTGTATGTTAAACCATCCACACATCTCAGTTCATTTCAGTCGTATTTCCCATGCTAACATAGCAAAGGGCTAGCCTACTGGACAACACACTAGAGCAACCACTAACATAAAACAAGAAGGTATAGTTAAACTGCTAGAGGAGATAAAATGGAATACTGAATTAATACTATATTAATCCAGGAGGAGGTGGGAATGAAAAAAAGCAAACAGTAGATAGGACAAATAACACTTCTAGGCATGACAGATTAATCTGTTATTTTCTCCAGCTGGAATAGGGTACAGCCAAGGAAGCCGTGGCAGATGGAGTAATGCAAACAAAGACATTTAGTTACAACCCACTAATGGTAAGCTTTGTGAACATGGACAAAAAAACTAATCTTTCTTATCCTGCATTTATTCCTTTACCGTAGAGCTTGTTTGCCTGCTAGTTTATTCACTTGGAGCAATACAGTGTTATAGTTAAGAAAATGGATTTGGATATTAGCTCTGGATTTGAATCTTGGCTCTGTCATTTTGAGACCTTAGACAAATTACTTAATTGCCCTAAACTTCAGTTTCCTCATTTGTATAATGGGTATTATACAATACCTGCCTCAAATCCCTGTAAAATACAGTGCCTAGCATCTTGGAAGCTCTCAAAAAGGTAAGTTGTTTCTTTTTATTACTGTTCAGTTAACTAACTCTTAAGACCATGAACTATAGTCCAGACACCATTCAAGACAGAAAGGATTCAAGGGTGTATGACAAAGACCTTTTCCTTAACAGAGAAGCCAGACATGTAATATCTGACTGCCTATTTTAAATGGCTGTTATGAGTCAGAAATAAGAAAGCAGACAGAAGCACTAGGGTAAAAATATAAATGTTGCTATATAAGTGTCTGTATTATGATGTGTAATCTTTTTCCTTGGCAAAACACAGCAACCAAGCAGCCTGGAAAAATTATGGATATAGTTCTGATCCAACCATTCTCTCCAAAAATTAGTAGGTTTTAGTCTACCAATGAGTGGGAAGTAAATTATTCTCATTTAACTTTAAAGTAGTTTTCTACTTGTTCACCAAGAAGCTCCAATCTTCTGAATCATATTCAACACTGTTAGAAACTACTATTTTGTTGATATTTTCTTCACTAGCATTTTTTAAAGTATTGTGTTCATTCACATATATGTCCCAACCCCTAATTCTAATTTAGACTGAACTATTTCCTAATGAGGGCTACCAGGTGTGTGTGTGTTTAAGTCGTCTGTGTTTATTCTTAGGTCAGGAATTCTTTTTATTTTTGTTTACATGTTGTAAGCACTGTATACTTTATTAATAGTTGGCATCATCCTCAGAGTAAACTTAAGTCTCTCCCTCTGTGTATGTGTGTGTGTGTGTGTGTGTGTGTATATATATATAAGCGTATATATATGGGTGTGTGTATATATATAAAACACTTCGATACATGTTCAATCTTTATCTTGTTTTGTTTTCAAATCTTAAACATGGATTTAATAAGTTTCATTTTGCCGGTGAGTCTGTGACTTGCCAAAGTCATATAGTAGTCATTAGTGAGACCAGAATGTAGACACAGGTCTGTCTGTCCGACTCCACCCACCTCATGCAACCTCCTTTATATAGTGTCCTCTGCTGGTGAGTGCTTGGGAGAGAGCAATTGTTGAGCAATACTATTTTATATTTGTTCAGAATATAAGAAATTGATGGCCAAGCACGATGTTTCATGCCTGTGACCACAACACTTTGGGAGGCAGAAGTGGGAGGGTCACTTGGGCTCAGGAGTTCAAGACTACAGTGAGCCATAATCACACCACTACACTCCAGCCTGGGCAACAGAGTGACACCCGTGTTTAAAAATAAAAAATTAAAAAACATATAAGGAATTGGTCACACAACCACAACGGCCTTTACCAAACATTCAGAAGCTTCTCCAGAAGACCACGTACTCCAAGTTGCAGCTAAAACTGCAGCAGCAGTCTACAATCATGTGTTTGCCTTGAAGAGTCGCAACTAAACAATGTACCTGAATTCACCTTTTCCCACATGACTTCCAAGTTAATCATCTGTACGTATAGACAAATCACCCAAGCAAATGCAATACCTTAGATCAAGACTTATTTTTCTTTTTATTTATGTATTATAAGCACTGTATATTTTATTAATAGCCGGCATTATCCACAGAGTAAAGTTAAGTCTCAAACAAATCTCATTGTAGGATTTTCTTTACCTGCACCAGATCAGAACCATGTTTGTCCAAGAATAAAAAGCACTGTGCAAAAAGGAGGTAACAATAAATGCTGGTTAAACTGAATTTTCATGAAGGTTTAAATTCAGCAATCTCTTACCTTTTGTTTCTTTCCTTTAAATTTGATTTTATAATAGAAAATAGGCAATAGCCTTGCACAGAAATTTATTAAGAAACACAAATGTCCAGTAATAATGTAAAAAAAAATATTCAACTCTATCAGTGCTGAAAAAAAACCCAAGTGAATATAAGGAGAACCAATGTTTATCTAACATTTATCTGACAATGTTTAACAAAAAATACTGTAAAATGATAATGCCTAGCGGCTGATGAGATGGTTAAATTTTTCAATGTATCTAGAAAACAACATAATAGCATGTATCAAACTCCTGAATAATCTCGTAACTCTTTCACGGAGCATTTCGCATTCAGGTATTTACCAGATGGAAAAAATAATCATAGCTGCACAAAAATAGAGCAATAAAGCAACTCTGTAGCATCATCTCCTATTAATTATTTTGTTATCAAGTGTCTACATGTAAAGTGTTTAAATAAATTGTGGTCAACCCATACAGTAGAATACTATGTAGTTATTGAAAGTCAAGTAATGGAAGAATTCTAAGTGACCAATGGAAGTACTATAATGTTATAGCATATACAGTTGGTACAGTATGATTGTGTGTGTGTGTGTGTGTGTGTGTGTGTGTGTGTGTGTGTGTACTGGAAGGATATTTCACAAGATGTAAATAAAAGTGATTTCTAGGTATTGAGATTATGGGTGATTATTTTTCCTGTCTCTCCAGTTTGTCTGCCCCACAGAGGAGGGTTAGCTTGCATATCCCCCAAATCCTTCAATTAGAATATACTACTTTAAGAATGAGAAGCAAAAAAAGAGGAAAAAGGAACTGTGATCTACTTTCAGGGGAAGATGACACTCACACTGTTAACTTCCTGAGGGCCAGACCGCCTGGGAGGGAAGCCCCTCACCCCACCTTACTCTGCCCTGCCTGCCAAATCCAGAGGTCCAGTGGCCCAGCCAGAAAGACAAGTTTGTGGGGCTGTCCTCATCCTCTATATTTTGTCCATTTAGCCTAAAATATCTTGCGAAATATATATTATGTGCTAGCCATTGGGCACACAACAGTGAGGGGGAAAGAGAACGGAAGAGAAGGAAGGAAGGATGGGAAGAAAGTGGGGAGGAAGAAAACTTCCCTGGCGTATTATGCAGGAGTCAGACCTTCATCAAGTGACTGACGCTGAGCCATGCTAGCTAGAGGCAGGGTCACAGGGCTATAGGAGCCGAGTTCAGTGGGAGCTCCCCAGCGCTGACAGAACATCTTTCTTCAGGAAGCAAGCACTGAGTTGAACTCTCAAGGAAGTGCAGGCAATATGGTAAAAAAGGGGTAAGGAAGGGCAGTCCAGGATAGGCACTAGAGATGCCAGGGCAGGGGAGAGCAGGCAGCAAGGCTGGAGTGCCCACAGCCAGGGAGGCTGGATGGGAAGAGACCAAAGCATGCGAGGCCTCAAACGTATGTGCAGGGGGCACTGAGAGGCTTTGGCAGGGCATCCCTTAGCAGATGCGCCTTCAGACAGGATAGCTCTGGGTGTAGACTGGATAATGGATTTGGAAGGGGGCCATGGTGGATCCCAGGAGGCCATGAGAAGTCCCATCTAGGGCAGTGACACACACGTGGAATGAAATGATGTATTAGTCTGTTTTCATACTGCAATAAAGACATACCTGAGACTGGGTAATTTATACAGGAAAAACGTTTAATGGATTTACAGTTACACATGGCTGGGGAGGCCTCACAATCATGGCAGAAGGCAAGGAGGAGCAAGTCATGTCTTACATGGATGGCAGCAGACAAAGAGAGCTTGTGCATGGAAACTCCCCCTTATAAAACTGTATCTAGTGAAACTTATTCACTATCACGAGAACAACATGGGAAAGACCTGCCCCCATGATTCAATTACCTCCCACAACATGTGAAAATTTAAGATGAGATTTGAGTGGGGACACAGTCAAACCATATCAAGTGGAAATACTATTTTTCAGTGACTTTGATGGGGAGTTTCCAATCTTACACTTCCAAATGGTAACAAAGATTGAGTGCAGTGACTCACACCTGTAGTTCCAGCTACTTGGGAGGTTGAGCCAGGGCAGGGGGGAGGATTGCTTAAAGCCAGGAGTTTGAGACCAACCTGGGCAAGACAACAAGATGTTGTCTCTAGAAAATAAAACATTAGCCAGGTATGGTGGTGCATGCCTTTAGTGCCATACTCGGGAGGCTGAGGCGGGAGGATCAGTTGAGCCCAGGAGTTCAAGGCTGCAATGAACTATGATCACACCACTGCACTTTAGCCTGGGCAACAGAGCAAGACTTCATCTCTAAAACAAGCAAACAAATAACAACAACAAAAACAGTAACAAAAGAAAGCCCAGCTTTTTGGGCAAGAAGTGACAGCTCAGGACCAGGGACGTTATAATACAAATTCCGGGTGAGCAGAGGCCACAGCCAATGAAGCACCATTTTGTCTGAAAAGTACAAAATGCTTCCCCTTCCACCCTCTGAACACCTGCTTTGTTCATCAATAACCTTACAATTGCAGCCCACATATCCAAGCTTCAAAGTAAAAGCAGAGAGCTCAATTTGTGTCTATGAAGCAGCGTGCCGTTATGTCATCTGACCCTTTGTTTTCATCTGCGTGCAGTGGAGACAGGAAAGGCACCACTCATCAGACTCCTCCAGGAGCCATCTGCCAAGCCTCTCTCTTCTGAACTGAGTCCTGTTTTCCGTGGCTATTTTACATTTCTAATGAGAAGCTATTATGTATCACATAGGTTCATCCATGTAGTCCCTCACTATGGAGGACCTGGCCCCAGCTGAGTCTGCACACTAGATGACAAAGAAGCTTTCAGCTTTAAGGCACCTCCAGATATCTAGCTTCCTCTAAAAATAAAAATAGTAATAAAACAGTTACCATTTATTATGATTGACTTTTTTATAGGTAAATTAACCTACATTAAGGGAATGTAACTTATGTGACCTACTGATACCACAGAGTAGAGACAAGATTCAGCCCAGGCCTACAAGACCACAAAGGCCATTCCCTTTGAGCCCCCTCCCCTCAGCCTTTCCCCTCTCCCTCCATCTGAGAGAGACAGAAGCTTGGGTCAGACCTGCTTCTTGAAGCTACATGGTCCAAGTCCCATCAGTTTCCAAGCACTTGGGGATCACTTGTGGGATATATCACTACAGTGGAAGATAAGCAAACCACTGGGCGTAGTAGGAAAGAGGCCGTTTTCTCAGAGGCCAAGAACTTAAGAAGGGAGTTTCACTGTCTGACCTCCAATGGCCCTACTGTGTGTATGATCTTGGATGCATCACTCACTATGCCCTCAGTTTCCTCATCAGGAGAACAAGATTCATCATACAACAGGCCCAGAATCCTTTCCCTGAAATCCTTCAGTACAGATGTGTTTCATAAATCAGAATTTCTTGATTTTAGAAAGGTAATAGAGTTCACATTTTATAACACTCCTAACGGAGTCTGGTACAGTACCCATTAACCACAAATCAATCACATTAATAGTATGCAGCAAAACATAGTGAAATACACCCAGGTGAGATAAATTAAAACTATAAACAGTCTCATCAGTTTAGATGAGATTTTTCCACCAAAAAAACTACCTTTAAAAAAAAAATTTCCTCCTCTGTAAACTTGGAAGACTTTGGAATTTATTTCAGAGTTGCAGAGCCAGGGGTTGGGCAGGGAGGTGGGGCAAAGAGTGGATGACAGAGCTGTGTTTACCTTGTAAGGCTGCTGTGAGGATGAAATGGATCAAAGAATACATGGAATGCACTTAGAAGAATGCCTGAGACATAACAGAAGTGCATTTCGGATATTCTTATTCATTCCAAAAAAGAAAAAACACAGGCTACTTCAAAGGCCATTATTTGTATGTCAAAATTACTGCTAGGATGTTTACTACTATAGGGAATTAGAAGACATCTTCAGAAGAATTCTGAACTAGAAAGACCTCATCAGATCTCTTCAGAAGAATTCTGGGTGGATCTGCCAGCCGCTGCCAGGAGAGAGCTCAACAACATCCCTAACAGTCTGATCCAGAGAATAAGTAAATTATTTTATTCCAAATACCACCTGCCAGTCCAGCAAAACGAGATCTCCAATACTTTGGATTAAATGTGGCAAGTGCAAATCCCATAATGGCAGCCGGAAGTTCTGGAATTAGCCAGAACTGGAGGGACACACTGAAGCCAGAGCATGGGATCCTATCTACAACAGCGAATGAGGACCCCTTCTTCGTAGCACGTAAAAGAACTCTTTGCATTCTTCATCCCATTTCTGGTTCCCTCCCCAGTGTTTTTCCTTCGGCTTACTGAAATCACTTCAATCTTATCAAGATGAGATCTTGAGAGCATTATTCTCAATGTGAGGAACAGAGTCGTAGCTACAAGTTGCTAATTTGTCCCATGCTGCAGAGGATTTTTATACAATGGTCGTCAGTCCTTTCACGCTAGAGCTCCCCTCTCTGCAGCTCAGAGCAATTTCTTTGACTTTAACCAGATGCTGCAATGTGTTGCTCTTTTCATCACTGGAAAATTGATCGGACTGATCTGTAAGTGCTCACCTCTTTCCTGGCCCCACATATGTGTTCCTCACACCAACAAAAACCATTTCTGTTTGTAGTTTGCCACAGTATAACGTAGACTTATTTGAAAAGCAAGTACTTTGTATAGTATGTCCTCAGAATAAAATATTAGTAACAAATGGGGTAACAAGGAAATGAGGAAAGGGTAGTGTCCAAGATAGGCCTACTACAGTTTGTCCATTGGAGCAAACACGTATTGGTAACCCTAATGAGCTACCAGTCTGGAGCAAATTAAAAAAAGTTTATTGTATATACACAATAAACAGCCAGCTGAAAATATTTCAGAACACTTACTCCAATTTTCCTTGTGAAATCCAAGAAGCGTTTCAAAAAGCAGTCTCTTCTCTTTTATTAAACAATTGTACTAAAAATATTGTCTGCCTTTTCCCACTAAAAGTTAATCTCCCTGAGAACAGGAACTTTGTTTTGCTGTATTCCTGGTGCTGGGAAATGTAAGCATTTTGGAGGTGCTTAATAAATATTTGTTGGATAAATCAGTGTGAGAACCTGAAGCAGACAGACAGATGAATTTTCCCTAGTTGTGTAGAAAGCATACAGTTGGTTTCTATACATTTCTATCAAATACATATACAGAGTATGGGACATCAAGAGCCCAAGAGACTTTGTGGTCATCTCACACTTTCTGTGCAGTGAGTCTTCCAGAAGTCTGAGAGATCGTGAGAAAGACTCTACTGAAAAGCTTAGTAGGCTGGCATCAATTCCACAAAATATTTGTATAGCCCATATAACATAGGGTTTGAAACTAACTAAAAAGTAAAACCTCAGCAGTCAGTCAAGGGGGCTGTGAAACTGTGTTACACAGGAAGTTGCATGGTTTCCTGACTTCTACACAGGAGGGGAGCAGTTTTTGGGTTGCACTCAATCTAGGACAGCAGTCCCCGACCTTTTTGGCACCAGAGACTAGTTTTGTTGAAGATGGTTTTTCCATGGATAGGAGGGTGGGTAGTGGGTAGTTTCGGAATGATTCAAGTGCATTACATTTATTGTGCACTTTATTTCTATTATTACATTATAATATATAATGAAAGAATTATACAACTCACCATAATACAGAATGAATGGGAGGCCTGAGCTTGTTTTCCTGCAACTAGATGGTCCCATCTGGGGGTGATGGGGGACAGTGACAGATCATCAGGCATTAGATTCTCATAAGGAGTGTGCAACCTAGATCTCTCGCACGCACAGTTCACAATAGGGTTTGCTTTCTTATGAGAATCTAATGCCACTGCTGATCTGACAGGAGGCAGAGCTCAGGCAGTAATGCAAGCAATGGGGAGCAGCTATAAATAGGGATGAAGCCTCACTCACCTCCTGCTGTGCTGCCCAGTTCGTAAGAGGTCATGGACCAGTACTGGTCTGTGGCCCAGGGGTTAGGGACCCCCTGATCTAGAAGACAAAGGCAGGATGTGATCAAACCTGTCTCTTCCCACTGCAGTGTGGCAGAAACTCATAGACAGGCCACAGAGAAAAAACCAAAGTAGCAGTGCTATGCAAAGGGAAATTTTTGCACAATATAATAAAGATCTGAGGGAAATGAGAGGAGAGCAGCCACAGTCGGATACAAATGATGAGGAAGGTACATTTGCCACTGGAGACAGAGTGCTACATCATCATTGTGTAGCGTCAAAAGACTAGTTAGGACTGTCTGCCATCTACTGGCACATGTAATGTAGGTTACATCGGCCCAAACCCCCTCTCCCTGACCTTTTGTGGGTCACAGAGTGGAGAGGGCTGTCACATTGCACACTGCACAGGAAGCAATGCAGAATCTGTTCCTAAGGGACCTTTGCTTGTCCCACCTGCTGGCAGGCTGCTTCCCTCCACTCCACAGCAGCCATTTACCTGCTTACCCCTCCTCTCCCCTTCTCTCCTCCTCTCCTCTCCTCTCCTCCCCCCTCCAGGCCTTTCTTTTTTCTCCCCTCACTCCCTGGAGTATTGTATTTTCTCTTGTGGCGCAGCTTCACCCTTACTTGCTTACATACATAGCTGGACTCCTGCCCCCAGAGTCTCACATTTGATTCCTTAAGTCTCTCCTCAAACAAACATTTTCTCCTTAAGAATGGCTTTAGGGATGGTCATCTTGATAAGAATATTTTTACTCTGCAAGAAAAGAAAGGCACCATCCCCAAGACGACCTCTATGAAAGGAAAGCAAGGGTGGGTGCAGTGGCTCACGTCTGTAATCCCAGCACTTTGGGAGGCTGAGGCGGGTGAATCACCTGAGGTCAGGTCTTCAAGACTAGCCTGGCCAACATGGCAAAACCCTGTCTCTACTAAAAATACAAAAATTAGCTGGACATGGTGGTATACGTCTATAATCCCAGCTACTTGGGAGGCTGAGGCAGGAGAATCACTTGAACCCGGGAGGTGGAGGTTGCAGTGAGCTGAAATAATGCCACTGCACTCCAGCCTGGATGACAGAGTGAGACTTCGTCTCAAAAAAATAAAATAAAATAATATATATATACGAAGGAGAGCAGTGTGAGACATGGAAGAAGAGGAGGATTGTCCAAAAAGTAGAAGAGAAATCTGAATGAGACCAGAGCACAGCTTCTTCAGCTACAGCTTGCTAAGAGATTAGAAGTCAGCATCAAAGCCTGACAGTATGTGTGTGTTTGGTTACCATTACATAGACATAACCATATTTTAAATAACTATCATAAACCGATTCTAATTTTATTCTATAATTAGGGAATAGGACATTCTCAAAGAACACATTAACTAGAACCTTTATAAAGACAGCCAAAGAACTCTTCAAGACATCATTATGGGTTGATTTCTGAACTAGATGGGCCATAACTAATGATTTCAATCAAATCCCATTTTCAGTAGGCAGAACTAGTAAGTAGAATTCCTTAGAGAATGTGGCTTACTCTTTTTATCCTATATGGGTATGTTATATATGTGTTATATAAAATGCCATCTGTCATAAAACAAAACATTTTATTAAGAAGATTTTTTTAATTGTACATTCTTCAAACAATCAAATTCTGTAAGCTAAACCAGAGGTCCTCAGAATGTGGCCCCAGAACAACAACACTGGCATCACCTGGGAACATGTTAGAAACACAGGTTCTCAGGCCTCACCAGACACACAGGAGCAGAAACTCTGGGGTGGGGTCCAGCAATCTGCATGTTAACAAGCCCCCCAGCTGATGCTGATGCCCTGAAGACCACTCTAGCCTGAAGACCAATGTCCTAGGGTCACCATGATCACAAGGTTCCTGATTGGTCCATTTGGAATATTTCTAAATGCTAGTGCGATCCCTGAATTATGCTTCCTTTCATTTCCAGGTCTTTTGATTCTCAAAAATCTGTAGCCCTGTCTTCAGATGACAGTGTTTCTGCAATAAAGCCAATGTTTGTGTCCCTGCCCAAACTCATATATTGAAATCCTGAGCCTCAAGGTGATAGTATTAGGAGGAAGGGCCTTTGGGAGGTGATTAGGTCATAAGAATGGAGCTCTCATACATGGGATTAGTGCCTTTATAAAAGAGGCCTAAGAGAAACCCCTCGCCCCTTCCACCATGTGAGGGCACAGCCAGAAGGCACCATTTGTGAACCAGAGGCCCCTCACCAGACACCGAATCTTCTAGCACCTTAATCTCCGACTTTGGACCTCCACCCTCCAGAATGGTGAGAAATAAATGCTTGTCATTTAAGCCACCCAGTCTAAGGTATTTCTGTTGTGGCAGCCGGAACATACTAACACCATTTCCCTGCCACCGCTGCCCACAGCTCTCTGCTGGGTTTTCTGCTCCCTGCCCTGCACTCCTGGACTCCTCCTCCAGTGTCAATCATGGCGCACTTTGCAGGGAAGGATGCTCTCACCCTCAATTGCTCTCCTCACTCACATGTTCAGAGCTCCCTTTACAACTGCTGGAGCACTCACATATCCCAAGGGAAAGCTTCTGTGTTCCATCCTGGACCTTCTGGGGGCTACCACGCTTCCACCAGGGCCGCCGCTCTCACCATGAGCTTCAGACTCTCATCTCCTGAGATCTTGCTCACAGCGCAGCTGCTTTCCACTCACACAGGCCAGAGGGGCCACCTTGTTTCTTCTTAGAGCAACTTCCCACCACTCCCTTGGGGCTCAACCTTCGCTTTGTGTTCTGTAAAAGCCAGCAGTTCTCAAACTTGAGACTGCATCAGGCACACCTGGAGGGCTTGTGAAAATCCAGAATGGTGAGCCCGCCCCCAGAGTTTCTGATTTAATAGGCCTTGTGAGTAGCCCAGGATTTGCATCTCTAACAAGCCCCCAGTGGAAGCTGAGGCTGTCATCTTCCCAGGCCGCACTTTGAGAACTGCTGTTGAAAGCCATCATCACTGAACTTATTTGCAGAGGCACCTAAAAATAATCAATCCAGAACTGTTCCTTCTCCAAATGACCACTCTCTGATGTCTATCAAGAAATCCAAATTATTTACCAATTAATTTATTGGTAATTAAGTTCCACCTATTTCAAAAAAAGTTTTGAGCTAACTAATTTTTGCTTAGCCATCAGCAGAAATAGTAAATTTACCTAGTGCATTCAGAAAAATGCTGTTCCTCCCAGGGAAAATAGTGTTTTCTGTTGCTCCTGAAATCTGCTGACCTTGGCACTGACTCTGGTACTCTTATATTAAGGTGAAGCTGGGGCAGGGTTGGGGAATCAAGACTGAGAAACCTTCCTGTCCTGCAGCATAATAGAGATACATGGAAGAAGGAAGACAATCTTGGCTTTGAAGAGAAAGTGAGATGTAGATGTCAATGATCCCACTAACACCAAAACCATCAAACCAGCCTCCTTAAGGGTGGCCCCACCTCCCCACCCTTCCTACTTTTTCTACCAAGCCAAACCCAGAAATAGAACACGGCTCACTTCTCAGGGCTATTGCCTCTGCCTCATCTCCAGAGACCACATCTGCAGCTCCCAAAACAAGGTCTGTTCTGCAGCTGGACAATTCACTGCTAAAATCCCAAACCTAAGAGCAGAGCCAAAGCCAGAGGAGAGGAAAGTGACAATAGGGCCAAAGCCTCATTCCAGATTCCAAATGTCATTCTGTAGCCCTCGTGCTATCAGCTGCTTGCTGGCTGCAGCCAGGTCCCTGGTCCATACACAGCCTGCATCAAGAGCCTGCAGAGACTCGGGGGCTGGAGATGGGAAACAGATGGTGGCCTGCGCTTTGTCTTTCCCAAGTTTACAACCTCACCTGGGGGTGGAGACTGTTCCGAGGGGCCCCAAGAGGTAAGTTCACGCATCACTACTGACCCTCTCCCTGTGAAAGCAGAAAGTCAACAAGCATCCTACCCCAGACCAGACCAGCCACACCTGTAGATTCAAGGTTCTGGGGGAACAGTATTCAAATGCCTCTGCTCTCAGCCTTTTACTTCTGACTGTGGTTCCCAGGGAGTCTAAAATTTGAGAAGTGAAACTGAACATCCCACCGCCTTAGTGAGGCGAGAGGAAGAAATTTTACAGGCTTTTTATTGGCCGGTTATTTTTCTGTGTGTCCCATACAGGCCTCCACCATGAAGGGTTTCACAGCCACTCTCTTCCTCTGGACTCTGATTTTTCCCAGCTGCAGTGGAGGCGGCGGTGGGAAAGCCTGGCCCACACACGTGGTCTGTAGCGACAGTGGCTTGGAAGTGCTCTACCAGAGTTGCGGTAAGCCCTTGCAGTACACCCATGTGTGTTTATGGGGAAAGCAAGGCCCACAGATGTGAGCCGCTAGTGCTCAGTTGGAGCTGGGGTGGGTGAGGGGAGTTGGGGTGGGGAGAGGGGACCAGCAGCTGAACACTTTCTCCACCTGCAGCAGGTCTGGGAGGGCCACTGGGAGCCTTTGGGAGAAGGAGGGGTGGGGCCAGGGCGGGGAGCGGAAGAGAGAATGGCAGAGCAACAAAGAGTACAAGAGAAATTGAATCTAAATATAGCCATTTACTAACACCACAGAACCCAAAAAAGAACAAAATGATCAGTGAGTCTACCAAATCATCAAACCTCACCAGTTGAAAATTAGGAAAAGAAGCTTCCAGTAGGCCCTTCCCCAACACTGTACACCTGGGCTACCTTTCCATCTGATGTACTTTGCAAGTGAAGTGAAAAGATCACTTCTGCCCAAAGAGAAGATTCCTGTCCCTCTCTGGACACTTTCAGAGCTTTCACTGCAGCAGTAGCTCTCATGAATTCAGCAAGCACTTCGCATGCAGCTATCAATGCCAGGGTTTCTCAGTGCTAGAGATAATAAAAGTGCATACGCCAGGCCTGTCACCCCAGCGGGCCAACCCAATACGCCAACAGATAAATTGCAGTTCAGTGAAGAGAATGCAGTGAACTGTGGTAAGAAGTGTCAGAACCAACCAATCGGGCTGTGTCTTAGTCAGCTAGGGTTGCCATAACAAAGTACCACAGGCTGGGGACTTAAATAATAGAGATTTATTTCCTCACAGCTCTGGAAGCTGGGCTGGTTTCTCCTGAGACCGCTCTCCTTTGCTTCTAGGTGGCATCTTCTCCCTGTCTCCTCATGTGCTCTTCCCTCTGTGTACATCTGTGTCCTCATCTCTTCTTCTTATAAGGACACAATCATATCAGATTAGGGCCCACCTTCATGGCCTCACTTTAGCTTAATCAGCTCTTTAAAGACCCTATCTCCAGCAGGGTGTGGTGGCTCACACCTGTAATCCCAGCACTTTGGGATGCTGAGAAGGGTGAACCACTTGAGGTCAGGCTTTCAAGACCAGCCTGACCAACATGGTGAAATCCTGTTTCTACTAAAAATGTAAAATTAGCTGGGCGTGGTGGCACGTGCCTGTAATTCCAGCTACTTGGGAGGCTGAGGCAGGAGAATTGCTTGAACCCAGGAGGTGGAGGTTGCAGTGAGCCAAGATCGTGCCATTGTACTCCAGCCTGGGCAAGAGGAGCAAAACTCTGTCTTAAAAAAAAAAAAAAAAAAAAAAAAAAAGACCCTATCTCCACATACAGTCACATTCTAAGATACCGTAGTCCCCCCAGTCTGCTAGGAATACGTTCCAAGGCTCCCAGTGGATGCCTGAAATCATAGATCGTTTTGAACCCTACATATACTATGGTTTTTGGACCCAATAAATCAGACAGCTACTAAGTGACGGACAGGCAGGTAGTAGAGACAACATGGATATTCTAAGACAATTCATGTTCCTGGTGGGATGGAGCTGGACAGCATGAGATTTCATCATGCTACTCAGAAGGATGCTCAATGTCAAACTTATGAATTATTTCTGGAATTTTCTATTTAATATTTTTGGACTGCAGTTGGCTGAGAGTAACCAAAACCTTGGAAAGTGAAATCTTGGATAAGGGGGCTGTACTGTACTGGGGGTTGGGACTTCAACACATAAATTTGAGGGGATGCAATTCATCCCATACAGGGCTCCCAAGTGGGGAGCAATTCAGGAGCCCAGCCTCAGGATCACATCTGCTGTTAGAGGGACTGGCTTGTGCAAACGCATGGCATTGTGATATCTGCCACTTTGGAGGGAGATGGGGGCAAAATGCCGTTTGAACTGCAGGAGATGGAAAAGAGAAGTTGATTAAGCATCTGAATTGGCCTCACTCTAAGCTGGGGAGTGATGATGCAGTGCTTGAGCAAGTACCTGATCCTACAACTGCCACCCAAAGAGCTGCCCAGAGAGGTCCAGATGGTCACTCTAGTCACCAGGGCCATTTGTTCAATTTGACCTTACTCTTTTAAAAATAAGGGACATTGAAGTGCACACGCACACAAAAATTAAAAATAAGTAAAAGAGAATGAACGACTGGATGCTGGAAGTGCTGATCTTGTCACTCTAGGTTTTCCCATGGCATCAGGACCACTAGTATCCCATTCATTTTCAGTGCAGGATGAGAAGCAAGATGTGAGATAAATGGACTGGTCAGGGTTGGTTTTTCCAATTCATCCTTGCATAAAGGTTGCCACAGCTGATCTGTCTCCCAGACTCACCCTCTGCCTGCAGCCAGGCCGGTGCATCCTTTCAAGTCACTTGCAAGAGGACTGGGCACATCAGGGAAAGAAAAAGGACACATCACCTGCCCACAGGAGGATGGCTCTTTCCTCTGTAGGTGAAGTTGCCCCATGGAGTCAGTGAATGTCTTAGCCAAGCCACTCAGAATAAGAGATGGAAGAGATGCAGTTCTCATCCAAGGGAGTGGGAAGATCAGACAATTAAGCAACAGGGTAAATGCTTTGTGTGAAAGGCTGTAGTGAAGGCAGGCATTGTGCACCAGGGACATAGTATTCAGATGATGGTGAGGTTGGCATCTGGATCTGTTGGAAAAGGAGTCACCAAGCCTAAGTTGAGGCTTAAAGACTGATGAAAATAGTAATGATAACACCTCATGTTGGTGGAGGCCACCAGGCTAAGTACTTTACATGCATCGTTCTTATGTTGCAGATGTGTAAACTGAGGGATAAAGATGTTATGAATAGTGAACTTTTCCAAGGCCACACAGCTAATAGTGGCAGAATTATATCCCCAGGGTCACAGAGAAGGTAAGGCATTGAGGAACTACTGATGGAATTAAAACAAATTGATCCCCAGCCTGCCTGACTCCAGAACCCATGCTCTAAAACTCCCTGTGGTCTAGAGTTTAATCAGCAGGCAAAGTGGACTAAAGGACGGGTGAGAGGAGAAGTTTGGCAGAGACAATGACATGCGTGAAGGCAGGAAAATGAGACCAGGCACAGGGTTCAGGGAACTGCGGGAGGGCTGAAAACACAAAGGGCTGAAAGAGGAAGTGGAAGATATGAGCAGGACCCCAGACAATGGCGGGCTGCCTCCCTTTGGCCAGGAGGTTGCATTTTAGAAAGATCCTCGGGCAGTAAGCAGGAGTGTAGATTTTGAATTGGAAGCTATTTGAGGCTGAAAATAGGGTTTTCTCCAGGTGGAGCAATAATTCAGGAAAGAAACCACTAAGGCCTGAGTTGACATCATTTCCGCAGTCTTGATAAACTTGAGGAGAAGGGAAACTTCACAAGCAGTTACTGGGCTCTCAATACTGACTAGGAAGTAAGCACAGTTTTCTGAAAAAGCGGAAGTCCTGGCCTGGCCAACTGTCCATGACACAGGAAAGAAGAGAGCCACTGTCTTTACTAAAGCAAGAGGAGGAGCAAACACAGTCAGGGCCTTGGGTTTGCTAAATCACGAGTCCCAGGGTTACAAAAGCCCAGAGACTCCACCCCATGCACACACCACAAACACCCACCGATATATTTATTTATATGCTGCCTCCAGCATATACACGAAGATGTGAGGAGATGACAGAAATACTTATGATTGGAAGGGGAAATAAGCAGCAGTGGAAGAAGCAGGGTGAGGGGAAGCATAAGGGAAAGTGCTATGGACTGAATGTTTGTGTCCCCTGAAGATTCATGTTAAACCCTAATCCCAGTGTGACAGCATTAGAAGGTGGGGCCTTTAGGAAGTGATTAGATCATGAGGATGGAGACTTCATAAATGGGATTAATACCTTAAAAGAAGAGGCCAGAGATCTCCCTCTTTTCACCACATGAGGACACAATGAGAAGGTGGCTGTCTGTAAACCAGGAAGCGAGCCCTCACCAAGAACCTGCTCCTGCTGGCTCCCGGATCTCAGAATTCAACCCTCCAGGACTCTGAGAAATCAGTGTTGGCTGTTTAAGCCCCCCAGTCTATGTAATTTGTTAAACCTGCCTGAGTTGGCTAAGGGGAAATCATAAAGGCAGGAGAGGTTAGGACACATGTAACAGATAGAGCAGCATGAGCGGTAAGAGCTTAGAATCTGGAGTCAGCAAAGCTCATTCGAATCTTGGGCAACACTCTAGATCTCATGTTATTGTTTGTAAGGAGGGTGTATTAGTTTCCTGTTGCTGCTGTAACAAATTTCTACTTGGTGGCTGAAAACAACACATGTATTTGCTCATAGTCCTGTGGTCAGAGTCCAAAATCAATTTCACTGGGTAGGCAGGGCCTGGGCCTTGCTCCCTTAGAAGCTCTGGGGGAGAATCCCTTTCTTTTCTTTTCCAGCTTGTATAGGTGCATTCCTTGGCCTGAGGCTTCTTCCTCCATCTTCAAAGCTGACAGTGTAGCATCCTGCTTCCTTCTATCATCACATGGCCTTCCTGTTCTGTTTCAAAGCTCCCTCTGCCTCCTTCCTGTAAGGACCCTTGTGATTAGGATCATCTCCCCAACTCAAGATCCTTAATCACATCTGCAAAGTCTCTTTTGCCAAGTAAGATAAGATTCACATGTTCCAGGGGTTAAGAGGTAGACATCTTCGGGGACCATTATTTAGCCTAATGTCATAGGGAGAATATATTACCTACCCAAAGAGCTGTGTGAAGATTATGTGAGAAGGACTATATGAAAGGTGCTTAGCACATACTGTGCACTCAATGTATCTTTGCTGCTGATGATTTTGTACAGTATTTTACAACTGATTGAGGTATAATAGACTCTGAGCTTCCTTGAAGCCAAATCAAACAAGGAAATGGCATTGTTTCTGAAATAAAATTAGTTTTTAAGATGCTCAGCTTTTCCTGATATAGGGATGAGCGATGAGGGGAATTTCTCCCCAGAGTAGATGGCATCCTGGATGGCGTCTCTACTGAGATGCCATGGTGACTCAAACCCGCTGTTTCTCATGATGCCCCTTGGTGCAGGTCAGGAAGCCAGAATCAAGATACATTCTGCAAAGGGCCAAGGCAGAATCCTCCATGAATATAGCATACAGCAATCACAGGTCAGCCTTCTTTGAGAGTGAAGGTTAGATTGTGTACAGGAATGGATAAGCTGCATGTCCTGTGGGCAATCCTCCATAAATATTGTTGCCATTGGTTTTGTTACTGGATGTTCGTAAGGGTCAGATAGCAGAGTTCTGGATTGTATTTTCTGGCAAGGGCCCAGTGTTATAATTTCACATGCTTTGACATCAACCAGGCAGAGGAGGACCTGTGACACATGCTCAAATGACTTATGTCCCCCTTTGGTTTCCCTGATACTCACAGTCTACCTGGACAGAGAAGTGGCTCCTAGAAGTTGTGTAAGGCAGACACTTGCGAACCAGAGCCCGCAGGCCAAACCCCACTCGGTGCCTGTTTGTGTATGGCCTGTGAGCTAGGGATGATCTTTACATTTTTAATGTTAAAGAATTCAAAAGAAGAAGAATATTCATGACACATGGAAATTATCTGAAATTCAAATTTCTGTGTCCATAAATAAAGTTTTATTTGACACAGCTGCACCCATTCTTTTAGATGTTGTTTGTGCTACTCTTGTGTTACAATGGCAAGGTAGTGTGACAGTGACCACATGGCAAGGCTCCACAGAGCGTTATATATTAATCATCTGGAACTTTCTAGAAAAGGCTTGCCAATCCCTGGCCAAGAGTAGGAAGGAATCTCTTAAACTCTGCACCAGATCAGAGTCTCAAGTTCCAGGCCTTCCAGATGATTCTACCCACAGAGAGGCTGCATGAGCAAGTGAACTCAATGGTAAACCCACCATGATTGCAAGGTATTTATAAGATCCTTTTCAGAGAATCATCATTGTCATAATAACCTCTCCCTTCTGCATGCCACTTTAAAATTTATGAAGTCCTTCCATTGACAAAGCCTCATTTAATCCTTACTAACAGGTAGATAGGAAGTTTATCTCCATTTTCTGGATATAGAAACTGAAGCGTACACACATTAAGCATTTTAATAAAGTAATATACCTGAGCCATGATACAAACCTATGTGTCCTTACTGCATGCTCAGTGACATAGAGCTGTCATAGAACTCTAGTAGGGAGTAAGTCATGCCATCAGATCCCAGAAATACAGGGTGAGACCAGGCAGAAGGCACAGCACAAAAGATAAGTCTTCAGGTAAAAAAGTGAAAACCCCAAGCAGTCTGTGGACCAGCAAAAGAAGGATGGGGAGGAAGAGGAGATCAGGAAGAGAGGGGGGTGGTGAGGGAGAGGGAAAGAGAGGACGAGAGAAAAGAGCGGAAGGAGGAGGAAAAAGAGGAAAAGGAAGAGGGGGAGAAAGAAGAGGAAGGGAAAAAGGAGTAGGAGGAGGGAAGAGAACAAGAAGGAGGGAAGGGGAGGAGGAGGATGAGGAAGAGGTGGGGAAGAGGAGGAGGAGGTGGTGGAAGAGGAGGAAGAGGAGAGAAATGAGAAGCAGGAGAGGAGAAGGGGAGAAGAAAGAAGAGGGGAGAAGAGAAGGGGGAGGAAGGGGGAGTGGAAAAAGAGAGGGAGAGGAAAGGAGGGGAGACATTCATCTCCTGATGAAAGAATGGCTTCCCTCCTGCCCCACCCCACCCCAGCCCCATCCTCTCTACGCACATCCAGAACTGGGCCAATTTGGCTCTTCCCAAGTATCCTTCAGGAACATACGGCCACCTCAGAAGAGAAGGAGCCCTACCACATCTCCGTTTTTCAGCCACGTGCACCAAGTTCTTGTTTGTTGCAAAGTGATGTCTAGAAATGACATCTTCCAAATTAAAAGAAGTATATGTAGGGCCATTCTCTTATCATTAAGAACAGCATATTTTATAGTCAGAGCCCTCCTGCACAGGAGGCATGCTAATTTCCTGAGGAAGCCCTATTTCCCATCCCCAACCATTCCACCACGAGGTAGTCAGTGAGCGGGGAGGGGAGGAAGCCCTATTCAGCAGTGTGTGGAGGGCTGTGGGTGGTCCCTGTGGGACCTGGCAACCCCCTGGAAGCATCCAGGGTCAGTGTACCATGGCATCTGGTCACCAGGCTTCACACTTGTAATCAGCACCTGCTCTCCTCCCCTTAAAGACAGTCGGCCTTTAAGTCCACCTCTGCCTAAGTAGGCTTCCCATGCTGCTGATGTTTGCTACAGGGCAGGTGCTTTAGCTGACCCCCAAAAAGCCTCTTAATTACAAAGCCTGCATCAAGTCACATGTGCCTGAATCATCCATCAAAGTGGCCAAACGGGACAATTAATCAGACTTGAAGAATGTAAAACATCTTCGTACAGAATAGAGGGTAAGCTGCAAACAACCTCGCCATGTAGCAGAACCAACAGGATATACTGATAAAATGCTCATAGAAAACATTCTAAAAGCTGCCCCAGGAGAAAATGGATGGGGAAAATGCTACTTTCCTCAGAACCTAATAATTCTGAAGGAAGTGGAGCATAAAACAAGCATGCATGAAACATCAAAAAAAGAAAAACCTCACAGGTCATCTAGTCACTTAGCAATACTTTCAAATATTGCATACAGACAGCAATTTCTCTCTTCATTTATTTTCCCAGATTAACAAGGATATAAAACTATAATTTAGGAAAAGTAGACAAATAGCTAGAGAGAAAGATGCAATTTCAGAGGGATGACTCTGGGCGCGCAGGATTGAACAGCTAGCTGCCTTGAGTAGGGCAAGACCTTTTGGCCCAAATTTAAAGAGAGGAAGTTGATAAAGAAACACAGGAATATCCACACTGTGGTGCAGATTTTTTTAATGCTAGATGAAAGTGAACGCTGCCAGAAGGGAAGCAAGCCACGTAGGTGTGTTCCTACGACCACGCCACCAAGATCCTCTGGGTTTCCATTGGTGGGAACGTTTTACAGCCCAACCTCCAAGCCTGAGTTAATTCTCCAAAGTACTTTTTAAACGAGATGCTAAGTAACTTAGTGAATAGAAACCTAGAGAGGGAAAAAAGCCAAGAGTCTGTAGTTCTAAAGAGGCCTCTTCAGCAGGCAGGAAACGTTTTCCCAAACGCTGCTCACAGCTATTTCCATCCTTAGGCAAAATCTTAATGGGCAGCTCCGCTCATGTTTTGGGAGGAGAATCTTTGGAGAGGTAGAAATGGGAAGGGCTGTCCTCCAGCCCAGCAGCTATTTTTGTAGAAACTACAGCATAGGCAGCACATTCCTAAAGCAGCAGCGATTGTGAGGTCTTGGGCATGGTTTCAGACCCAGGCCCGCAGGAGGGGGAGTGTGAAGACCAGAGCAGTTTCTGTTTTCTCCAGAGCCCAAGGAAAGCGAAGGTGAAAGAACCCATTCCCAGCTCCAGTAGTGCAGCCAGCACTCCTGGCAGAACCTGACAGCACCAGGTGCCCCATGAGGCAGGAGCTCCAGGTGGACAGAGGTTGTCGATCCTAATTAGAGCAGTCAGAAGGCACAGAACGGGAGCAGGGCTGAGGATGGAGTATAGAGAGGCAGGTGCTTCCTCCAAAACCTGAACAAGGCGGGGTTTTCACTGAAATAAAAGGGTGACCCATCCGCGACCTGTGTACCATCTAGGTTGGTGTTCATTCCTTTCCAGGGATGCCATGTAAGGCAATATCTGAGGCCCCTGATCCATTAGCTTTGACTGGGGTTCTAGAGACACCAAGTGGGCAACAGAAGAAGCATGGTGGGATCTATCAGGAAACCAATATTTGCACCTCCATCTGTGGGATTCGTGTGCAGTAGGTAGTGTGCACGTCAGCATCCACCAGCCCCTGCATGGGACCCAGGAAGACATCACTGTGTGTCCCTCCTCCAGTGCTCCCTGCCCTCAGCAGAAGTGAGTGGTAACCAACACAGTGGCCAGGAAGAAAAAATCCCCAGCCCAGAAATCTCCAGTCACGTTTCCAAGCACAGTTTACAGTCTAAGGTTCACAGGGGCTGCCTGGTTAGCCAGAATGGCGTCCAAAGGCTCTCTTATTTGAAACCTGACACCTTCCCTTCTGGCCAGTGGAAGCTACACCAGCCTCAGTGATAAATCTAGAAAAGAATTATCAGGATTCCTTTTGCTTCCTAACCATTAGAATCCTTCCCCATAGCTGAGATCTTTCTTATTCAAAGGGCCTCTCTGTGTGCTTTAGTGCTCAGTTTAGTCTTCTTATATTGTATTTTTAAAATATCCCTTTAAACAATTCAACGCTACTTACACAACTAGTAACTCAAAACTTTGTAAATTTAACAAATTAATTTTTGCAGACATACGTACACTGGCCACAAATTTGTCTTAAACATCTAATCGAATATAGCAGATTTTTTTAATTTGTCTTATAAATTTCAAAAGCAGACAAAGCACAAATTATCACAAAATTATTCAACTCATTATTCTTTTTCTTAACCTCATTTCAAAATACTGATACCATGAGTTTACATTTATCTCTTTATTATCTTTGTACTGACATTTATTTTTACCTATACTACTAAACTTTCCCAAGATTACAGTAATATTTATCTCTATTTTTCTGGGTGTCTAATACATTCCAGACCAAAGATAAAGGCTATCTCTTCAGATCATCTGAGGATGCAGGTTTTGACTTACCAACCAATTGATTCTGGGCTTGGTGGCCAGTCCACAAGTTGAGCTCTCTTTACTTAAATTTTACCTATTACGTGCTTAAGACAATTTATGCCTCTTCCTTCACAAAGTTCCCTCTACCCTGCTGCTTTTTTTCTCAAGTGACATGCTCTTTAAGTTGTGCTAAGTCAGTGTCTTGTAACTCATTGTCCCACCCTTATTGTATATTGACCTGGCCTACAGGCATCATTGGAAACTCATGCCTGCCCTTGCCTTCTCCACATATCGTTAGAGGGGTGATTTACAGGACATGCTGAACTTTGTCTGCATGGTCAAGGTTAATCCTTACAACACTTAGCTAGTTCATCATCCTAGAACACAGCATTGACCTGTCTTTCCATTTGTATATTCTGTGCCATCACTGGAGCTGATTTGACTGTTGCCTGATATTCTGCCTAATTTGTATATGGGACCACTTGAGCTGATCAGTCCTTCTGTTCCATTTTTCCCAAGACTATCTGGCTCATTCACAACTCTTTGTCCTTACTCCTACTTGCTTACAAAGATAGAAAAAACTGCATAGTTGTCTCTGATCTATCCATATGGATGGAAATGCTTGGAATCTCCAAATAACTAAGAATGAGGCTCCGTGCTCATCTAATGCTTGGGACATGACCCAATTTCCTTCCCATCTTTGTTATCACCTAGACATGCCTGCTAAGTAATTCTGAAAGACAGAATCACGAGAGATGAGGTCTTCAGGAGCTCAAAACAGTAGTCTTCCTATTTCTAGGAACTGCCTGGTATTGTTAATGCCATTCACTCCAATCAGCAGAGGACACTTGAGCACTTTCCCTTAACCTACCCTCTAGCATTCCATCAGTGCAGTCGTAGAGAACTTTGGTCTTTTCAGTCAGTTCTTAGTGGCTAGGGACAAGAGGGAAGCATGCCCCAGTGTGGGGTGAGACACTGGAGTGGTTCCTGAATGTCAGCTTGATGTCCTGTGAGGCTGACTGATTGGATTTTGACAGTGTCTCCCTTGCGGCTACTGGTGAAGCATTGGGTTGCAGAGAGCTGTCACATGATGACCTATTTCCCTACAAGCCTGGTGCTCTGCAGGCACAAAGAGAGGGGTCAGTATTCTGCCAGTCCCTTCCCACAGGCAGACGGGGTTCCCTTATAGGACTGGAAAATGTTCAGGCAAGATAGAGAGCCTCAGGGCTTCAAGCCAAGTGCCTCCTTGTTTAGAAAAGGAACTTCTGAGCCAGAAAACCAGTGTGTCCTAACCATGGTCACAAAGCCAGCCAGCCAGCAGCAGAGCCCGACAGCACCCTCCCAGGCAAACTCTGCTTCTTATTCAAGCATAAAAACCATCACATGAAGCAAACTCACCCAATGTCAGGTGAAAGATGCTACATAATAAACCAAGACCAGACCCTCTCCTGCACACCCACATCCCCAAAGCACAAAGGATCCTCTCACTAGGCAGCCCTCCTCTTAGGGCAATTTCCCCACATCCTGTTTTGCCCAAGAGCCTACAAATAAGGGCCTTTGAATATATAAGAGACCACTGGGGGCCTCTCTACAGACCCTCTCCTGCACACCCACATCCCCAAAGCACAAAGGATCCTCTCGCTAGGCAGCCCTCTTAGGGCAATTTCCCCACATCCTGTTTTGCCCAAGAGCCTACAAATAAGGGCCTTTGAATATGTAAGAGATCACTGGGGGCTCCTTTATAATATTGAGAAGATAAGCAATTCCATAATTGTACTGTTATTGTAAACTTTACATAGAAATGGCATTTTCATAGGGCAGTGAAAGCAAGAGCTTGTTTAGGGTAAGGGCTGCCTTCCTCTGTGATAGGAGCCTCATTAAGGAGTCCAACAGCCTTTAGTAAACACATAACCATGACAGGGGATGCCTGATGAAAATATAGCAGATCAACCAGGCGCGGTGGCTCATGCCTGTAATCCTAGCACTTTCAGAGGCCGAGGCAGGCAGATCACCTTAGGTCAGGAGTTCGAGATCAGTTGGTCCAACATGGCGATACCCTATTTCTACTAAAAATACAAAAAATTAGCCAGGTGTGGTGGTGGACGCCTGTAATCACAGCTACTCAGAGGCTGAGGCAGGGGAATCGCTTGAACCCGGGAGGCAGAGGTTGCAGTGAGTGGATATTGCACCATTGCACTCCAGCCTGAAAGACAGAGTGAGACTCCATCAAAAAAAAAAAAGAAGAAGAAAATAGAAAATATAGCAGGTCACTTGGGCCCCTAACACCCCAAAGCTTGAGAGGCCAGGGCCTGCTTCTGGTCTTTTCTCCAAATGTAGAAAGGCTCGCTGCATACAACCAACTTCATCCATCAGATAAACACCAAAATCCTTCCACTTCTCTCCACTGGGATCATTTGCCACGGGTCTGGATCACTGGATGGAGGATATTTTCCTAAAGGGAAGCATGAGGAGCCTCAAGTCTCCAGAGAATAAGTTCTAGACTGACCTACACTGCGCTTTTTGGAGAGAAGACAGGAACGTCATTCTTCCAGGATGAGCAACAGCTTTTCTGCCTCACACTTGACTTCAGTTTTGACTAAATTAAAGGGCAATTCATGTGTAAATCAGAGCACACTTCCAAAAAATACCTGAGGGGAAAATTGCCAGTGGCCCTTTGTTTATTTCAAGCAGTGGCTGAACAGAGTGCAGGCTTGCTAGCAAGTATCAGGTATCCTAACAAAAATGCGCCTGAGGTTTTAGGGTCAATAACAAAAACAATGAACAGGAGACTCTGACGTAAATACTACCTGATCTCAGGATCTCAGCAGAGCTTCTTTCCTGGGGGAGTGGATCTTCAGCATTTGGGAGAAGCAGTGGTAGGAGAACAGGCAACAGAGAGAGAAGGCCACAGTTCCCTTCCTGCTAAACTACAGTCATCCCCTACATCTCAACCATGCCAGAAGATGGAAAGTGAGGGTCAAACATGGAAATATCTTCACGGAAAGGGCAGATAATGAACAAAGAGGATAAGCTGCAATACACAATAGAAAGCAGTTGCAATATACAATAGAGGCCTGGCGCGGTGGCTCACGCCTGTAATCCCAGCACTTTGGGAGGCCGAGGCAGGCAGATCACGAGGTCAGGAGATCGAGACCATCCTGGCTAACACAGTGAAACCCTGTCTCTACTAAATACAAGAAATTAGCCAGGCGCAGTGGTGGGCACTTGTAGTCCCAGCTACTCGGGAGGCTGAGGCAGGAGAATGGTGTGAACCCAGGAGGCAGAGCTTGCAGTGAGCAGAGATCATGCCACTGCACTCCAGCCTGGGAGACAGAGCGAGACACTGTCTCGAAAAAAAAAGAAATACACAATAGAAAGCAGAAGGGACCATGGTGCTTGCCTCATCTAAAGAGGGAAACTGCTGTTTCCCTCCATCTGATTGCCATGTGGGAATGCAGGACCTGGGATGCCTGATTTCCTCATTTTTCAAAAGAAGCTAAAGTTCTTCATCTAGAGGTGCAGCCCCCTAATTTATAAATATGGCAACTATTTTAAGTGTGTTTAAATATTGTGCAGACCAACAAAACCCATCTGGAAGCTAGGAACCGTACAGGGGCTACCCATTTGCAGCCTCTGCTATGGAAAAAGGGTTTAGCCAGGTCATGCCTTTTATGCCACCTGACCGTACCACCTTCCTTCCCCTTCTTGACTCAAAGCATTTCCAGGAAACATCCTTCAGTTCGATTTTACCATCACCACCCTTTGTATCAAAATGGTGTCACTACATGAGTCCTGAAGAATGCTAATTATATAATAGTTATGTATCCACTTGTTCTGTTTGGAATATTCTCATCAGCCCAACAATCAAGTATTCAAGTATATCTAGTTCATGCCAGTCCCATCACCATTTGAACACCTGGAATTGCTAGATTTGATAACTAGCAGACCCAAATCTATTAAAAATTCTTCTCGATACCCACAAACACCACTAAAACATGCATTTCCAAAACACAGCCGAAAGCAAGAAACCTGGTGTAAATTACTCTGGTGATGAAACCATATCGGAATTAGTACAGTATACATAGTCCATACTCAATGTGAATTACAGGAATTTGCTTAAATATTGCTTAAGTTTAGAGTTTCCTCAGAAATGGACCCTGGCACTAAGAATTGAGTGCAAGTTTGTTTGAGAAATGATCCTGGTAGGCACCAGGAGAGTGAAGAAGCGAGACAGGGAAGAAAAAGAAGCCAGCGCAGGCCACCACTGTGGGTAACTGGGGTTCAGTCCTTCTGGAGACCCTGGGGAGCCCTTGTGAAACATGCCTTAGAGATGTCATATCTCAAGGGTGAAGAAACTGGGGTATTCATCTATCAGCTCCCACCTATTATTTGTTGAGAGCTGTTCCTGGAGGCATTAACTCTCAGCACCCCGGCTTAACTGTGTATTGGACAAGCTTACTCCCAGTCACAGAAAGCCCTCAAACAAAGAGTTATAGGTGTTTACAGGAAGAAATCTTTGAGGAAAATTAATACTGGTGTCTTAGTTCATTCAGGCTGCCATAAAAAAGTACTTTAGATCGTGTAACTCAAACAGAAATTCATTGCTCACAGTTCTAGAGGCCAGGGAGTCAGAGATCAAGGTGACAAGAGGTTCAGTGCCTAGGGAGCGCTCACTCTCTGCTTTACAGATGGTCCTCCCGACTCTGTCCTTATATGGCAGAAAGAGCAAACGAGCTCCCTCAGACCTCTTTTATGAAGGCACTTGTCCCATTTATGCGGGTGCTGCCCTCATGACCTGATGACGTCCCAAAGCCTCCACCTATTAATATGATTGCATTGGGAATTAGGTTTTAACATATAAATCTGGGAGGACACAAACATTCATACCATAGCACCCTGCAGTGTCCTTGTGCACTCAGATCTCTAGCATCACACTAAAGCATTCATGAACAGGACACTGGCAAAAGAGAAACCAAGACAGTTCACAAAAAAATTACCCACACATCTAAGGAAACTGTATGGGCAGTCTTCTTGTCTACATAAAAAACTTCTTTCTGTCATAAAAAACTGCCTTGCTATAAAATATCTGAAAATAATCGATAAAATATGACAGAAATCTTTTAAATATATAGCTGAGCTTGCAATAAAAAAAAAAAAAAAAGCAACAACAACAAAATGATGAGAGGTCTCCAGAAGCCAAAACAAAGCAAAAGCCAAAAAAAAAAAAAAAAAAAAAAAACACATGCACACAGAGTGGAAAAACAGTGAAGTTGTGTCTACTCACAGAAAATGTGTCAATGTCCATTAACCAGAACTTAGGCTTTAATGGCTGTGCATGAGTTTGGTAAGGAAGCCCTTCCCCATGTGAGATGGAAAGTTGATCCCTCCATGAAGCTACAACCTTCTAAGAGTTACAGTCACAGTAAAAAAATAATAGTAATAAATTAAGAAATAATAAAAGAAAAAGAAACAAGCAAGTGAGGAAGAAAAACACTATTAGGCAAAACAGAAAACAAAAAAACTTATCTAACTCTGCCTAATCTCTTGGGAAACTAAGTCTTCCATACAAATATGTCATCTAAGTATACTATCATCTAGGTTTGGGCCCCAAATGTATATACTACCTTCATAGTTCAAAAAAATCTTAAGCCTAGAAATTAAATGTAGAGTGGTTCTTGATTGGGAACATCTGAGGCATATAGGAAGAAGAAAATATTAATTATCTCTATGGGGTCATATACCCTCAATTCACATTTCACTGGGTCTCTAAATTTTTAACCATAAGCTCACAGTCCAAAATTTAAAAAGACAAGGAAATAAACCACCATGAGAAAGAGTCAGCAAAATTCTACGCAAACTGTAGAATTCTACATCCAAAGATATTAGATTTTAGAAATATAAGATACAGTATATAAAATGTATAGCTTAATTAAAAAAACTCAAAACATGAGAAAAAAATAGTATCAAAATAATCAGGGAGGTTTGAAAATAAAATAAGACCCTTTAAAATGCAACATTTAATTGTTGAAATGAAAAAATAATGGTTATGTTAAAACATTGCTTTTAAAATAGCTGAAGGGAGAACTGATGGACTGGATGAAAGGTCTAGAGCTATGACTCAAAATCTACCACGAAGAAATAAAGAAACGAAAAATATGGAGCTACAGCTACAGAAGAAAATAGGGGAAAAGGCAATTTCTGAAGAAAAATGCTGAAAATTTTCCAGAACTGCAAAAGACATGCATTTCAGCTTCAATAAATGCAATAACTCTTCAATGTTTACTAGCCAGAGATATCAGTGCGTTACATTGGGGGTCTCTCCACCAGGCTACCCACAACATAGCCACATGCTTCCCACAGTTTCCCAGAGATTCGTAAAAGAAATTTCACAATTAGACCAACCAGGATAAAACCACAAACCACCAAAGGAAAAAAAAATGGTAAAAGTTGCAAGAGAAATTACCTAAAAGAAGTTATAGACTGACAGCTGGCTCCAGCAATACTCTCATAGAAAAGAGAAAATAACAACTTAGAACCTAGAATTCTATATACAGTATAGCTACAATTCTATATACAGTATAGTTAAGTCATTCAATAGTAAGTTAAAGACTTTTTGGAGAAAAAAAAAATCTAGAGTGTTTGCCACCAAGACTCTCACTAAAAGAACTTTAAAGGATATTTGAAAAGGAAATGATCCCAGAAGTCAGTTTTGAGATATAAAATGGAATGACAAGCAAAGAAGTAGCAACTTTATCAATGAATGTAATGATGATAATAATGAATTCGGAACAAGAATGTGTTAGATTTCTATCTCTGCATAACAAATACCCTAAAATTTGGCAGTTAAAAACAATAAGCATTATCACCTCACCTCGCAGTTTTTTTCCTCTGGGGCAGGAATTTGGGTGTGGTTTAGTTGGGGATCTCTGGCAAAAGGTGATGAAGTAGTCAATTCTAGGCTTGGCTGGGGGAGCAGCTGCTTCACAAACTCATGTGAGTACATGGCAATGAACAGACCTCCAAAGATCCGCTTTCATGCCCACTCACAGGGTTGTTACTGGAGTTCAAGTCTTCAATGGCTATTAGCCAGAGATATCAGTGCCTTACCATGGGGGGTCTCCCCACACGGCTACCCCATAACATGGCAACGTACTTCCCACAGAGTGGGAGAAAGCGCATGACAGATAGCTGTCATAGTCTCATGACATTGCAGCCTCATCTCAGAAGCAACATCCCAATGTTTTCGCCATGTTCTACTGCGTCTGGAATTGATGGGTTCTTCGTCTCACGGACTTAAAGAATGAAGCCGCGGAACCTCGCGGGGAGTGTTACAGTTCTTAAAAGGCAGCGTGTCCAGAGCTTATTCCTTCTGATGCTCGGATGCGTTCAGTTTCTTCCTTCTGGTGGGGTTCGTGGTCTCGCTGGCTGACTTTCCCGGTGAATGTTACAGCTCTTAAGGGGGCACTTGGAGCTCTTCGTTCCTCGCGGTGGGTTCTTAGTCTCTCTGGCTTCAAGAGTGAAGCTGCAAACCTTCACAGTATGGGTTACAACTCATAAAAGAAGCGTGGACCCAGAGTGACCACCAGCAAGATTTAATGGGCAGAGCAAAAGAACAAAGCTCCCACAGCACCTAATGCTACTCAAGCAGGTTACCGCTGCTAGCTCGGGCAGCCTGTTTTTATTCTCATCTGGCCCCACCCACATCCTGCTGATTGGTCCATTTTACAGAGAAGGCCGAGTGGTCCATTTTGACAGGGCACTGATTGGTGCGTTTACAATCCCTGAGCTAGACACAAAGGCTCTCCACCTCCCCACTAGATTAGCTAGATACAGAGTGTGGACACAAAGGTTCTCCAAGGCCCCACCAGAGTAGCTAAACACAGAGTGTCAATTGGTGCATTCACAAACCCTGAGCTAGACACAGGGTGCTGATTGGTGTATTTACAATCCCTTAGCTAGACATAAAGGTTCTCCAAGTCCCCCCCAGACTCAGGATCCCAGCTGGCTTCACCCACTGGATCCTGCACCTGGGCGGCAGGTGGAGCTGCCTGCCAGTCCCACACCGCGCACCCGCACTCCTCAGCCCTTAGGTAGTCGATGGGACCGGGGCGCCGTGTAGCAGGGGGCGGCGCTCGTCGGGGAGGCTTGGGCGGCACAGGAGCCCACGGAGCCTGGGGAGGGTCAGGCATGGCAGGCTGCAGGTCCCTATCCCTGCCCCGCGGGGAGGAAGCTATAGGCCCGACGAGAAATTGAGCACAGCAGCTGCTGGCCCAGGTGCTAAGCCCCTCACTACCCGGGGCTTGCGGGCGGACCTACAGCACTTGCGGGGCCCGCTGAGCCCACGCCCACCCGGAACTCGCGCTGGCCCGCAAGCGCCGCACGCAGCCCGGGTTCCCGCTTGCGCCTCTCCCTCCACACCTCCCCGCAAGCTGAGGGAGCGGGCTCCGGCCTTGGCCAGCCCAGAAAGAGGCTCTCACAGTGCAGCGGCGGGCTGAAGGGCACCTCAAGCGCAGACAGAGTGGGCACCAAGGCCGAGGAGGTGCCGAGAGCGTGTGAGGGCTGCCAGCATGCTGTCACCTCTCACTACCGCTTAGAAGCAAGTCACTGGGCTACTCCAGAGGAGGGGATTGCACGGGACGTGAACACTAGGAGGGGGTCCCTGGGGCCATGTTGGAGGCTGCCTACTGCAAAACGGCAGATAACAATAGCACACAGAGGAGGGGCTGGTGAGTGAACATTAAAGCATTCTCATGTCCTTGACCTGGTCTTTTTCAGGGAGGAGAGTAAAGACAATGTTTATTTATGCAAGACGAAAAAGTTCTAGAAATCTGTGGCCCAACAATGTGAATATACTGAAGACTTCCAAACTGTACTCTTGAAAATGGTTAAGATGGGAAATTCACTGTCATGTGTTTTTTGCCACAATAAAAACAAATATATACATACTTATATACCAAGGTTTTAAATAGGTAGGAAAAAGAGAAGTTTATTTTTAAGATTTATTAGGATATTTGTGTTAAAATTGCAAAGGTAAGTACTACCAGACTAGAAATATAGTATATGATTTCCAAATTATAAACAAAACAATAAAAAGAAAAGAAAAAAATTAAAAAATTAAAATATTCCAATTAAATCCAAAAGAATGCTGGAAAGAAGGGAGGAAAGGCATAAAGAAAGAAAACCCAAAATAGGATAAAATAATTATTAAAATATCAGAGGCTTGGCTGGGCACGGTGGCTCACGCCTGTAATCCCAGCACTTTGGGAGGCTGAGGCAGGTAGATCACCTGAGGTCAGTTGTTCAAGATCAGCCTGGCCAACATGGCGAAACCCCGTCTCTACAAAAAATACAAAAATTAGCTGGGCGTAGTGCGGGTGCCTGTAATCCCAGCTACTCAGGAGGTTGAGGCAGGAGAATCGCTTGAACCCGGGAGGCAAAGGTTGCGGTAAGCTGAGACAGTGCCACTGCACTCCAGCTGACAGAATAAGACTCCATCTCAAAAAATAAAAATAAATAAATAAATAAATCAGAAGCCCTAAGAGATATAAATGGACTATATTAACCTGATCTTACGAAACAAAAAAATGACAAATTGCATTTTAAAAGTTAGCTGTCTGCTCTTTAAAGAAATACACCTAAAATATAGATCTACAGTGAACAATACATTTAATGGGGAAACATTGGAAACATTCCCTTTAAAATCAAGAGTGAGACAAATATGCCCATCACTGCCACTTGTATTCAGCATTGTACTGAAGGACCTCACCAGTGTAGTAAGACAAGAAAAAGGAAATGTTAAAGGATTTGAAAGGAGCAAACAAAAATACTATTATGTGCATATAATATGACTTTGTCTACGCAGAAAAACCTAATCTACAAATTACTGGAACTAATGAAAGTTGAATTAGCAATTTATTTGGGGACTAATTTATTACATTATTTCAAGAGATAGCTAGCATGCATCGCGTTAGTTAATTCATTTTCATGGAGGTAGAGTACATCATTATACGTATCGACTACAATTGTGTCCCTCCTCCTTTTGATAAAAATTTAGGTTGTTTCCACTTTTTTGCAATTACAAACTGTTGTGAATATCCATTATTTATGTCTCCTGTGTCAGAAAATATTTACCGGCCCAGTCCTTTTTTTCTTTCTCCAATTTTCAGCAGCTTAAGCCTGGGCAAAAGTATTTAGACTAATTGCTCTAGTTGTATCAGTTTTGTCTAGTAATGTTTCCATGCACACTAACAGTTTTTAAATGTTCTGAAGACACATGAACAGATGGCAAAAAAAGGCTGAACAATATCCAAACGGTTACAGCAATGGTGTTACAGAGAAGGGCATAGCGTTGAGCCAGGCCTTCTTTAAACTTTGCTGTGAAGCAGAAGAAACTCACACGTGGTGTTAACTTGTGTGCAGGTCTGCGGGGGAAGGACGGCTGTGATTGTTCAACGGGTGAACTCTTCTCCTTTATTCATCCGAAATCCAATTTCCTGTCTTATTTTTCATGGCAGCTTGCTATCTTTCAATATAATTCTTTTTATATCTTTAGCAAAAGTATTTTTTATTCCCCTAATCAGGAAGGGAATGCTAGGGTGTGTTGATTCTGGAGGCAGAGAAATGAGTCCTTTCCTTGGTTAGGAATTTATTTTGCTGGCAGAGGGACCAAGCCAACCGCAGCTCTGCTTTTCCCCTCCAGCATCCACCTGTAAGAGCTTGTAATCTTTCATTATTCATGGCCCCGGGATCCTATTCCCGGATGGTCTATGTGAAATGAAGAGAAAGTACAAGCAAGTTCAAATTTCCCATAGAAACACCTCCCTCCTTCCTGTCCAGGAGAGCTCTATTGCAGAGTTGGAGCATCCAGCAGACCCACCCTGGCTTCATCTCATTGACATAAAAGATGCAGAAATAAATGGCGAATTGGCTTTGGGAATGAATAATTTGACTTCCCTGGTTCCAGTTCAAGACATACGGGTGAGAACTCCCACTGGGTATCCACTCTGCTTTCTTGGGAAAGCTTCACGATATCTTTAGGAAGGAAGCCTGGGATTCCACACCCTGGAGATACTGGATCTCTTATTCTCTATGCACTTCCTTACACACTTTCTCTTCCTTCAAGGGCCTCTCAGTTGAGGCACTACTCCACCTTAAATCCAGGTGGCCACATTCAGAAGCACTGTCACGCTGGCCTCTCGGCAACATGCTAACACAGAAAAGGAGGGTGTTTATGAGTCAGCTCTGCCAACAGGATTGCTTCCTAGGAAAAGTACAAATTGATTTTTTCCTCCTGTTGGTCTGCTGGGGGATTGGAGGCAGCCACGGACAATTCATTAGCACATGTAGGAAGGCCAGGGAGAAAAATAAGCTAAGTTGCTCTCATACTAGAAAGCATTTAGGAAGCAAACCCATAAATATGGATAATTATTGTGTGTCCATTAAAATTAAAAAAAAAAAAAAGAATTCGTGCTTGTTCTGCAGGCCTCTGTGTATGGCCAAGATTGGCTACAGGGCCCTGAACATTGCAAGAAACGTTTGCACTGGCAAGGAAGGGTGCTGGCCTCTATTTTTGTAGAAACAGGGTCTATGTTTCTCAGGCTGGTCGTGAACTCCTGGGCTCCAGCGATCCTCCTGCCCAGGCCTCCCAAAGTGTTGGAATTACACACATGAGCCACCACGCCCAGCCAGGATCTGTATGGTGGTGCTTACATGCAGTAAACCTGCATAGAACTACAAGAGCGAACACGTGCGTGCGTGTGAAAACTGCTAAAACCTGAGCACAGTCTGTAGAGTACACCAGTGTCAATGACTAGGTTTTGATACTCGGTTATATAAGATGTTACCATGAAGGGAAGTGGGTGGAAGTACACAGGACAGCTCTGTACTCTTTGTGTAGCTTCCTATGTCTATCATTATTTCAAGATAAAAAGATTTTATTTTAAAAAAATGGCCTGAAGCTCTTGAGCCTGAGGCTGTGCATCTCCCTCTGCCTTTATGACCCATAGTGCAGGCCCCAAGCCCCCAGAGTCTGGGCTCCACTGCCCTGGCCTCTGGGGCATCTGAGAAGCCTGGTACAGGAAGGAAGCATGAAGCTTAAAATAGTGCTCAGTTCCTCCTTTTACAAGTGAGGAAACGGAAGCTTAGAGGGGGCAAGGGGAGTGCTAGCTGATGCCCTGATTTACTGCCTGAGTTACATGGAAGCTTCTGTCCCTAGGAACATACCAAGACAGTCTGCCCTAAAATGGTCAAGCTAGAAGGCCAAAGCGAGGGAGGGCTGGGGTTTTGTTTTGTGGGGTGTGTGTGTGCATTCTCATGTGTGTATTTAAGGGCTGCAAAGGACATACTGGTTTTGATGTCACACTATGAGCACAGATGGTGTAGAAATTCTATTCCACAACATGAGCGATGTTCAGCAAAGTCAGTACGAAGGTGAGCATGTCTGAGCTTACCTGCAAGATGAAGGCCTGTGATGACGGTGGAAACTCTTTCTGACCCCAGCAGCCACAGAAATTTGTCTTTTGCCAAGGAAGGCTCCTTCTTTGAAAATATATACGAAGAAAACAGAAGTCTACCTTTCTGATACCACTTTAAGCAATAGAGGAAAAGAAAATTATCTGTTTTTCCCCTGTCCTTCCAGGGGTGATTCTAGGACCTTTAAGGTCTGGCCGTGTCTGAGCAAACACCAGCCACCTCCGACCTCCAGCCTTTCAAAGAAACAAGCTGGACTGTTTGCATTTATATGATTCAAGATGAAGGTCACAAAAGCACAACTGACTTGATTTTATGAAGAGCTTTTGTTGACAAACGTGAAGTTCCCAGAATACAGAGTCTTTGGGACTTGAGTTTTTTTGTATATATTATTCTCTGTGCCTGAGTTGGTAGAAAAGAGCCTACATAACATAGGCTCCTACTCCAGCCCAGTACAAGGTTTTCAACCTGCACACTTTCCATAAACCCTCTCTGCCTCAGTTTTCCCAATTCTAAAACACGGATGATAGCATCTCTCTTAAGACTTTTGTGATGATTTCAGCTAATACATACGTAGGGCTTAGAACAGAACCTGCTGTGGAAAGAGCTATAGAAGTGATCACTGTTATTACACTCATCTGTAATTACTGCAAGTATTTGGAAATATATAGGAATATACTTAAGATGAATGGTCACAAAAGAGCCTCCACAGCTTCCAAGGCAAAGCGCTGCTACCTGTCCACCGTGTGGCAGTTCCTGTCACCCACACTGGTGCCTCCACGTTCTCTCGCCGCACCTTGTGGCTACGCTGCGTGCCGGTCGTGTTTGTCCCCCCTTTCTCCTGAAAGTCAGGGGCTATGCCTAAGACTAAATCACCTTTGTATCCCACATCTAGCACAGCGCCTATCAAACAGTAGGGGCTCAAAAAGCTTTAACAATCGGACCCATAAAATAGCAGGGCTTTTGTCTCTCCTGTCAAACTAGCATCTCTCCATTTTTTCTGCACCTACCAAAAATAAGAAAAAATCAGACTGCTGCTGTGTTCTGCTAGCTGCTCTTAACTTCCAGCACGTGTCCCAAACAATCTAATTGAAAGAATATCTACCCCCTTAACTCTGAGTACTGAACACTATGAGTACTTAGCACTATGAAAATAATATTTGTGGTCTCGTATTAGGATAGAGCAAATTGAAGTTAAGATTTGTCAAAAAGCCAATGTGTTAGCAAGATTTGAGGAGATCCAAAAGCAAGCTGATTATCTCCAAAAATCAGCTCAACAATTCCTAGATTGATAAATGTGTCCACAATTTCTGGATTCTTAGTCTCACTGACTTCAAGAATGAAGCCACAGACCCTCATAATGAAGTTCTTCAAGGTGGCATGTCCCGAGTTTGTTCCTTCTGATGTTCAGATGTGTTCCTAGCTTCTTTCTGGTGGGTTAGCGGTCTGGCCAGCTTCAGGTATGAAACTGCAGACCCTCACAGTGAGCATTACAGCTCTTAAGGTGATACATTTGGAGTTTTCTCATTTCTTTCCCCCAGTAGGTTCGCAGTCTCACTAGCCTCATAAAAGAAACCACAAACCTTCACCGTGAGTGTTACAGTTCATAAAAGCAAGAGACCCAAAGTGTAAACAACAAAAACATTTACTGCAAAAAGCAAAAGCGCACGCGCGCGCGCGCGCGCGCACACACACACACACACACACACACACACACACACACACACACACACACACACACACACACACACACACACACACACACACACACACACAGCCAATTGCTATTAGTGGCTCCTGCAGCCGCCTTTTATTCTCTTATCTGGCCCCTCCCACATCCTGCTGATTGGTCCATTTTACAGAGAGCCAATTGGTCTGTCTTACAGAGAGCTGATTGGTCCGTTTTGACAGGGTGCTGATTGGTCGCCTTTACAATCCCTGAGCTAGACACAAAAGTTCTCCAGTTCCCCACTAGATTAGCTAGATACAGAGTGTTGATTGGTGTACTTACAAACCCTGAGCTAGACACAGAGTGCTGATTGGTGTGTTTACAAACCTTGAGCTAGATACAGAGTGCTGATTGGTGTATTTACAATCCCTTAGCTAGACATAAAGATTCTCCAAGTCCCCCACCAGCTTAACTAGATACAGAGTGCCGATTGGTGCATTCACAAACTCTGAGCTAGACACAGGGTGCTGATTGGTGTGTTAACAATCCTTGAGCTAGATACAGAGTGCTGATTGGTGTATTTACAATCCCTTGGCTAGACATAAAGCTTCTCCAAGTCCCCACCAGAGTAGCTAGATACAGAGTATCGATTGGTGCATTCACAAACCCTGAGCTAGACACAGGGTGCTGATTGGTGTGTTTACAATCCCTTTAGCTAGATATAAAGATTCTCCAAGTTCCCACCAGACTTAGGAGCCCAGCTGGCTTCACCCAGTGGATCCTGCACCAGGGCTGCAGGTGGAGCTGCCTGCTAGTCCCGCGCCATGTGCCCGCACTCCTCAGCCCTTGGGCAGTCTAGGGGACAGAGCGCTATGGAGCAGGGTGGTGCTGCTCGTCGGGGAGGCTCGGCCTGCGCATGAGCTCACGGTGGGGCAGTGGGGAGCGGGAGGAGGCTTCAGGCATGGCGGGCTGCAGGTCCCGAGCCCTGCCCCGCCGGGAGGCAGCTAAGACCGGGCGAGAAATCGAGCACAGCAGCTGCTGGCCCAGGTGCTAAGCTCCTCACTACCAGGGGCTTGCCGTCAGGCCTGCCGCTCTGAGTGCGGGGCCCGCCGAACCCACGCCCACTGGGAGCTCGCTCTGGCCCGCAAGCGCCGCCCGCCGCCCGGGTTCTCGCCTGCGCTTCCCACTTCGTATCTCCCTGCAAGCTGAGGGAGTCGGCTCCCGGCCTTGGCCAGCCCAGAAAGGGGTTCCCACAGTGCAGCGGCGGGCTGAAGGGCTCCTCAAGCGCGGCCAGAGTGGGTGCCAAGGCCGAGGAGGCCCCGAGAGCGAGCGAGGGCTGCCAGCATGCTGTCACCTCTCAATAGGGCCCCTTACTTTCCCTGCCTGATGGTTTATCCGCCTTCCTTCAGTCACTCCTCACTTAACCAGCTCCCACAGTGCAGTGCAAAGAGCGAAGCAAGGTGTTGCTAGGGTGGGGAATTCAGAAATAGGGAAGGGACGTTTTTAGCTCATTCTCAAATTCTTATGGAGATATTTTTCATACAGTTTATTCCTTAGAACCTTCTACTTATATCCCCTAAAAGAATAAGTTGTTATTTACAGCCTGTATTGGTTCCCGTGTTCAGGAACACAGGCAGCCTTTCCAGAAGAAAATCAGTGTTTAGGAAACAAAATGGATGAGTTGACTTTCCATCTCCAAAAGTCATGTTGGCTTATGGAGAGGCACGAAGCACACACAACGCAACACAATCCGCCCAAGTCACAGCCGCAGAAGAACCACACCCAAAATTGCTGAGAGTGTGAACCTTGACTGCCTTACAAACACAGACCGCAAAGGGAGGTAAAGCTTATTCGGCTACAAAAGATGTTGCTTGTCTCTTAAGTAGTTCCTTCATTGACGCCAAATGTCTTTTATTTATAATCACGCCTCTTTTTTTTTTTTTTTAATTTGAGTGTATGCTTGCATTCCCACCTTCAAATCATTGCTCTCCGCCCGAGCACAGAGCTCCCGCGAGCCTGCAGGCAGCCCAGGACTCCTGCGCATACCAGGCTCTCTGGTCTTGGCTCTCCCAGCCCCACGCCGCCCACTCACATCTGCCAAGCTCTGCTGTTCTTCCACGTTCTTCTCCACATTGGGAGATTTTTGCAGGCGTGTCCTGTCTCATGCTCCCCATCCTCCGCTAGCTCTCCTTGCTCATCTCTTCAGCTTTGTTCTCTTTGTCCCTGAACTCTCATCTCAAATCTTTTCATGCCTAAGATCGTGCTTGGCAGAGAGTCGATGCTCAGGAAATGAAACAGAAAAAAAAATGCTTTTAGGGGCTGTTGCAGGAATCCTACCTAAGCAGGGCCGTGCCTTTCTTGAAAGAATTCTTGAGAGTCGCTTGGGTAACTGCCAAGGTTCCAACTCCTCAGGACTGAGGCAGGGGAAGCATGGTGTCCTGTAGAGACAGGAGCCAGAGACATGAAAAAAGAGGGAGAAGCCGGGAGCATCTCACCGGGTCATAAAGGGCTAAGCGGAGGCGGCTGCCTCTTAACGCTTCATAAATTCTGTACACCTTGTGAAATGGTTTGTAAGGAGATTTCTTAGGACATCTATGAAGGGGTTAAACTTTGAGCCGAGTGATACACGGTAGACATAGGATCTCACGTTTAAGATCATATATCAGGAAATGAGCAAAAAAAACTTGGTGTGGCTTTTAACATTGGGTTTCAAACCAGGTAAGGCAAGAGAATCACCTGGGGAGCATTTGAAAACCAGGCAGCACCCAGACTTATTAAATCAGACTGTCTGGGGTGGAACTCAGGCATGGATATTTTCACAGCACTCTCCTATTGATTTCAACGTGCAGCCACATTAAGAACCATCAGCAAAGAGCATCCCAACCATGAGGTTATGTTCCACCAGTCCTGTTTAATCTCAAGGGCTGGGAGGCCCCAACTGACATCTAGGTTTCATCTCAGAAATATCTATTTAACTTAAAGCTTGGCTGAAGGCAGGGTGCGGTGGCTCACGCCTGTAATCCCAGCACTTTGGGAGGCCGAAACGGGTGGATCACTTGAGGTCAGGAGTTCAAGACCAGCCTGGCCAACATGGTGAAACCCCATCTCTACTGAAAATACAAAAATTAGCCCATGGTGGTGGCACACACCTGTAATGCCATCTACTGGAGAGGCTGAGACATGAGAATCCCTTGAGCCTGGGAGGTGGAGGTTGCAGTGAGTCAAGATTGTGCCATTGCACTCCAGCCTGGGTGACAGTGAGATGTTGTCTCAAAAAAAAAAAAAAAAAATGCTGGGCACAGGCACAGTGGACCACATCTGTAGTCCTAGCAGTTTGGGAGGCTGAGGTAGGAGGATCGCTTGAATCCAGGAGTTTGATACCAGCCTGGGCAGCAGAACCAGACCCTATCTCAAAAAATAATAATACAAAAAAAGATGTATGAACTTAACTAAATTATTTTAAACCTAGGGTGTTCTTACATTAAAAAGAAAAATGTTAAAAAGAAGTTGGTTTCATTTTCTGCAACTGTAATGAGAATATTCAATATTGTAATATCTTCTTTCTAATAGACTCCATCCTCCTTTTGCCCAATTATTAACTATCTATTATGTGCCTAGCACTGGCCAAGATGCTTTATATGCATTATTTTTCTTAATTCCTAATAAAACACTTCAGTGCATTTTCCTCTATCCCAGTTTCCTTTGGGTTGAGAAAAGCAGCACCTTCGCAGAGTGACAGTGACCTGCACAATCTCAGTGAAGAATTTTTAACAAAATTGGGAAGCTTGTTGGGTCTTGTCCCTCTCTGTAAGCAACTTGAATCCTAGGAGGACCAGGTCCCGGCACACATATCTGGACTCGTTTCGCCTCCATCTAAAGCTCCGCTTCTGTCTTCTGTCTGCCTCGCTCACGTACTCCAGGGTGAGACCCGCACAGCAACCAGGGTGTAGTGCTGAGGGCCCTGGAGGCTGAGTCTGGAGATGTGAGGAAGTCACTTCCCTGCCTGAAATCTCAGTCTCTTCCTTAGCAAACAGGGATGTTACTAACACCCCATGCCCTGGCCACTCTCAAGACTAATGAGATAATCAACAATTCAAATTACATTTGAGGACCTCCTGGTACGTTTGGTTCAAATCCAGCACCATCAATGAGCAAAGACCAGGCTGGCCTCAGCTGTTACCTCCCAGCCAGTTTGTCAGTTCCTGCTCACCCATCCATCATATTCCACAACATCAGATGCCAAGGACAACAAACACCTTAGCTTTTTCTTTTAAATCATATTTAGTTCATGACTTCTAGAAGCAGAAGGGAATTCCTTTTCAGCATTTGCGGCATGTCAAGAAAAGTCCCAGAGATCATCTTTGCAGCTGTGCAGTTATGTAAACCACCCTGTGCATCTGGCCCTGTTTCTGTCCCCTGTCAAGAGACAGACAAATGTGTAAGAACCGCAGACATGAAATACAACAGGTAAATCCTGGTTGTGTGAGTGTCACCAATGTCATGGTTCCCGCTGTCCCTAAGCCAGGCTCTCCCTTAGAAGGAGTGGTGAAATCCACATTGGCAGTGGAGAAGCACATGCTAAAGTCCAATCTTCCATTGTAAAAAGAGAGCAGACTAGCATTTATCCACTTTTCTATCCCACATGGACTGACTCCAAATTAGTAACAGAAAGTTGAGCAATTACCAACACCAAGCCAAAGACGCAAGTTCCCCTGATGCTTGTAGACTTGAGGAAGCCCTAGTAATCTGGTCGCTACTTAACCAATAGTAGGGCTTTGGGTGAACTGGCCTGGTCAAAATGCTCCTTTTCCACCTCAGTTCCACCACGGCTAGCACAGTGTCCAGCGCATATTAGACAGTTAAGAAACATATTGTAAGAAAGAAGAGTGACACTGTTATTAAGATGGTGTTTAAAATGAAGAGGGGCCAGGCAAGGTAGTATAAAGTGAATCCGTGGGAAACATGCCTTGTCTACAGAAGACTATAAAATGTTGATGATAATGAGACTATAATGTGTTGACTATAAATGAGAGATTTAGAGTATATATAAAGTATGCGTGCATCTTTTGTTGAGTTTATTATTCAGTAGTGTGTTATCATAATCAGATGATGAAGTATTATACACACGATGATACCAGAAGCATTTCTGATTTGTGTATCCCCAAGACCTAATCCCCTTCCTATCACAGGGTAATGAATGATGAGCCAAGTTGCTCTTCCTATTGCATCCTCCAGCCACTAAGATGCACTGTCTCTCACCCATAAGACAGGTTCCAGTTTCCTCTCACCTTCATGTTATGATCCTATGCTATGTGGCACCATGGCACCCTCTTGGTAACACACAATAAAATTTTGCACTTAGTGCATTTGGTTTTTTTTGTTTTGTTTTGTTTTTTGTTTGTTTGTTTTCTTGAGACAGTGTCTCACTCTGTCGCTCAGGTTGGAGTGCAGTGGCGCGATCTCGGCACACTGCAACCTCTGCCTCCCAGGTTCAAGCGATTCTCATGCCTCAGCCTTCTGAATAGCTGGGACTACAGGCACATGCCACCACACCCGACTAATTTTCGTGTTTTTAATAGAGATGGGGTTTCACCATGTTGGCCAGGCTGGTCTTGAACTCCTCACCTCAGGTGATCCATCTGCCTCGGCCTCCCAAAGTGCTGGGATTACAGGCCTGAGCCACCGCGCCTGGCCAGCGCATTGTTGATCTACTCCTAAGATGCAAAGATCAGACAAAACTGCCTCAATTAGGTCATTATTTTCCTCAAGACATTTGGCAAGATATTTTGGGCAGAAGAGTGTCTTCATTGCCACTCATCTGTTATGGTCTCTCATGTTTATATCATGATAGAAAAGCCATCTCCTCCTATGCTGATAGAAGCCAAACTTAGGTTATTCTGAGAAAGTGGAACTTAGAGGCCAGAGGGGCCATGCAAGATTCCTACTCCTTTTCTTTCAGTAAAAAGTCTTATTATGAATTCAATTTTTTTTTTTTTTTTTTGCAATTAAAAGCAGACAAGCTAGGGATCCAGAATTTTGAGTTTAGCAGCCCAAACATACCTTCTCACTCAAAAACATATTCACCAAGGTTGCCAGGCAGCCAGCAGGATGTTGCAGTTTTTACCATCTCATATCACAAATAGTCGATATTCCATTATGATGGTGTTCATTTTATTTTTGTTGCATTTGATAGCAAGAAACATGTTTAAGTATTTTGAACACACCGTTTACATATCTGAGATGAAGAAACCGGAAGCCAGTTCATACGTATGACTTGAATGTGTGAGTCAATTCCCTAGGAAATGCTGGCATAAGAGAGTCAAATGGGAGTGGAGCTACTATTATTTGAAATAATGACCCATTGGGGAGCCTTGCTGTGCTACAGTAATAAGATTTGACAGTTAGAAAAAAAAGAGATCAGGACATAATAGAAAACCACAGCTAGAATACATTTACCACATTGTAAGTTATTTCTTTTTCCACAAAGGTGGGGAGGGAGTATGAGGGGAGGAGGAGGAGGGAACACAGTGGCATTAAGGACAGAAAAGAAGAAACTTAATTTTGCATTGTGCTGGTAATGGATTTCCAGCAATGAGATTTTAGTGAAGACTTATGCATCATCCTCCTGTAAAGGTCTACAGTGACCCTTGAACGTCATCCTATGAATTCGCCAAGAAAATTAAGACACTCCAGTAAAAGTACAGCTATGAAAGAAGACAGACTTCTAGATCCATGCCCAACTAGATCTGTATGATAAATAGAACACAAGCTGGCAGAATTGGCCATCAGCCAACCTAAAAGAAGAAATCAAAAGCAAGGTCTGTTTGTTATTTTGTTACATTTGGGAAAGAATTCTGAAAGATGCAGAGGAATATCTGCTACCATTTGGCCCGGGACTAGCAGTTCAACCACACTCAGACGCTCTGTCTCCAATGCCAAGTGGTTCTGTTTCTCTAGAGAACCCTAACACACCCCCCATTATTAAACAAACATCCAGTACTATTTTATTGAGCAGTCAGAAGCAGACCAGCTTTATTCACATTCTGTTAACCCAATTTTTCCTTCCCTCCATAAACTGTTTGCTAGAGGCAGTCTTGCCAGTGCAGCTAAGCTGCCTGTGGCTGGTAAGGTCTCCTGGGCCCTCTACGCCCTTTCTCCTCCGCAGGTCCTGCCTCTATTGGAAGCATGCTTGTAATACCTAACATCCTCCTGGGGCCAGCCTGTGTTCTGCCAACAGCACATGCAGGAAGCAATACCAGCTCTTAGAGTAATGTGGGCCACAGGGAATGAGCCATGAATGTTAAGATATGTTTGAAGAAAAGTCAGTGTTCTTAATCTCAGGATGGTAGCCAGATCTAAGTACTGGTATGAGAAGAAGAGAAAGAGAGAAACAGGAGAGAGAAAGGGAGGGAGAGAGGGAGAGAGGGAAAGAATGAGAGATAGGAAGAGAGAAGAGGAGAGCTAGGAGAAAGGGAGGGGGAGAAAGACTACCTTTACAAAGCAGGAAGGACATTGCAATCTTGGGGTTGCACTTGGCCATGAGTATGTGGAAGGCTGGTGGAAGTGAGATTGGAGGGGGGTCAGCTCCTTTTCACAGCGACTCTGCTGTAAGAATTCTACCCTCCCCTGAGAGGAGGAAGACCAATTTCTAACCATTTTAAACCCAAGCAATAGAAATGTAAAAAACAGGCACATATATGCACTTGTACACACACACACACGAATGATTGTTAAACTGGTGACATCTGAATAAACTTTGTGGATTGTATCAATGTCAATGTCCCAGTTTTGGTATTGTCCTCCATGTAAGATCTTACCATGGGGGATGATGGGGAAAGACATATGAGACCTCTCTGTATCTTTTTGCAACTTCCTGTGAAAATATAATTATTTCAAAATATAAACCTAAAGAAAAACCTCAAGTAGAGCTAGAATATGGAAAATGGGACTAGCTGCATAAGAGTTGGGCCCTCCTCTATGCCTCAAACTAACCAGCCAGCAACGCAGAGGCCATAGGGGGCGGAGCTTCATCCATGGCCTCCAGGACTTAGGGACATACATCCAAGCTTTCCGGCTGCCTGAAGTCAAATCAAGGATTGGTCCAGTGGAGTGCACCCGGGCCCCCACCATCCTCTGCTGAGGAATTTCACTTCCAGAGTCTGTGTCATTGGATTTTGTCTTCTTCCTACTGATTCCAGTTGAAAGCCCACTGCTAGCTGTTAATAGAAGCCATTCTGACAAGGTTGTCCTCCCCTCGAAAGCTGCCCAGGTCTAGCCCAGCCTAGGCCACTAATGGAGGGTAGAAGGCACAAAAATACCTTTGGAGCTGATATTTGTTCTAACGCTGCTCACTCTAAACCTGGCTTGTGTATCCAACTCTATTTTACTCCATGAATGTCCAAGAAAACTTTTCTAGAAGAGATTTGATTGTTGCTGCCCTTCGTATGCAAAACAGATGCTGCTGGCTGCTCTCCTAGAGCTCTTCCTCACCTCTGGCAGGGTTCACATGCTGCTGGTTTGGAGAAGCCTGCCTTCGAGGGCCCACATGCCCGGGGGAGAGGGGAGCAGGGGCAGTTTGGGGTGTGCTGGATTCACCCACTGTAATGCTGTCCTCCCTTGGGTGGAAGCCATAGAAGTCAACAGAACAGACAGCAAGGGAGTGCCACATAGAGGCCAAGGAAGAAATATTGAAAATGAACAGTCTTCTATTTCGTGATGAAGTTTTGACTTCTTTCCTCAGCTCATTTGCTGAAATACAGTGAAGTATCTGGAGGAAACACTTATCTCTGCCCTTGAATTCCCAGAACGCCAACTCTGATTAACTTTCCGATGTTATTGTTTCAGAAAGTCCAAAGTCAGATGATCCGTCTTACATGTATTAAAAGTTACTGAGGCAAGGGTCCAAGGGAAAGTCTCTCCGCTCTCAGCCTGTCCGTCACTGTTCATACCGTAGAAGGAGAACTACTTTAAAATGCAACCTACCATCTTTTATATTGGTAGGTGATTCTGAGGCATTTGCAGGATAGGTAAAGCCTGGAAATTGATACAGTGAGTATTTAAAGCAGTGATCGCCACCAGGGGTGAGTTTGTCCCTCATGGATACTTTGGTAATGTCTAAAGATATTTTTGGTTTCACAACTAGAGGGTACGGGGGTGCTACTGGCATCTGGTGGGTAGAGACCAGGGATGCTTCTAGACATCCTATGATGTGCAGAACAGCACCCGCCACAAAGGATATCCAAAACAAAATGTCAGTAGTGATGACATTGAGGAATCCTGCTTTAAGGTTCTCAGCAAATTTACTACAAATAACCACTACTATTCATCCAGCAAACAATCACTGGAGATTTAGTATAATATTAAGACATTATGTATAGCCCTGGCACTGGGGAGTTAGCTTTGCAGTATCTAGTGGAGGAATGACAGAAGTATACAAACAAATATAATGTAATATAAAACATGCAAAGTGCCTGAGTGGAAATGCAAATACATATAGAGAAGGATATGAGTTTGAGAGGGTGGGGTTGGGGGAGGAGGAAGAACCAATGTCACTTTCCCCAAGAGGACCACAAACTGCATGTTTACACTCAAAGATATCACTCTTGCATGTAAATTTGAAATAACTGCTAGGAAGGCTCACCAAACCCTTAAGCGCTTTTTAAGCAATCTGTCTTTCTGCTTTTATATACATATCCTCAGAGAGATGCAGCCTACAGCTTTCTTTGTGACTTTGTTCTTTATTGAGATTATTTTCCTAACAACAATGTGTTTCTAGTACCAAGAAAATGCTTTATTTCCTTCTCCCGCCCTTAGTTGATTCTTTCTATCTATACCTTTAAAATATTGATAAACATACCGTGTAATTCTATAGCTGCTAATCAACAACACAATACGTACTTAGCCTCTTTTATTTTGCCTGGATAGCAACTTAAATGTATCCACAATTTTGAGGATGCACCTTCCTAAGCATCTGTTCATTGGCTTCTGTCTTTTTCAATACTGAGTGCCAAGGATGTAGCAGGAACTATCGTCTCCAACCCCCTGCTCCTATTTTCCAGGCTGAAAGAAACCCTGGGACAGCACAGAGATACTTAGGAAGGAGTCCAATGAGCATAAGACAAAAGGGCTCTTTCCCACCCTTAGGAAAATTAGTGACTGGACCAAAGGGGTTTTGATGAAACAAAAGTGTACTTACGTTAGATTTGCAAGGCTGAAATTGCCTAGTGATCATTTCCATTGCAGATATCATAGACAATGATGCATCTTCCAGGTCAGCAATGTGGATGATAAAACTGTCTGGAACACTATCATTGGCAAATGTGAGCTCATAGCTAAGCTGAAATGGAAATCAGTTATGAAACAGAACTACCAGATGCCATATGCCTGCACACAAAATATTCTGGGCAATCTTACAAATCAAATAAGTAACATATGTAGTTGAGGTTCTACTTTGTGAGTTTCACTGCACAATACCAGGGATCAATTTGTTTGTTTGGTTGGTTTTAACTCTGGCTTTGAATCTTGACTCTGACACTTTCTAGTGTGGGGATCTAGATAAGTTAATACAACATCTCCGAGTCTATATTTTCATAACAGTAAAATGAGGTAAATCATACCTATCTCTTCAGATTATTGTTTATTCTGCAGGTCTGGGTGCTGTCAGGAAAATGAAGACCATATCAGTTATTTTAACAGAGAGAATTTGATATAGGAAGCTGGTTAGAGAACCAGTTGCTGGAGAACCAAAAGAGCAAAGAAAGGACCCCTGAGGGCTGGGAGAGCAAAAGGCAGAGGTTGTGGGGATTAGAAACTGGATGCTTGACAGAAGGACCCTGTGGAGCTGAGACACAGGCTGCTAAGGAAGGGGTGACAGCTTCTGATGTGCTGTTACTGCAGTAGCTTAGGGCCCCACAGAGCTGAGTCTCAGCTGAAGCTGGGAAGGTGCAAAAGAGAGCTGGAAACTGGAACCAACTGCCACTGCCAATGTGATGGGCCATCACCAGTGACACTCCCAGCAAGTACTCACGAAGGAGCAAGTCCCTTCTTCGACTCCAGCCTCCATCTCTCTGCTACCTTGACTGGCAGACAGTGAAGGAGAAACATGATTACCGAGAGCCCAGTGAAAAAGCAGAGGAAAGAGGGCTGGATTTGGAGCTGAGAAACAGCCCCAATATATGGCCCATCCATTCACTCAACATGTACATTTATGGAGTGCTTACTGTGGATCAGACTGTGAGGCTGTGAGGCTCTCTGCTAGGTGTTGGGGAACCTAGAGAATTAAATGGAAAACACTCCTAAAGTACAAGGCTCAGCTATTAGTACAAGGTAAACCCTCTGTTAAAAATAGCTCTCCTATCTCCAGTCCAGTGGGAAACATAAAGGAAAAGGAAATGGAAAGCAAAACAAACAAAACAAAACAAGAAACCAGCTCTGGCCTTTAAGAAATCTCATGTTTAGATTCAGTGTTGCAGGATAAGCCACGTAGCAAAGTGCAGAGTGATACATGTTTGTACACTTTACCAAGAATGCCAGACGTCGCTGTTTTAAGAGTTCAAGGAAGCAAGAGAATATATGGGGGCAGGGAAGCCTTCACAAAGAAGATGGGAATGAGCAAGACCTGAGGATTTAGATAATGGCCAAAAAGACTAAGACCATTGCAAATGGGAGAACGCACACAAGCAAATCAAACATGGTGGGAATGTGCTGGTGTGTAGGTTGCCACTCTGGCCTCAAGGAATGAAGGATGGATTTGTGATGTGGAGGATGGAAGTTGGAGCCAGTCGCTCATTTCTGGACTTTATTCTGAGGCATAGATAAGCCATTGGAGCTTTGTGAATGAGCAGAAGTTGTATGCAGAAAATATTATCTTTATAGCCCCTATCATATCTAACACAATACCTTGTGCATAGTGGAATATTTGGAGGAGGAAGCATTACATTAAATGGAATGAGATGGGATGGGATGGGATGGGATGGGATGGGATCGGATGGGATGGGATGGGATGGGTTGGGATGGGATGGGATAAAATGGAATTACAAAGGCTGGTCTTAACTTTGAAAATCTTTTTAGAAAATATTTTGAGCCTAAGTATTAATGTCTACTCAAGCTCTCCTAACTTTTGTATCTCCCTCTGTTTTGATAATAATAATAGATACTTTATTAAATCCTCTATGCAATCCATGAGCAATTTTAAGGCCAAACGTTCAGGAACTACAAAAATTCCGGCAATGATAAACATTTTCTATGATAAAAACGTTAACAAGTAAAGATATAACCCAACTAGCAAGACCCTGTTTATTCCATGGATGGAGGCCCCCTGTTGTCAGAGTGAACATGATGTTGGCTTTGAAGACACTGGGGGGAGCTGATGAAAATATCATGGGCTTATTTTAAAAAGTGTTGGGCAATATGCTTTTGAATAAATGTAGCAATTCATGTGAAAACAATATCGTTGCAAATTTTGAATATGTTTGCAAAATATACGATGTACTCGCAACTAATCTATTGTTTTCTTCTTCGCAGATCCATTACAAGATTTTGGCTTTTCTGTTGAAAAGTGTTCCAAGCAATTAAAATCAAATATCAACATTAGATTTGGAATTATTCTGAGTAAGTAAAAAAAATGATTAGCATGAAATAAAACATTGCACAGCCTCTTCCAACTCCACACACCCAATGACTTATGTTAACTGTAATGACTGGCTAAACTACTGTTCCCTCACCACTCTCTGGAATTAACTCTATTTATATCTTCATTTTCAAATCTCTCTCTGGGTTATATCCAGGTAGGGTAGAACTCTCACTTAAAGCTGTACTTTTGTATTAAAAAGACTCTAGGCACTCATTTGGATGCTATAAGCACCTGGAATCAGTGTACCCAGCAAATAAAAAGGAAAATATTTTGAGATTAAGTATTAATGTCTACTCTGGATCTCCTAACTTTTTTAGTTATCTCAGCAACAAATAAATCTACTACCAGCGGTACGGTTTGTCATTTGTGTTATTTTGTATCCCAAATAGTTAATACAAATTCTTAAACCTTGACATCGGCAAGGAGGAGATGAAATATTTTCTCCCCTACCCCAATCAGTAAGCTAGAGCACTTTCTGATTGTTTAATTTGCATAGGATCATGCAATTATAGTTGGTCAATATATTTTCTATAGCTACTAGACGACCTCCTTTTCCAAAGCAGTTACATCAAAATCACAGTAGAGAGGTTTAATCAACTTAGCATGTGGAATCATTCCAGAGAAATGGAGGGAACATTCATAGAAATCAAGAACTCTCACGCGTCTTTGTATTTCTAGAATCTTGCACAGTGTCTGGACTCTAGCAGCAGCTGGAGAAATGTTATGGGGAGAGAAAAAGCGAGAAAAGAGAAATAGAAGAGTGGGTGGAACATAAAAGGGAGGAAAGGAGAAAAAGAGAGAATTGGAAGCCACCACCATGGAACCCGCTGCAGCTTCCTGTGCACCTGTGCTGCAATAACTCCCTGGCGACAGCAGCAGGTGTATGTAGGCATGACAACACCCCACCGCCATCATGGGGAACAAATGATACTATGCAACTGAGAAATTCCAGAAGCCAGACCTGCAGACATCGCATTAAAAGGCCATAGCATCAGGGTGGGGAGCTCAGCTGATTAACTACCTTGTTCCAAGCAGGTATTTTGAGAAACAGCCACCTTTCATACGCAGGGTCCCATCATAATCCCCTGTAGCATTGCCTAAATGCTGTTTTACCAAGGAAAGAAGAAAACTGTTCCCCACACAGAGCAGATTAATGGAAACAAAAGGTTCTTTAGCTCATGCTGCTGTATACTGTGAATGCCTCTGATACACAGTGAAACACGCAGTAAGAGTAAAGCTGTTCTTCTCTTTCCTCCAGGAGAGGACATCAAAGAGCTTTTTCTTGACCTAGCTCTCATGTCTCAAGGCTCATCTGTTTTGAATTTCTCCTATCCCATCTGTGAGGCGGCTCTGCCCAAGTTTTCTTTCTGTGGAAGAAGGAAAGGAGGTAAGCCATCTGTCTTGCTCACTGCTGGCAGGGGCCTGCAGAGAGATAAACTCGAACTTGCATCTGAGGCCAGGACACCCAGACCAGAGCTCTGTCTCTGCCCCTCGCCTTTGGACGAGCTTATCCTCACTTATCAGCATGTGTTGCAGAAAAATAACAATAAGGCCCATTCCATAGGCCTACCATACAGGGCTGTTGTGAATATCAAAATGAAATGACACGTATGAGATGCTTTAAAACAGAACATTGTTACTGTAGCAGCATCTTATAAAAAAGGGCTGGCAGCAGAAAGAGCCAAGAGGTTCCAAAAATCCATTGAGGCTCAGAGTGCTCCCAGGTTTTCCCTCCACAACTTCCTTAGTGGCAGGATGTCCTTAATATAGTAATGGACTTCAAAAACGAAAAAAAAATGAAGCTTATGATATGTCACCACCTTTCCCACGTGGGTCATTGACTAGCAGGGCATCCGGGAGTTACACTCGAAGTAGAGAAATGGAAACCCCATTATATTAGCTACCTTTTCTGCAGTGCACCAACCCTCTACCCCCTGCCATACAGCCTTGAAGAAAGGGCAGGTCACCTTCCCCCACCTGTCCCCACCTCTCCTTTCCTCCTTGTCTTTACCCACAGCTTCACCAAGGCCCTGAGATGCTTCCGCGGTGTGGTTAAAACCTGGCTCTATTCTCTGACTGTCCTTCCCCAGGAGTGGTTCTCTCCCAGCTGCTCTCCCCTCCCAGGGTCTCCTTCCTACTCCCACTGGCCAAGGCACGGCATACCCCCAATACACCCCTCACCCCACATCTCAGAAATACTCCTTTATCTATTTTCTCATTCAAGAGAGCTAGAATTTTAAACAGTAAATTCCTTGTGAAATGCTGCAATTACTCCTTTTAAATGTAAGATCTAGAAGAAATTGGAATCTCCTTTCTACAGTGAGGGATGCAGACAAAAGAAAACAAGGAACTTAAGGGAGGATTGGCCAGATGGAAGTCAGGGGAACTTTGCTGGGATCTGTAGAGGGCAGAACCAGCCTGGCTGCTTCACCACCCTCGCCATCCCTCCCGACTGTGTGGCACATCACTGTATCCTAGCGTTTGCCATGTTGGACTGTCCTGGTTTACTGCCGTGTATCTTCCACATTGGACCACGAGCTGCTTGAGGGTAGGGTCATATCACCTTTGTCTTTTTATTCCCAGTATTTCAAATGTGGCTGACACACAGAGAGCTCTGAATACAGACACACACAGAGCAAAATGCCTAACACGATTGAGCATTCGTACCAGGCCCTGTTCTAAGAGCTTTAGACCCAATAAGTCATTTACTTCCCACACCAACCTTACAAGTTAATACTACATTAATATTCCAACTTCATAAATGTGTAACTGAAGCACAGAGGGGTTTAGGAACTTGCACCAAGTCACAGAGCTTGAAGGATCCATGGCTTGAACCCAGGCAGGCTGACTCCAATCTTAGCTTTAATGAATGAATGAATAAAAGAACAAACAATACAACAAATGAGTGTGTCTTGCTTTTGGCCAAGGGGTTTATTTAAAATTATCATTTCAGAAATCTTTCTGCCAAGTGATCTGACTTTGTTTCAAATTGGGACTTTTTTTTTTTTTTCTTAGCTAACCCACCTTAAGATCATAAGTCAGTTTTCCTCTCTCAACTTACTGGAGACATTTCTGATTAATCAAGTACGTTCATGCATTTCCTGAGAATGGTGAACTCATCATTAGTCCGTCCTTATTTAACTTTTTCCACCTGCCCTCAGCTGGGCCAACCCCGCGCTCCTCACCCACAGTCAGTCCTTTCTCCTTCCCTCCCTCCCTCCCCTTCCTCCCTCCCTCCCCTTCTTCCTTCTCTCCCTTCTCTCCCCCATCCCTCCCTCCCTTCCTCCCTTCTTCAGCCACATCTTGCTCCACCCCCCATACATACCTGCGGCATCAGCCTTAAGGGATCCTTTGCCACTTTCTCTTCAGAGCTGCATTTTAACACGTGCAACATTATTTGGATGGTCCCCTTAGCATATGTGGCCCACTTGCCATTTGCTTTTCATCCAGACCTAGCTCAAGTATCCCTTTCTCTCTCTCTGTCTCTCTCTGAAGCTTCCTCCAGCCCCAACAGATGAAGTGCTCCCTCTGGGTGCTCTGGGAGCATCGTGTTCCTACTTCTGCTGTAGTTCTTATCTCAGATGGAATTGAATTTTACGGTTAGTGTGTGTGTCCCTCCCAATTAAACTTTAAACTCCTTGAAGGAAGGCATATTTCTTGCTCCTATCTGTCTCTGCTGACATGGCAAAGAGACCTGGCACAAAGTAAAGACACAATAGATACTTGTTTTATTGCATTTGCCTGTGAACATATGATGGATTGAACACAGTTTTACCAGTTCACCTTAAAAATGACTACTTAAGGCTGCTTATGCATGGCATAAAGACACAACATGCATCAAACCCTAGCAGACAGTACATTTTCCTGGTCCTTCAAGTATAAGAAAACCTTGCTATTTTTGCCTGCGTATGGTTTTAATAGGATTGATAAAACAGAAGAGAGATGGTTCCCTGAATCAGTTTGAGGTATTCAATTCAGTTTAGCAGCTCACAAGGCTGACATTTGCCTTATTTGAACGTTGGACAGCTCTGCAGCTATTTATCTGCTTTATTGCAATGGGAGTGATGACTGCATAGGCAAGCTGAGAAGCTGGCATTGGGGAAATTGCCGGAAAACTTCATATAGTGTAAAATATCATATAGTGTAAAATGATCAGAAAAGTGATATACAAATGCTGCATGAACAAATAATTACGTAAACTATGTAAGTCAGAGAAACTACAATCTTAAAGTCAGAGGCTTTTTGGATTATTACATTTTTTTAACTCACCCACAAACCTACTGCAGGAATGATTCTATTCCAAAGAAATGGTTAATAGTAAGACCAGAAGGGGAAAAAATAACACCAGGGAGAACTAAAGTCAATCCAAATCCAAGCACAAGCTGCTGTTGACATGTTACACATAAAAAGGCTTGCTCTGGGGCTTGCAGGTCCTTCTTAGCAGAACGGTGAGAAAACTTAATGTCCACTGTGGGTGGCACATTGTGGTGTCACTGGCAGTTGAGCTGTTTGGTATCATTGCCATGGCATTACTATGCATTCCTCTGCAAACTGCATCTCGCTGGCTTTTCTCCAAGCCAAATAAAACACAAAATGGGTCAGGCTTAGTGAGACTGAAATGTTGCCTCCTTTCCCTCTGCCTTGTCCTCAGCTAGCTTTAAGGCAAGCATCACATTGGATTCAAGGACCAGCTGATGCTCTTTCAGTATGATTACTTACGCTGTGATTGACAATGTGGAGGAAATAGCGTATATGGCCAACGATAGGGCATTGACTAAGTAGGTCATTATTCAGCCAAACAAAGGTACAGTATGCTGTGATTTTAAAATGATGCCGTAGATTACTAAATTACATGAAAATATACTTGTAAGAATATTATGTGACAAAGAAGCATGCTATAAAAGTGTAGTCACTGTTGAATCCTATTGTATAAAATGTGTGTAAGTGTATATACCAAAAAAACTCTGAAAGAGTACACACTTTAGTGCTAAGAGTGTTTATCTCTGCAGATCTTTATTTTTGTCTTTTTTGGAAATCTCGCTTGCTTTTATGATAAATTTGCAAGGTTACTCTTTTAAGTGTTAGTTTATCATTATAGGAAAGAATAGAGAGAATAAATTCTCTTCCCCTGGGAATAAATCTAAGAGTTTTCAAAGAGAATTACAGCCTATGTAATATCCAGCGATATTTGGACTCGAATAGAAAGTTCTGAATCAAAGAGTTGCGTAGAATATCAAGGGATGATCTAACAGCCATCCTCTTGCCTGGGATACCCACCGCCCCATTTACTCAGGCTGTGGGCTCACTGAGAAGGAGACAACATTGGTCACTGTTTTACTTTCTTCTCTGTTAAAGCTGCCTTGGTCCTTCTGTCTCCTCTGATAGTATCGAGTCATTCGGATGTATTTGCTTTAGTTGATTGCCATGCTTTCAAACAGGTTCCATAAGCTACACATCCACTTTTAAGACTAAATTGAGCTTCACTGAATGTCCTTAATGACCACACCTAATTCCTAGCCCAAAGGAGGGAAGCTGCAGCCAACTCCCTCAATCCTCAAGAACAACAATGCCGACAGAACCCCTGTGTGATCCAGGAGCTTTGATCTGGTCTGCAAACACCAAGCGCGCCGTTACCCCAGTGGGTCTCCATCTTGGTCGCACATTAACTGCTCCTGTGCTTTCTGAAGCAATGACCACAAGCCACAGGTTGCGACTGAGCCCTGAAATGTAGCCAGTCTGAATAGAGATGTGCTATAAGTGTAAAGTACAGACTCAGTTTCAAAGCTTTAGTCTTAGAAAAAGAATGTAAAATATCTCTATCACTGTTGCTCTGGTTATGTGTTGAAATGTTAATATTTGGAATATACTGAGTTAAGTAGAATTTATCATTAATGTATTATTTTAATCATTTATCAATGATAAGATATAAATATTATATTAAAATTAATTTCACCTTTTAAAATGTGGCTCCTAGAAAACATAAAATTATATGTGTGACTCTCTTTAAAATTTTTACTGGACAGTGCTGCATTATTATCTCCCTTTATAATTTTGAAGCTCCCAACATCCAGGCCATACCCCAGACCAATGATATCAGAATCTCTAGGAGTGAGAGCCAAGCCAGGTGGTGACCAGAAGTGCTCTGTGTTGAGAATATGGGAGGAAAAAACTGTTTTTTCCTATATACACCCTCATCTTATCAGATGAGGAAATTGAGTCTAACTTACCCAAGGTCACAAAGCCAGCGCGGGGTGGAACTGGGTTTCTGTCCAGCTCCAAACCCCTCTGCTGTATATCTTCTGTAAACATAAAGAAAGCTTTGCTAGAGAAGAAGTAAACTCATTTCAGCCCTCCTCTAAGACAGGAAAAAGATTTAAAGGGCATAACAAAATTATAGAAATCAGAGGATCATCTTTGAGCATAACCAGCCATTATCATAAGGCAGTGGTTCTTAAAGTGTGGTCCTCAGACCAGCAACATCAGCATCATCTAGGAAATTATTAGAAATGGCAGATTCTTGGTCCCTACCCAGACTTACTGAATCAGAAGCTCTGGGGTTGGGGCTTAGTGATCTGTATTTTAACCAGCCCTTTGGGCCATGTGTTGGCAAACTTTCTTCTGGAAAGGGAAGGATAGTAAACATTTTAGGTTTTGCAGACCATATGGTCTCTGTGGCAATTGCTCAACTCTGCCCTTGCAGAGATAATATGAAAATGAGTGGACATGGCTGTGTGCCCAGATTACATGAAGTGAGGTATGTCTATATCTGCTGCATGTATTTTATAATTGATTTGGCTTTGTTTAATTTATTTATGGACACTGAAATTTAAATTTCATTTAATTCTTACATGTGGTGAAGTATTATTCTTCTTTTGACTGATCAATCCTGCTCTAAGTGGTTCTGTGGCATGTTAACTTTTGTGAACCACTGCTAGAAGGTAAGTCAGAATCCAGGGCTCTTAGCCAGAGTTACTGAGCACAAGTACGCGGGGGCTGTCACCAGGTAGACACTTGACCTGAGCTGCAGCATAAATTCAGATCCAGGACACCAAGGACAATGCCACACCTGTGCTTTGACTCTGCTTTATAAGGCCTGTGCCAACAAATTAGATTTGGGGCAAAAGGGACTTAACAGAAAGGCTGGTCAGAGTGGCAGCTGGCAGGAGGAAGAGCACCTTAGGAAAAAGCCAGAGAGCGGGCCTGGAGCTCTCCTTCCCTCCCCACAGCTGCCATGGACAGTCTGGAGGGCCATTTCATTTCTCTATTTCTCAATTACTGCATCTATCAAATGAGAGTGGCCATAATTCATTATTGGGTAAGAGTGGAGACTAAATAAGATATGTGATGTGTCTGACGCGTTAGAAATCACAGCACTGAGTCCCTGGGCTTCCTCCCCTACCCGAGGGACCTTGAGGCAGAGGGTTGGAGCATTTTGTGAAAACTGCAGGGCTGATTGATAAACTCTGGTGGGTCTGTCATAGAAACAGGCCAGAGGACTCAAACTGGTTCACCATAGAGCCAGAGGAGCGGCCAGTCCATAACATCTCACACTGCCAACCTGCTCAGGATCCCAGAATTTCCTGACCAGTAACTGAACAAGTCTTTCATGGCTATGTTGTTCTGTTCTGTTTTGTCTTCTTCCTTTGATCTAAGGTCAGCCTCTAAAATTTTTATTTTCTACCACTAGCTTGACTTCCACCCAGAATGCATAATCTTAGGAATGTCTACTCCCTTCAAGGGAACCTGACATCTATCAAAGTGTGATCTGTCACCCTAGCCCACAATAGTCTGACATAAAGACTTTTCCCAAAGTCTGGGTTTGTCAGCACTCACCAGCACCACACATGAGACACCCACAGCCCTGTCTAGCTTGGAATGGAGTCAAGTTCACTCCAGTCTCTTTCAGTCTCTGATTTATCAAGCATTCAACACATCTTGATGTCCACTCTCAATGAGGTTCATTTTGTTCAAGCAGTTTCCTAGAATATTCCACGTCAGGAAGATGAAAGTGAAATAAGTTAAATAGAGCCAAAATTTGGTTGTAAGATGTACTGTGGAGCCTGAAACTCAGGTATCACCCTGGGAAGTAGAAGCAACACTTCATTCTTGCTCCACAAGCTCTACCCAATTAAAAAGTGGAGAGAAACGACCTAAAGGTGGCTCATGTTTGGACTGTCAAGAATATATTGTGTAGGGCCGTGGAGACGTGAGGTTCTCAACTGGAAGTGAACCTGGCGATTTGGGTAGACACTCAGATTAAAGCCATAAAGTAAATAGAATGAACACATGATTTTCTTTCTTTTTAAAAATTGTTTTATATTATTTCCAACTTCTGTTTTAAGTTCAGGGGTACATGTGCAGGATGTGCAGGTTTGTTACATAGTTAAACGTGTGCCATGGTGAATAACTGCACAGATCATCCCATGATGATCTGTGATACCATCCCATGATAACACCTAGGTATTAAGCCCAACGTCTATTAGCTATTTTTCCGATGCTCTCCCTCCTCCCATCCCCCACCCTCCAACAGACCCCAGTGTGTGTTGTTTGCCCCAATGTGTCCACGGAACACATGATTTTCACACTTGATAATAAGAGACATGTCAACTGTCAAACCTGGTTCTGGCCAAATCTCTATGAGTTCTGACCAGGGTAGATCAACCCAGGCAAAGTGGCCTTGGTTCCATAACACCAAGTGAGTAATACTCTTTCAAAAATAATTTGTGTATTGATTCACAGACTGACTTGCAGATATCAATTGTACACAACCTACTGCCAAAATCAACTGAAATTAAAGGCTTAAGCGAGTTAAATAAATTGTGTGTGTGTGTGTGTGCATGTGTGTATACACTGAGTGTATATGATTATAAATTACAGTATCTGTAGGCCAAGGAATCTTCTTTGAGACCTTGAAAGCTGTGATTGATGTAATTCAACCAATGAAAACCTGAGAGGACTTAATGATGCCTTATTCATGTCAGGATCCGAGAGAGGTGCAGAAGATAATGGTGCCCACAAGAACTGCTGATTCATGGCACATCCATGCCTGCACAAGCCACTTCTCAGTATGAGCAAAATCCATTATGAAACACATTCAACAGATAAACATACCTCCCTGTGTGCAATGTGCAAGCTAGAGAAAATAATTAGGTTTAAACTTGATTTTAAATGCATTAATATTTAAAGCTTGCAATTAAAAGAAATATGATGACACCTTTTGCAATCTGAAGAATCCTCTAGTTGAGAAAATAACTGGTCCCTGGTTTATCTTTTGTGTAAATCTGAACTTGCCTACTGTTTGACCAAAGTGAGAAATACATTATAATGAGATGAATTTCAATATAAAACAGAGTAGATCCCCTGAGAACTGTATTTAAAGTCTGGCATAATATTGCCCATAAGGCAGATATTTCTGTGACAGCATCCAAGAGATTCTGTTATAATACTCACTGATTTTACACATACAAATAAGTCAAAGTTGTAACCATGGTGGGTGCTTGTGGTTACCCATCTTCCCTTCCTTTTCATTACGTTTCTTAATTAGATGTTTCTCTTCTGGTCCTGGTTCATGCTGAACACTAGGACCTGTGATCCTCCCAGTATCATTCATTGCAGAGCCTTCTCAATCTCACTGTCTGCATCAATTCAAAATTCTGTCTTAACAATAATATCTAGATCAGCAGTCAGATCCCATCAGTTAGATTTCTATGGCCTCCTCTATTTCTGTTTCAATGTGCTCCTTTCCACAGATCTAGGAAATGAAGGGAATTTGGGGGGAGTGCTGGGAATGCAGTCTGTTTACTGCCTAGATTTGGAAAAAATCCACAAATGCTTTCTGCAAAATGCCTTACCCCCTGCGCTGCTCGAGTAGAAGACAGGGCTAAACCACCTTCCCAGAAGGTGCTACTTGAAGAAATTAATCTATGCTGATGACCTGACAACCTCTCTGAAGCATACTCCCAGCCATGGCCCCACTACCGTGGGCTTCATGATTCAGTTTTCTCATGTTCACTGCACATACATTAACAAATGCAAGCCCCAGGAATTCAGGCATTGATTTAGGCTATAACAGAAGGGGAATAAGCAGCTTAACAGAAGCCTAAATTTAAAAATACAGTAGTCTCCTCTTACCTGATAGGGACATGTTCCAAGACCCCCAGTGCATGCCTAAAGCCATGAATAGTAACAAATTTTATATTTACTATTTTCCCCATATATACATATACCTGTGATAAAATTCAATTTATAAATTAGCCATAGTTAGAAATTAACAATAACAACTAATAAAATAGAACAATTATAACAATTTACTGTAATAAAAAATATGTGAGTATGGTCCCTCTTTCTCTTCCTCTCTGTCTTTCTCTCTCACTCTCTCTCTCCCTCTTTCTCTCTCTCTCTCAAAATACCGTAACATTTTCAGGCCACAGTTGACCACAGGTAATTGAGACTGCAGAAAGTGAAACTGCAGATAAGGGGGACTGTTGTCTACTGTACATGTTTTCTAGGGTATCACCTATGTTATACTTGTTTGCTCACCTTTGATTTCTGGGCCATTTTAGACTTCCTGCTCCTTGAAAAGCTGCAGGCTTTCCATCCCCGCACTTCATTCCCAACCTCCCCCAATCCTAGCTTCTGGTCCTGCCCTTCAACTGCTGCCAGTATCCCCAGTGACAAACTGGCTGAGATGGGAACTCATGTGCCTTGGCTCCTCTTCTCGTGGATGGATCTATAGAGCCATGGAGGGAGTGCTAGCTTTCTGTGACCTGGAAAATTGCACTATTTTGCCTGCCATTATTATCCCCACTGTCATTTTGTAGCTGCAGGCAGCATGTTACCAAAACCAATATTATTATGGAAGCATTTCCTGTCCCCTGACTCATCAGACTGCAGTGCTGCCACTGGAGAGCAGAGACCTTAGCCCAGTCCAGTGGTTCTCAACCTTGAGCAGGCATCAGCATCACCCGGAGCCCAGGTTCAACCACAGTTGCTGGACCTAGCCCCAGGGTTTCCAGTTTCGAACATCAGGTGGGGAGTCTGAGAATTTGCATTTCTTACAAGTCCCCCAGTGAGGCTGATGATGCTGGCCCAGGGACCACACTTTGAGAACCTCTAGCCTGGTGGTTATGCACAAGATTTGAAGCCAGACCTACATAGAGCTGAATCTTTACTGCCACTTACCATTTATGTGACCTCAGACAAGTAACTTAATCTCTCTGAGCCTCAGTTTTGTCATCTGTACAATATAGAAAATACAAGTGACCTCATGGGATAGTCATAAGGATAAAATGGGATAATACACATATAGCCCATAGAATGGCGTTCTGCACACAGCAAGCATTCAATAAGTGATCCATGGCAGCAACTTTGTGCAGCTGATGACAGGTTTCTCAAGCAAGGGCTCTGAGCCCCTCAAGTCATCATCCGTCTCAGATCGGAAGTCTGCATTTTAACGAGGCCCATGAAGAGGCAGTGGAGTCATTGAGGCTTAGAAGTTTAAGACCTTTTCCTTACAGGTAGCAGGAAGATGCCTTTGATCTAAGCCTGCATATTTTCTGATGGTTGAACAAGGCGAAGTTTCCCTGGCCCTCTTGTCCCTGTGGGGAGAGAGTGTCATTGGCATCTCTCATGGAATTGGAAATTTGAAGCACCATCATCTCCCCTTCATTCCTTTCTTCTTTTCATGTATTATTCCTTGTCTCCAGACTTCAATGGTAGATTTCCTGCTTGTAAATACCAGGCAGCTGCTGCTGCAGCAAATTCATGCAGAATCACCAAAAACAATGGTTTACTTATTGCATTAGCAGAACTCCTACCCTCAAACTGCAACAACAACAACAAAAAAAAACAAAAAACAGAACTAAAAGCAGTGGCCACCCTCTAGAGGGTACAAGCAATGACTAAGCAAAAGAGCACTTTTTCTTGCTAAATGGAATGAAAGGAAGCATATTGGTTTGTTTGTTTTTTTTTTTTCATGAGACGGAGTCTCACTCTGTCACCCAGGCTGGAGTGCAGTGTGATGTGATCTCCGCTCACTGCAAGCTCCGCCTCCCAGGTTCATGCCATTTTCCTGCCTTAGCCTCCCGAGGAGCTGGGACTAGAGGCGCCCGCCATCACGCTCGGCTAATTTTTGTATTTTTAGTAGAGACAGGGTTTCACCTTGTTAGCCAGGATGGTCTCGATCTCCTGACCTTGTGATCAGCCCGCCTTGGCCTCCCAAAGTGCTGGGATTACAGGAGTGAGCCACCGCACCTGGCCACATACAGTTTTTTAAGGAATTCTAGAGCCCTGGGTGCTTTCTCCCCATCCTCAAATGCAAGCATGTTTGTAAATGAGCCAACCATGCTGCAACTGTACTTTGACATCAGTCAATTCTTTATGTTCCTTGAGCCCAGCATACTATGACTAAGGATGACCTAGGACCAGAAACACTTTTAATTTTCTAAGACAAACTTATTTACAAATCCTTGACCGTTATGGAATTTCATAAATCCAGCTCAGTGACATACTTTGATGTAATAATCGTTTAGGAAGCTAATTAAGAAGGCCAACTCACGACTCCCCCACATCACCCAATTGGATCCCAGAGCTGCTGGTATTTGCATTTTAAGAAACTAAACATCCCGAGAGCCCTGATGTGTGTGAGCCCGGAGCCCCCCAGTGTGAGAAACGCAGCCCTCTGTGATGTCTGTTTGTTTAGCTTTCCAGTCGCATTACTCTTTCCCAGGGTTGCCCAGGTTTCTGAGGATCAAGTCAATTTCTTCTCTGCTTCCATCATCATCTACTTCATTTCCATTTCTAGGAATCTAATCAGCCCACCAATTTATAAGTCGTATTTTGAATGTCGTATAAAGTATTTGTCCACAAAATTTAGGAATTGGTTGGTAGGTGGAACAAAAAAACTTAAATTCTTTTTGCTTTGCTGCTGGAAGTTATGTATCTCTCAGAGGGGGAAACTGGACAGCAGACAAACAGGGCTTGCAGACAGAATGCCACTGAAAAAGTCATTTTCCCTGCTAGGCCCCGTTTCCTCAGCAACGACTAAATAGTCGGCACCATCCGGACAGTAGCTACTGGCCCCTGCAGCCATTAAGTACTAGGAGCACGGCCAGTCCAAAGTGAAATGTACAGAATACACACCAGATTTTGAAGACTTGGTACAAAGTATGAAAAAAATAATGTAAATATCTCATTAAGACTCTTTATATTGGTTCCATGCTGAAATGGTAATATTTTTAATAAGTGGGTTAAACAAAATATATTACTAAATTAATTTCACTTATTTCCTCTTCCTTTTTTTGTATAGTTACTAGAAAATTTTATGTCGCATATATGGTTCACATTATATTTCTCTTAGCCAGTGCTGATCTAGAATTGCACTGTCCAATATGACAGCCACAAGTCACATGTGGCTATTTGAAGAATTTACATTTAAGTTAAATTAAAAATTCAGTGCACTAGTCCTACCAGCCATATTTCAAGCTCCTAATAGCCACACATGCCTGGTGACTACTGTATTTGATGGTGTAGACACAGAACATTCCCATTTTTGTGGAATGTTCTATTGTACAGATCTGACCTAGTAGTATCTATACTGCTCTATTTTTTTTATTATTATTATACTTTAAGTTTTAGGGTACATGTGCACAATGTGCAGGCTAGTTACATATGTATACGTGTGCCATGCAGGTGTGCTGCACCCATTAACTCGTCATTTAGCATTAGGTATATCTCCTAATGCTATGCCTCCCCCCTCCCCCCACCCCACAACCGTCCCCAGAGTGTGATGTTCCCCTTCCTGTGTCCATGTGTTCTCATTGTTCAATTCCCACCTATGAGTGAGAACATGCGCCCAGCCATCCCATTACTGGGTATATACCCAAAGGACTATAAATCATGCTGCTATAAAGACACATGCACACGTATGTTTATTGCGGCTTTATTCACAATAGCGAAGACTTGGAACCAACCCAAATGTCCAACAATGATAGACTGGATTAAGAAAATGTGGCACATATACACCATGGAATACTATGCAGCCATAAAAAATGATGAGTTCATGTCCTTTGTAGGGACATGGATGAAATTGGAAATCATCATTCTCAGCTCTAAAGTATTTTTAACAGTCCATCCTGAGCTCGTTTGTGAGTTTATGTTAGAAATTCTACTCTCTGGCCCAGCCCTAAACCCAAGCACTTTCTCTTCTGCTCAAATCCTAGGTTACATCTGTGTCATGGTTCTGAAGGGCCCTTTGTGGAGAGCACAAATACAAACAAGGCACCAGCCTTGTCCCTTCTCAGGCTCATCACCTGGTCCCTCCTTTCTTAATCCAAGGCCGCTGTATTAGCTTTCTATAGCTGCTGTAACAAATCACCATAAACGTAGCCATTGACAACACCATCAATTGATTCTCTTACAGTCTGGATATCAGAAAGCTAGCATCAAAGTATCATAGAATTGTGTTTCTTCTGGAGGCCCAGGGAGAGCCGGCTTTCTCGCCTTTTTCAGTTTCTAGAGGCTGCTGCGTTCCTCGGCCCGTAGTGGCATCACTCTACTCTCTGCTTCCATCTCCACCTGGCCTTCTCCTTCTGATCTCCTACCTCCCTCTTATAAGGACCTCTGTGATTACATTGGACACCCCTGGGCCACATAGGGTAATCTCCCCATCTCAAAATCCTTAATTCAGTCACGTCTGCAGAGTTCCTGTTGCCATATAAGGTAACATATTCACAGTTTCTGGGGATTATGATTTGGACCACTTTTGGGGGGGCCATTACTAGCCTGCACAACCCCCAAGTGGAAAACCAGCATGCCTTGCTGAACTCTGTGTGCCATGTGAAAAGGCCCAAAACTGTGTATAATATGGGAAAACCTCAAACTCCATAGGTTTTCAATTAAAATGCTTTCACAGAAGTCCAACAACTCTGAGAACTTCACAGATAATGCGCTTGCTCACAAATCTGAGGCAAGAGATGAGTCTTTCTGTTAGGAGATTGTATCATTGCTCCCAAGGGCTTCCCTTATTGGGCCATTATTGTCACTTTTCCCCCATAAAACCACCACCTGCATGCCCTCTAACCAGAGGAGAAATGATTTGGCTAGGAGTCAATGACAGCCCATGTGCTGTGCCCATTCTTGGCAAAAAAAGATGGTAAGATGGCAAGGAGTCCTTCATCATGTTTGTCATGGAGAGAAAACCAGCTTCTATTAGGAATAAAAAGGATAGGGAGAGGCCGGGTGCAGTGGCTCACACCTGTAATCCCAGCACTTTGGGAGGCCGAGGGGCACGGATTGCTTGAGCTCAAGAATTCCAGACCAGCCTGGGCAACATAGAGAAACCCCATCTCTGGAAAAAAATAAAAATAAAAAAAAAAAGGCAGGAGGGGGCAGGGATAGCCGGGTGCAGTGGCTATGCCTCTCATCCCAGCAGCTACAGAGGCTGCGGCAGGGAGGATTTCTTGAAGCTGGGAGTTTGAGACCAGACTGGGCAACATAGGAAGACCCCCATCTCTAAAAAAGTTTTAAAAATTAGCTGGGCATGGTGGTGTAGTCCCAGCTACTTGGGAGGCTGAGGCAGGAGGATCACTTGAGCCCAGGAATTTAAGGCTGTGGTGAGCTATGATCTCACCATTGCACTGCAGCCCTGGGCAACAGAGTGAGATTTCTCTCTAAAAACAAAACAAAACAAAAAAAAAAAGAAAAAGAAAAGGAGGGTAGAGATGAGTACATCTCTGAATCACTGCAGAGGCCTAAGGAGAGGACCATGAGTGAAGAAACCCAGGAAAAATTCTAATTTTATAAATGATTCATTACAAGTACACAGTGAATGTTTTCAAGTTGTAAATAACATTAAATTTCTCTAGGTAGTGAAAGGCCGTAAAATAAAATCTCACATGCCTCGTCAAATGGACAGGGAGAGATATCAAAGTAGAGTTAGCTGGAAGCAAAACTAAGATAACTCATGTATAGAAAAAGTCATCCAAACTCACATTATACAGTTATGAGTTCTAAAGTACACTTGTGATTCCAAAAACACCTCAGCAACTATTCCCAGAACACGCTGACCCTTCACACAGCCAATGGGGTGAGACCAAATGCTGGACATCCCCAAGAAACATTTAGAAATAAAGTTGAGCAAGTTCTAATTGTGGAGCAACAGAAATAATCCTCCAACAAACGGCCATTTGACTTGCCAAAGAGTCCCAAAGTTTTCAAATCCACTTTATTAGAGTTAACTTGATTTATTATAGGTTATTCCACTTGTGCACTATTGGACACTAGTGCGCTATTCAGGGACAGTAACTCTCCATCCAACTGAATAAAGAAAACAAAGACAGAGTTCACCGTGCCCCCCTGCTGCTTCCTCCAGTCCCTCTTTTCTAAAACTCACAGGCTTCCTCGCATACCCTGTTCCTCCCCTTGGAGCACAGCTGTGATCTTCACCTCTTGTCCCTGTCACTCAGCTCCTGTCTTCTCCCAGAGTGTGAGATTCAGAGAATTCAAAGAGATAATCCAGGGCATGAAAATTCTCCTTCCTGGTCTTTGGCATAAAAGTCAAGGAACAGGTTCCAGGGCATTCGGGTACCATTTCTGAACTAGGTGGTTCCATCACAAGAAACAGGTGCAAATGTATCAGCAGCCAGGTGGCTAGGACCACCACTAGCTCATCCATGGTCTTGGTATACGTTAGAAAAAGGGGCACCTTCTGCCAGGAAGTGTTTCTAGTTTGGGGTACCCCCAAGTAAAGCCAGGTTCAAGGACTTGGGGGTGGGTTGTACACTGGGCTGGGGTGCCAGGAAGCAAGGGTGATGGGGAAAGCCAGTAAGAGATGCATCAGGGAGCTGATTACCAGCACAGGGAGCTAGGGCTCCATCCCTCAGCAACCCCTGGGGAACCGCAGCGTGTGCCTCAGAATTGTCCTTCTCAGGGTCAGGAGGCTTCAGGAGTTCACATCCCTGCACTTCCCAGTTGCCCTTCATGGGCTTCTCTGAAGCAGGAAAGCATGCAGAGGGGCAGCCCCTTGACATGGAGTAACGTCAGAGGCCCTGCTGATGCCCACTCCAGCAGCCGGGATTCCACCGGGGCTGAGAGGATATGGCCCAGACCACTAAAAGCATATGCTGCTGGTATTCAGCCCAGTCCTTGGCTACAGGCCCTGACCCAGTAGGGCACAGCTGGATTTCTGATCCCACTTAACCCTGAGCCAGGCACATTCTGTGCAACTGCATGGGGAGAACTGGAAGAACCCCCTCTGAAATGAAGCAGACAAGCCTGCAGCACTGAGAGTCCCGGGAGGACCCCTCCAGGGGAGATACAAAGGACTCAGAGGCTCAGAGGATAAGAGTTGAATGGCCCGGGAGCTTGAGGAGATGCCAAATTAGGACACACTGAAAAATAATACTTAAAAGTTACAATTAGGCCTGGCTTAGCCTGGAGCTTACTTACCCACACTGCCTGGAATCCATGGAAACCTGAAGAAACCTCCAGCCTTTAAGGCCCACTGGGATCTAGCGATAGTGACATTCGCCCTGAAGGCAGTGGACACTCTTATCAGTCCCTACTCCAAGGCAAGTTTGTTATTACCTTAAATGAGAGCCCTAACTTACCAGCTCCAAGTCTTAAGGGAACAGTAAGGACTACATCCTCGAGGGTCAGAAACTGAAGAAAGCAAAGCTTCAGATCAGAGGGGATGGGATGAGAAGCAGTGCCTGGGCCTTCCCCATCTTCCAGATCTGGTTCTCTCGGGAAATACCCAGAGGTAAGGAGAGGAATAAAGACTGTATCCAGAGCTCATTAGAATAAAGCCATGCACTCCCTCCCTCCTCCTCCTCCGGAGACGATGCTCTTGGTTGGTCTGGAACATCCTTCCCACCTTCCTCTTTGTCCTCTGGCCCCTCACCTTGGTCCTCCATGCACCAGATGTCATCACAGACTCTGAGCTTCCTCCCACTTTGCTCTTGGCCTCACCTGGAGGGGAGAGTGAGGGCTGCATCCTCCCAGGTTGACACTGCCTCCCTGCATGCAGGTATGCCTTCCAGATACTGATTTCATCTCCTTTGGATATATATATACCTAGAAGTGGGATTGCTGAATCATATGGAAGTTCTATTTTTAATTTTTTGAGGAATCTCCACACTGTTTTCCACAGTGTCTGTACTAATTTACATTCCCACCGACAGTGGGAATTTCTCACAGAATTAGTCACAGTAGCCAAGATGTAAAAACAACAGCGACAGATGAACGGATAAAGACAATTTGGTCTATACACACAACGGAATATGATTCAGCCTTAAAAAAGAAAGAAATTCTGCCATTTGCAACAACGTGGACAAACCTGGAGGACATTATGCTAAATGAAATAAGGCAGACAAACATCGCATGATCTCACTTACATGTGGAATCCAAAAATAAAAGTCAAACTCATAGTAAGAGTAGATGACTGGTTGGCAGGGTCCAAGGAGCATGGGAAAAGAAGAGATGGTGGTCAAAGGGCGCCAACTTGCAGTTAGAGGATGAGTAAGTTCTGGAGACCTAACGTACGGCACAGTGAGTACTGTTGATCACAGTGTATTGTGCATTGCTAACGGAGTAGCTCTCCAGTGTTCTCACTACACACAAACACACACGCACACACATAAGCATGCATACACACAAAACGCACATACATTCACACACAAATGCATGCATGCACACAAACACACACATGCAGGCACACACATGCACACAAACACACACACACGAAAGGTGACTATGTGAGGATATGCTAACCATGTTATACAACTTAAATATATACAATTTTTTTTGTCAATCATTTCTCAATATAACTGGGGCAAAAAAGAACACTGCCTCCCCTCTACCCTGCCCTACTGGGCCCAGCAGGTGGGAAAGGGACTCAAAATGCTAGGTAAATGAATGAATGATTTTTTAAACAAAAATATTTGTTCCGGATATGCCAATTGGCCTAGTCATCATAATTATAACTCTTGAGTATTTTTATACTGTTAAGCACCCTAAAAATGCTTAAGCATTAATGTACATTTTATAATAAATTTGGGAAATTGGCAGGAATTCCAGCAAGATCCTAGCAAGGGCTAGGAAATGGGGAGAGGGTTGCCTAAAAGAGTTCATGCAGGCAGCAGGCTGCATCTGCACTGTTTATTGAGAACAAAAAGAGGCAGACCAAGACACAGGACCAGCTGGGTGCAGTAGTTCAGGCCTGTAATCCTAGCACTTTGGGAGGCCAAGGTGGGTGAATCACTTGAGCTCAGGAGTTGGAGACCAGCCTGGACAACATGGTGAAACTCCATCTCTAGAAAAAACTAGGCGTGTATGGTGGCACGCACTTGTAGTCTCAGCTACTCAGGAGGCTGAGGTGGGAAGGTGGGAGGATCACCTCAACCTGGAAGATGGAGGTTGCAATGAACCGAGATTGCACAAACTGGGTGACAGAGCCAGACCCTGTTTCAAAAAAAAAAAAAAGGAAGACACAGGCCCTCGTATCAAGTTGATGTCACCCAAAACTCTTGGGACCTTTTATTTCCACAATTTAAAAACCAATTTTCTTTTCAAAAAGACACTCAATGACAATCACCCAAAGATCTGGGTCAAAAAAAAAAGCTGATATTCAGAAATGACTTCAAGTGTTCAGAACCAGGGAGGTGAATTTCTTTAATCCACTGCACATTAAAAACTGATAAAGATTGCACATGAAAGGAACGGAAGAAATGGGTGCAAATATACTGGGGCTCTTTTTATAGTCCTGGAGTGTGAGAATGTTAATTAAAGGAATCTCAGAATTGGAGACGATCTGAGAAAGGATGGAGTGAAAATTTAATTTTAGGTGTTGTTTTATCAGGTTAAAAAAAAAGACAATTTCATGAGTTACTTGCAGTTACCTCAAGAACTTCATGAGCCCCCAAAAAAGCTCCAACTGAAACTGTAAACTGTAAGAGACCAATTTAATGAAAACCTCTCAGCCCAGTGAAGGACCTCTTAATGGTGAAGAACACAAATGAGCAAACCCCGGGAGCATTAAATAAGCATAACAAAATGTTGGGTATCGTTAGAGTGTTGTTCTTCAAAGAGTCATACTCATCCATTTTTTAAAACAAAAGTTTAAAAAAAAGGCACAGACAGAACTTAGAAGTTACATACACTGGCTCAAGCAAGAAGCTCCAAAACCTAGTCTCATTGCATATTTCAGCATCCACCAACTGAATGTCCATTCTGTTACTGTTTTTCACACCTGGGTAAATAATAATATAGTTAATAACTAATTGCCATTTCTACCCTTCCTGGGGACCACATTCTGCTCAGCGGCTTTACGCACAAGTTCTCCAGTCCTCTCAATGCCCTATGGGGAGGCATTGCTATTTCTATTTGCAAGCACAAAAGCTGAGTTGCAGGATGGCTGAGCAAATTGCCCAACATCACTTAGCTAGTGAGTCGGAGAGCTGGGTCTCAAACCCAAGTCTGTCTCCTTCCTAGGTCAAGGAAGGAAGGAAGGAGGCTGTGCCACCCTACAGCAATTTGTAGAATTTGTAGAATATACCTGCACAATTTGTAGAATATACCTGCATAAAGCAGGTATAAACATGCCCAAGGGAACCCAGCCAGATCAGACAGGGATGGCACACCAGTCATTGTTCTTGGATTCTGCTCCTGAGCCACACTGTGTCCAAACCCTGATAGCCAGCAGGAGTGCTCTTGGCTTGTTCACACCCGTAGCAGCCACATCCTGAGTTGCATGCAGAAGACACCCAATCCAGCCAACAAAAGCAAATGGAATTTCTTGAAAGGACATTTAGGAGTCACAGAATTGGCAAGAAAGCTGGAACACCAGGCAGAAACTGGGCAGCTCTAGAGACTGATGAGTTCTGCTTCTCTTGCCAGAACAGATTGGGAAGGGGTCTCTTTGTCTCTCTGCTCTGATTGTCTTGGCTTGGGTCAGAGAGTATCTACTGGGAAAAAGATAACTTCCAAAAACGAAATCATGTTCCAGTAGCTGAACCACTGCAGTGCATATCTGTTAGGGGCACCATTAGCATAGATTGCAATGCAAGGCATGCATCCTCAGGCTGGGCAAAGCACCAGCATGACAAATGAACCCTGGGCAGGCTGTCCCTCTGAATCATCTATATGTAACCACATATTAGTTACAGTGCCTACATGTACTGCTCACACAGGTTAAGTAACTTGCCCAATTAATAGAAAAAAGAGCTCAGATTCAAGCCCAGATAGTCTGACCCCTGGACATGTGCTCTTAGCCACGATGCTTCGAATACACAAAGTTTGCAGTGCTGGGGGATCACAGGGGAGGCAGTAATCACTGAGGGGCTGGGCAAGGCATCATCCTTCTTGCTGACTTCAATACTGATGTGGATGGCCCACCAAGCACCATGATGTCTCACTTCTTTCACCCCCTTACTTCCAACAACCATTTCCATCTTTACACCTCAACCACCATCTCTTATGTCAACCCTGGGTATCTTGCAGCCTGTAAAAATGCACCCTTTCTGAAATCTAAATGTCAAGCCCTCTGCCATGTGGCTTCCTCATATCCTGCCAGCTCACCAATTCTAGCACCTTGACTACAATAATAGAAACTCCATTCAACTCACCTCCCCACTGTTACAATCAACAATTTCCTCCTGCCTTCACTTTCTTCCTTACTCGCCATAGATTCTATAGTCTATTATTATCATCTTTTCCTTGCATCTAACCCAACAGCCTTGACTTTCTCTTCTTTTCATTCTTGTCCAGTGAAACTCCAACCCAACCATTGACCTTCAGTAGCATCAGAGATGCTGGATGTCTCTAAGAAAATATACATCTGGGCTAACTGGAGTATCTTTAAATTTATGGCCACAAACCTCAAAAAAAGCACTCAACCCTGCCTAGAAATCTTACTGTATTTCTCAAGTAGATTTCTTCCCCACTGTCCATGAATATTGTATTCCTCCTTTTGCTACTCACCACAACACAGGCACTCGCCATCTAGTGCCCCCTACCTGTCTGTGACCTTCACTGCAAAAATGAAAGTAATCAGTCAGGAGCCCCACTATTGGTTTACTGGCCCATCTACAAACGTATCTACACCTGAACTCATTCTGCTCTGTTTTCTCTCCTACAATTGTGGGAGTAATATTCATGCTTCTCTCAAATGCAGGAGGGAGTGTTAATAGCCTTCCTTTCCACCTTCTTAAACCCTTCACGTCTTCAGTTATTCCCTCTTCTGCATCTTCAATCTCTCTTTCTACAAGATTATTCCCTTGGAACAACAAATATGGTACAGTATCTCCCATCTTGAACAAAGAAACAAGCCATTCTTAATACCACACTCTCCTTCAGTTATCTTTTTTTTTTCTTTTGCTCCCTCTTATAACAAAACTCTTACTTCCTCACCTCCTTATCTCTCTTCAGTCCACCCCATTCAGGCATCTGTACTCATCTCTCCAGTGTTCTTGTCAAGGTCACCAAATGACCTCCATGTTGCCAAATCCACTGCACAGTTCTGTTCTCATCTTACTCAAAATCTCAGCAGCAGCATTCAGCATGGCTGGCAATACCCTCCTGTTTGAAAAACATTCAACTCCTGGCTTCCTTGATCCCTCAGTCTCTGACTACCATCCACTCCACTGACCATCTCTTCTTAGTCTCCTTGGTTGGCTTCTCCTCAACCCAACCTCTGAATGTTGGAGGGCCTCAGGAGGTCCTGTCCCCTCCTCTGTTGATTAATTCTATCTCCTTTGGGTGAGGGAGGCATCTCATCCTGTCCCATGGCTTAATCACTACATGTTAATAACTCTGATATTCATAGCTCCATTCTTACCTTTTCCCTAAAATTCCAGACTTGTGTAGCCAACTGCTTCCAAGGATTCTTATTAACCATCTCCCAGAAATAGAGCTCTTCAATCATCACATACACACACGCACATACACACACACACACACACACACACACACACACACACACACTTCCTCACCAGGCTTCCCTAATCTCAATAAATGGCACCCCCATCTATCCAGATGCTCAAACCAAAACCTTCCTGGCCCCCACTCTCTATACCCACTCATCAGTGGGTGCTATCACCCAACACAGCTGTGATCTCATTCGTGTTCTCTACCTCCACCACCACCACCCTTCACCAATCCATCATTTACCTTGGCCACAGAAGAGCCTTCACACTTGGCCTCTCCTCTGCATCCTCTACACAGCAGAATGTGTCTGCAAAACATAAATTAGCTATTTTGACATGACTTTTAACACATTTCCACTGCCTCTGGAATGAAATCTGAACTCCCTACCATTTCCTGCAGGTCCTGAAATATCTGTCACCCCTCAATCTTTCCAAGCTCTTCTCAACACAGTTCCTCTTGTTCACTGTGCTTCAGCAGACTCATCTCCCTCTATCCTCCCAATTTCCTAAACTCTTCTCCACATCAAGGCCTCTGTCCTTATTTTGTTATTCTGAGATGATCTTACCCCAGCTATTTAAATGCTTGGCCCATTCTGCTCCTTCAGGACTTGGCTCAAATGCTACCTCCTTACAGATGCCTCCATGACCTGCCACCCTGTGGAACATGGTGCCTCCCAGTTCCTGGCATCAGCAAGTATTCATGGAGTGCTTCCCAGGCATTGTTATTAGTGCTGTTTATTGATTACCTCTTTTAATTCCCCACAACCCTAGGAAGTAGTTACTGTTATTGTCATTATCTTACCCATCTTGGAAAAAAAAAAAAAAAAACAAGGAAACTGAGCCCAAAGAGATAACAACTGTCCACAGTCAACTAATCTTGGGACTTAACCCTGAGCAACCTGGATCCAGCCTGGCCCCTTCCCCACCACACCCTCCTGCCTCTCTCATATTACTTGGTGTATCTTTCCAGCACTTGTTACAATCTAGGTATCGTCCTGTTTAGTTATTTCTGAATCATCATTCTCCTCAGTAGAATATGCATTAGTTATTTTCATACCACTATGAAGAAACACCCAAGACTGGGTAATTTATAAAGAAAAAGAGGTTTAACAGACTCACAGTTCCAGAGGGCTGGGGAGGCCTCACAATCATAGTGGAAGACAAAGGAGGAGCAAAGGCACATCTTATACGGTGGCAGGCAAGAGGGCGTGTGCAGGGGAACTGCCCTTTATGAAACCATCAGATCTCATGAGACTTATTCACTATCACGAGAACATCACAGGTAAAATCCACCCCCATGATTCAGTTACCTCCCACTGGGTCCCTCCCATGACATGCAGGAATTATGGAAACTACAATTCAAGATGAGATTTGAGTGGGGACATAGCCAGACCTTAACAGAATGTAAGCAATGTGTGGACAGAGACTTCTTTTTTTTCATCCCAGGATCCCCAGGGCCTGCCACATGGAAGGTGCCCGACCAATATTTGTGGCATGAATGAATAAGTCAATGAATGGTAGGTGTAGATCAGGAAATGAAAACATTTCTAGCAATAGCTGCTCTTATTTTGGTGCCAACAATTGTCACACATCTGTGTAACCACAAATCATATGAATGAATCATTTTTTTAAATGATTGAATAACATCATCTATGCTTTATATATTTTTTCAGAGCAGATTTACTATGCTGGGCCTGTCAATAATCCCGAATTTACTATTCCTCAGGTAAGATATTACTTACTTCTTGTATTAAATAGTTTGTTTCTTGAAGAAGAAGAAGGCTAGAAGGAGGAGGGAAAGGAGGAGAAACCAAGAAAGATGAGAAGGAAAGAATTAAACAGTTTAAAACTTATCCATAGGCCATCCCTGCAAAAACCCTTTCTTAATAAAACTGCTGCTTCAGAGTGGGCACTTGAAATTTCTTGACACACTGGCTTTGTCATTTTGGCATTTAATATTTTACATGTCAGTGAACCTTAGGGAATCCTCCGAGTACAAACCTCCCACTGAGAGGGATGCCAGCGTCTTGTCCAGCAGGATTACGACATTTGTGGGGTTCCATATGGCAGTGCTGCTGGGCTGTGTGGGCGGCACCATGCATGTGCTGGGACCGAGCTCAGGAGGTTGGCAGTTCAGAGAAAGGAAGATGCACAAGCCATGAAGGCGTGAAGGTCCTCCAGTTACTGTCCTTTCATTGTTACTCATAAGCTGCCACTAAGTTAATAAAATGCCCACATCCTTAGCATTTGCTGGCAAAGCTCACAGCTAAGAGTAGAATTTTCCACTAATTCCTTTCTGTTCAAGATAATGTGACATTATTAAATGACTCAATTTACATCACTCTGCTATAAGCAATAAATGTTCAATACGCTACCCCTCAGATAATTTTTTTTTTTTTTGAGACAGAGTCTTGTTCTGCCTCCCAGGCTGGAGTGCAGGGGCGTGATCTCAGCTCACTGCAACCTCTGCCTCCCGGGTTCAAGCTATTCTTCTGCCTCAGCCTCCCAAGTAGCTGGGACTACAGGCACACGCCACCACGCCCAGCTAATTTTTGGATTTTTAGTGGAAACAGGGTTTCACCATATTGGCCAGGTTGGTCTCGAACTCCTGACCTCGTGATCCACCCGCCTCGGCCTCCCAAAGTGCTGGGATTACAGGCCCCTCAGAGAATCTTATGGAACAATATGAAAAGGATCACAAAAATGTGATTTTTTAAAATGCATGCTGATGTATTCAGTACATGTGAGATTTGGTTATGTGTATGTAATATGTAGTGATCAAGTCAGGGTATTTAGGATGTCCATCACTGAATACATTTTTGTTAACTATAGTCACCCTACTCTGCTATCAAACACTGAATTTATGTCTCCTATTAACTGTGTATTTGTACCCTTCAACCCACTTCTCTTTATACTCTCCCTCTTGTCCTCTCCCTCCCCACTCTGGTATCTATCTTTCCACTCTCTATCTCCATGTGATCATGTTTTTTAGCTCCCACAGATAATTGAGAATAAACAATATTTGTATTTGTGCCTGGCTTATTTCACTTAAGATGATGACCCCCAGTTCCATCCATGTTGCCACAAATGACAAGATTTTATTCTTTTTTATGGCCATATAGTATTCCATTGTGTATATATACCACATCTTCTTTATCCATTCATCCATACATAGACACTTAGGTTGATTCCATGTCTTTGCTGTAGTGAATAGTGCTGCAATAAGCATGGGGGTGCAATTACAAAAATGTAATCACTTTAAATAGTTTCATTTACAACCTCATCCTTTCAGTTCTCCAAAACCTGTATTTGGCTGAAGAAAAAGGTCTCTTTCTCCATAAAGAATCTCTAACTTAGTTTCACCTCTGGGTTTGTTTCCTTTCTTTCCCAGCCTCTGCGTTCCTATGTCAGAGTGTCATCTTGCTACCATCTCAGATTTCCACTATCATTGCTCTTGCAGCTGGGAAGTCTCCAGCCCTCTCCCTCTGGAAATCTCTAGTTTCCTCCTCAGGCCTGTCAGTAAAATACAAAAGTTTTGCAAGAAAGAAAAACTACACCTGTCTTCACTTCTAGTATGAGGGGCCTAAACTCTCCCAGAGAGTTCCATTTTTCTTTAAATCTTTGCTATTTGAATTGTTTTTCTTTCCCCATTGTTCTTCTGACCCTCCTCCCAACTAGAGGCTGACTTAAAATTTACTAACAATTGACTTTCACTTTTGCATTGTTGGCTTCTTTTTAAACCAGTTACTCAGCAACTGTTATAAGATAGAGGGGAAAAGAACTTCTTAAAGTCAGAAAACGCCTTTGAAAGTAAGTTGAGAGGCCAGGCACAGTGCCTCATGCCTGTAACCCCAGCACTTTCGGAGACCGAGGCAGACAGATCACTTGAGGTTGGAAGTTCAAGACCAGCCTGGCTAACATGGTGAAACCCCGTCTCTACTAAAAATACAAAAATTAACCAGTCATGGTGGTGCACGCCTGTAATTGCAGCCACTCGGGAGGCTGAGGCATGAGAATCGCTTGAACCCAGGAGGTGGAGGTTGCAGTGAGCCGAGATCACACCACTGCACTCCAGCCTGTGCAACAGAGGAAGACTCCATCTCAAAAAAAAAAGAAAAAAGGTTGACCAGATAAGTAAAAAGCTTTAATCATCTACAGTGCATGAAGGAAGTGCAGAACGTAAGTTCTTCAACCGCTGATGGTACTCAAGCAAATATTGCCCAGTGTGAGGGCATCGCATGTACAGCAGAGAGAGCTGGAGGCCTTAATCCCAAAATGGGCTCCCTTCACCGGCTGCAGGTCAGCCGTGGCCGGCCCGCAATGCACGGAGGCTTTGCTTTCTTAATATGGAACAGACACAGTTCAAAGACTTTTGGTTGTAAAAGACGTACCCCATATCCCCTCCTCCAGCTAAATCCTCCAGAGATGGGCTCTGGGCTAATGGCAGTTCCCATGTGGCCAAAAACGCTCCCACTCAGCGATCATTCTCCAGGGTCTTGGTATTATTTCCCTCTGAACTCGTCCAACCCCTTGGCCCGGATTGAAGCCCTATCTGCTGTCCTCTGTCTATGCCTCCTGCTTTCTGAATGAGAATTTAGGGGATCCTTTGGGCTCCCGAAGCATGTGGACAACAACTCGTAGGCACAGCCTGACCCATGTATTGCCAAAGGTGCACCTACAAATTCCTAACTTACAAACTCTGTGCCCTCCTCAACAGCAGAAACGCTGCACTCAGTCCTTCCCTACCCTGGCCTCCTGGCCTCCCAGCACACACCTCCACCTGCCTCCAGCCTGGCACGCTTGCCTAAATATTCTTATCTCTTATACCACAGTCTGTGATATCTGTAATTCATAATCTAGAACCCCTTCCTTCAAATACAACAGCTCCTCTTAGGTTCATAATGTAGTAATGAAAAATTCATGTGGTGTTCAATACATTTGTAGGTGTGTGTCTAAATGCACATAGAGATTTTAAAGAAAAGTACATGAGGAGGAAGAGAAGGATGAAACACAACGAGATATAAATTTGAGCCGGTCTTTACTCATAATTAATTCTCTAACATTTGGACTGCTTTGGTTATATTCCTAACACTGTTTCTAAAATTACAGCTGCTCAATATTTGAGGAGTGTGACTCATGGGAGCGTCTAGAATCATGGAATCACACCCAAGGCACCATCCAGAGCACAGCCTGGTTCTCTTGAATACAATTTCAGTGTTGCGGACTCCACTCTCTTTGGAAGCTCTGCTCATTGCTAGAAAGTTGCTCCCTTCTAACAAAAGCCACCTTTCATGCAGCTTCTCTCCGGTGGTCTCACCTACTCCTTCCCTCTTGCTTTATACAGATTAAACTCTTTCCTCCTTTGGGTGACAGGCAGTTCAAAGATGTGCCAGCAGTCTCCTGGCCTCCTCTGCCACAGTCCCTCTGCTCCGCTTGCGACCCTCCCACCACCCCAGAGCATTTTCCTCTCCAGATTCGTGTCTACAAACACATCACTGCTCTGTGGCTGCTGGGGTGCAGGACTGGGGTGCTGGCAGCAAACAAAACCAGAATGGCTCTTCTACAGTCCTCATAGGACCTGGCTGCCAGGTGGCTTCTGCCAAGCTGACTGCAAAGGAAGGGAGACCTCCTCACAGTGTTGCTGCCAGCAAGGATCCCCAAAGGCAGCCATTCTTTCGGTGATGGTGCATTTTGGTTTTGTGCTGGTGAACTGTGCTCCCCGGGGTCTTCTCTGTCTGAGCATACAAACCTTTCTCCTTCCAGTTGCTCAGGCCAGGAGCCTTGGAGTCACCTTTAACCCATCTCTTTCTCTCCCACCCACTTGCGTTTCCTCAGCGGATCCTATTGGCTGTTCTTTCAAAATCTCTCTGGCACCCAAAGCCTTCCCCCACCTCCACCTCTACTCCAAGTCATCTTCATCTGTCACCTGGATTCCTGCAATCGCCTCCCATCTGGGCTTTTCAGTGAGGCAGCCAGAGGGATCTTACCGACACAGGCGCCAGGGCAGGCCACCCTCTCTTGACCACAGTCCCTTTCAGAGTGGAAGCTGATGTCCCCGCCATGGCCTTTGAGGCCCTAAGAGTCTGGCCTCCTGTGTTGCCCTTACCTCACCCCCCACCCCCTCCCTGCAGCCCCACTGGCCTCCTTCTGCCCCTCTAAGGTGGGGGCCCCAGCCCATAGCAGCACTGTACCTTCTTGCATCTGCTTCAGGTCTTTGCCTAAATGTCGTCTCAGCAGGGCCTCCTTTCACCACCCTGCTCAAAATTGCAGACCAGCACTTGCCTTGACCCATCCAGTGCTTCCATCCACTCCCTTCCTGCATGAGTTTTCTCCATGACATGAGCACCTGACACACCATACATAGTCACATATCATAAGGGTGGTCTGTCTCTCCCAGAGATGCTGTCAGCTCCACAGGGCAGGGGTTGGCTTGTCTTGTTCTACGTTATCCGCAATGTCCAGAACAGCACCCAGCACATAAAAGGTTCTCTGTAAATATTTGTTAAATGGTTAATTGTACTGTGGGTCACACGTCTAATACTTGACCTGTGCCCCTTGCAGGGAGAATACCAGGTTTTGCTGGAACTGTACACTGAAAAACGGTCCACCGTGGCCTGCGTCAATGCTACTATCACGTGCTCCTGACCGTGGCCTGTAGCAAAAATCACAGCCAGCTGCATCTCGTGGGACCTCCAAGCTCCTCTGACTGAACCTACTGTGGGAGGAGAAGCAGCCGATGACAGAGAGAGGCTCTACAAAGAAGCGCCCCCAAAGAGTGCAGCTGCTAATTTTAGTCCCAGGACCAGACATCCCCAGACTCCACAGATGTAATGAAGTCCCCAAATGTATCTGTTTCTAAGGAGCCTCCTGGCAGTCCTTAAGCAGTCTTGAGGGTCCATCCTTTTTCTCTAATTGGTCGCCTCCCACCAGACTCACCTGCTTTTCAACTTTTTAGGAGTGCTTCCTCACAGTTACCAAGAATAAAGAAAGCTGGCCACCGTTGTTCATTGTGGTTTGTTCAAAGAATCTTCCTACAATGCTGTAGTTAAAAAGTCATTTCCTCCAGATACAGTGCCGGATGCTGGTGCAGCGTAAGCAGTTCCAAGAAATTCAGGAGGGTGACAGCCTGGCTAAAATTAGAGCACTGGGAAAATGTGCCATTGCTTCTCCTGGGCAGGCCCCCACCCTTGGACCATGAGGGCCGAGAAGCTGATGCAACCTCACGAATAGGGACATCATACTCTCGCTTATCCAAACATTCATTTCACCTTCATCCCTCAAAGCATGATTACACTTGACCTCAGCAGATGCTGGCGTTCATTACTGCATTCATTAATGAATGCAAGGAATAACTCCTGAACACTTAATGTGTATCAGGCGCTGTGTTCTTAAGTTGTCTTCTACGACGCTCTCCATAAATGAGCATGTTGCCCATGCTACTTCCAGAGCCATTTCTGCGGCCCCGTCTTCTCTCCTGGGATGCACCGATCGCATGGTGGGCTGCATAGCCCCTTCACCATCGGACGCCCCTGTCCTTCCAGTGTCCCTGCTGGCCCTCTTGCTCCTGCTAAGGGGCTGGAGTAAGGTGGGTGAGTTGACACTATCATTCATAAAAATGCCACTATATTAGAGATTAAAAGAGAAAAAAATTCCATAGTTTAAAAAACAGTAGTTGCTATTAATCACTGTTTATACATCATTAAACCACCTAGAATAGCAGGTCAAAAATGACCGGCAAACTTTAAAACCAGCATCTGAGGTTTTCTGGGTTATGAGCAGGCAAAATTGCAGCAGCGTCCTTGCCTAGGCCCATAATGCTCAAGGGAAAAGACATGCGTGGTCATACTAGGCTCAGGAGCAAACCTCTGAACGTACATGGGGGTGACAGTGTTACGCACCAGAATAGCAAACGATTCCTGCCCCTGGCCATTCCCTCTAGCTTGAGACATTCACCTCTCTCCCTTTTCAGTAACCATCACCACGAGTAGTAAAGTCCCTGGCTAGACTCTGTGTACGCACATGTTCTTACAGTACAAGACAGCTGTCACAGCCTTCCAAAGACACAGGTGGAACTCAGCCAGTCCCTTCCCAATCCCTTTGCCCTCTTCTTTAAATTGACTGTGTGGGTGAGTGTGCGTGAGAGAGAGAGGGAGGGAGAGAGAAAGTTTCAGATGCTATAGGTTTGTGTTAAACTGGAATTTCCATATATGGAGACTATCCTAGTCATAGCTGAATATACAAGTACACAGCCGTTTCACTAAGGACATGATTCGAGGGAAAGAAAAATGTTTCTTTGTCCCAGAATATGTCTTTTCTTAGTGTCCTGTCATGGGCCTTAAATTTCACCATTAGTTTTATTCCAGCAAGTTGAAAACATATTTCAATGTTCAGGAGTCTCCTCTTGGAATACGAACAGCCCTGCTAGGAGAAACGCTAGAGTCTGTCATTATTTAACACTCTGGCAGGATGTAGTAACTAAGATGACTTTGAAAGGGCCAGCCCAGGAAGCAGGGGTGTCAGGGGAGGTGGGTGACCCCAAGCCGAGCCCTCTCAGGCTAGCCATTGTGTGGTTACTGGCTGGGGCGGGGTCAAAGTACCCAGACAATCTATCAAACTAAATTGACTTCTCCTGTAAAGAGAATTGCTACTGTTTCAAAAATCACTATCAACAACTCCAAAAATGTGTCCTCAATAAACTCTTCTGAAGAAAAAAAAAAAACAGCTTGGTTCAGGATGATCCAGTGCCGCCACAATTAAGGAATTATTATGAAAATCAGCCAGCTTCAGACATTGGAGTGCCCACCAGCCCTTCTTTATATTTTGAGGGCAATTTCCATCGTTACGTATAGAACGTTTTAAAAAATATTTTTGAGGAACATTCCAGTGCCCAAGGGAAGCTTTGTCAGGCTAGAGTCTAGGCAGAATGCTGAAAAGCCCCTCAGGACAGTGTGATCGCATCTCTTAGAACGTTTTGGCTATGAGGAACAGAGAACTCAATTGAATCTGGCTTATGCATAGGGGACTAGGTTGTCTCCCATGACTGCTGAGTCCCAGGGTGGTTTAGGTGTCAGCCAGGGTTTGCTGCTGAGGTTCATTCATCATCGGCTCTTCACCTCCATTTCTCCACAGTTCTTCCACCTCGGGTCTCCTGGAATATTGCCTTTACCCTCAGACAGTCTGTCCCACAATAGCAAATCATTTCAGTAGCTGGAGACCTCACATCCACACTGTCCACAGTACAGAAGGCAAAAGAGACCTTTATCCCAAAACCCTGTTACTCATTCTGATTAGAATGGCTTGGGTCACATGACCTCTCCTTGTAAGCACAGCAGACCAATCTGGTTCAACTCTTATGTGATAAAGTTGTGAGTTGTTTTTCGGTTGCCGTGGACCCCAGGTTGAAGGTTAGGTAACCCGAGCATGCCCAGATGAACCAAGTATGCGACCACAGGGGGACCTCAGTGTAAGACTGAGGAGTGGGAACTTAATTAAGAAGTGAACACGGCATGTCAGGATCCAGGATCCAATCATATCAGTTTCCAGCATCACCCCATGACGGGATCCAATCAGATCATGCCTCCCAGCATCACCTCATTGCAAGATCCAATCAGATCATGCCTCCCAGCATCACCTCATTGCAAGATCCAATCAGATCATGCCTCCCAGCATCACCTCATTGCAAGATCCAATCAGATTATGCCTCCCAGCATCACCTCATTGCAAAATCCAATCAGATCATGCCTCATGACCCCATGCTTATAAAACCTGTCCTAAACTCCAACTTGCAGAGACAGGTTGGAGTGTTTCCTCCTGTCTCCTTGCCGGTAGACTTGCAGTAAACCTTTTCTTTTCTTAAAAGCCAGTGCAGTGGTATTGGCCACAATGCACATTAGGCAGTGAGCCCATTGCTTGCTCAGTAACATCCTGACCAATCACTTTGACCCTACCCTGATTGGCTTAGCCTATGTCACATGCCCCACCCCTAGACTGGGATCAGAGTTATTCCCACTGGAACCACACATATCCTTAAGTGGAAACTGGGGAAGTTGCCAAGGGGTAAAGGGAGAGGAAGGGCATGTTTCAAACTAGGCCAAAGGACATGTCCAGATCATGTCTCGAATTAGGCCAGTTTTAAGTTCTAATTCTCTCCTAGCTGTTCACTGGGCAAGTGACTTTTATTGTCTAAGCCCCAGTTTCCTCATCTGTAGGTGCAGACTATAATAATAGTACCTATCTTGTAGAGACAGTGTGAGAATTAATGAGAAAATGCATGCAAAATGCTGAGAATAGGGCCTGGCACGTCACTCAATAAAAATAAGTCATTATTATGTTAAGGTGGGTGTTCACTTGCGGTGCTAAAGCCTCCTTTCCTAATTCACCTCTCCCATCCTCCTGTATCATCAGAGCAAACAATCCTAGAAGCCCAGCCCTCACCCATAAGCCCACATTCCCTTCTGGGTCCTGAGATGGTCCCTTGGCATCTTGATTTCTTCTAAGTGTAGCTAGTTTTATTAGACCTGGCATGGGGGCATGTTCGCTGGGCCATGAACTCTGAAAAGAATTGAAGGAAAACATTTGGATACACCTTTCTGGCCCCCAAACAAAAACAATATAACCAGGCCAAAAGGGCCTATGAAAGAAAATGTGGGCCAGGTGTGGTGGTTCACTCCTGTAATCCCAGCACTTTGGGAGGCTGAGGTGGGCAGATCACTTGAGGTCAGGAGTTCGAGACCAGCCTGGCCAACATGGTAAAACCCCGTTTCTACTAAAAATACGAAAATCAGCCTGGCGTGGTGGCACATGCCTGTAATCCCAGCGACTCAGGGGGCTGAGGCAGGAGAATCACTTGAACCCGGGAGGCAGAGGTTGCAGTGAGCGAAGATCACGCCATTGCACTCCAGCCTGGGTGACAGAGCAAGACTCCGTCTCAAAAAAAAAAAAAGAGAAAATATGTGTATTTTTTTAATTAAACTTGTTTCCTGAACACAAAGACACACACCCAATGCCTGCATAACTAAATGTGACATCTGCAAATGTAACAATTACGTCTGCCTTCAGGAAAGATAACCCAAAATAGCTAGCACGAGAACAGAAAGGGCCACATCCTAATTACAACCCAGACTCCTTAGCGAGAGAACAGAAAGGGCCACATCCTGATTATAACCCAGACTCGTTAGAATGGGGGAGTTTATTATCTCAACAGTTTTCTCAATCAGCAGAACAAGTTAGTCTACCTAATTTTCCAATCATTTTATCAGGCAAGCAGGGGTCCTATAGGGCTTATAAAAGAGTTATTTTCGTCTAGTTTGTAAATGTCTTCAGTTACTTAGTTTGGAAAAGAAGCCTTCAGCTGCGTTCAAATGCTCTGGCCTGAAATATTCTTCTCCCCTTGAGCCCAGCTTTCTTTTCACATGTGACACAAAACCACCTTCTTTCCTCCAGTGGTTTGGTCTCCTCACTTCTGTGGAAAAGGGTATGTATCAATGTTCCTTTAGCCAAAAACAATGATACCTTCTGCCAGCTGGTATTTTTCTGGATTTCCCTGAAACCCACCCAAGGGTGGAAAGACAGAAAATATCCCTGCCACCGAAGCTTTTATCATATCATTGTAGCTTTCTTTCCTTTTCTTCACTCAGAAGTGGTAGAAGAAAATTCAAGAAAGAGCCAGAGAACATCATTGACATAATCAAGGGGATGCAATAAGGTTTCCACATAAACTACAAAGATTAATATATGCGAGTGCAGAAAGATAACATCTGAGAAGGCAGAACAACAACCATGATAATAATAATTGTGTAAAAGCTAACAGTGATTTGTGCAGGATCTCTGCGCCAGCATTGTGCTCGGCCTGCATCTCAATACTTAATCTCCAGAACAGCCTGTGGGTGCGTAACACAATGGTCCACGCGATAGAAGAGGAAGTCTGGGTTTAGAGAAATTGAGGAACTGGCCTAAGGTTCCCCAGGCTTGTGAGCTCCATCAGTGAGCCAGGATTCAATTCTGTCTCACTCCAAATCCAGGCTCTTTCTACCTAATGTGGCTTGGCTGTTTGGAAAGACACCATATAATAAAGAAACACTTCATGGTTTTAGTTGCAGGCTTGCAGAATGTGTTAACTCAAGCAGCAAACGAGCTAAAAACAAAAGTAGGCTAATGACAGTTAGATTAACTCAGTGAAGACAGCACAGAACAAAAAGGGATCATGAATACTAGTCAGTTTCATGATTTGTTCATGCTCTTCCACAAAAGCTTTTGGTCACTCACTGTCAAACCCACCTGTGTGAATGTGCCATAAGCATAGTCTGGCTTTTTCACTGTTTTCTTCTTTGCCTTCATAAATCTTTATTCAGCACCTACGGTTTGCTGAGCATTGTATTAAGCACAATACATCAAATATAAAAAATAAATAATATATAGTATAATCCCAATTCAAACTCAGCTTATCTTTTAGGAAAAGGGAAGAAGAAGAGTACCAAAAATCTCTTGTGATGGAGAAACCATGGTAAGCAGCACAAGACAAGAACAAAGCACTGTGGGGGCTTTGAGGCGGGGAGGACACGTGGCTTGGCTTCACGGTAGAAGGAAGGAGCATGCTGGCCCTTGAAGGTTGGCTGGGGCACTGGAGGTCCTGGTGCCTACATGTTGTGGACAAGCTCCTGGGGGCGGAGGCAGAGTGGGAAGAATGGCCTGGGGTCCCAGCTCTCTCCCTAGCCCCTTGGTTTTGTGGCAGAGCCTCCTGCAGAGAGAAGCAACAGCTAGGAGCTAACTTTGTAAGGGATTTGGAGAAATACCAGGGCACCTGCAGCATTTCATGGGGTCCCAGTGGCAAGGTGGCGTAAGGGCAGGAGGGTAGGGCACAGCATAGCTTGTTCCATGAACCTGAGGGGACCCAGAACACAGAGGACGGAAGGCCAGCAAGGCATAGACCCAGGCCCCTTGCCACCCCGGTGCACACCAGAGCAGAGAGACTCTGTCTTCATGTACCTGAAGCGGCTTGGACAGCAGCCCCAGGAAGAGGGAGCTAAAGGGTGAAACAGGAAAGAACTGTTCTTGAGCTGACATGAGGCTTCCAGAAATAAGCAGGGTAGGGAGTGAGGAGAAACTGAAGATTCTGTAACATGCAAGTAGGGTTGTAAGTCAGTGATTTTTAATTATGTTATTATTGCTGAAATGTCTTCATATGAACCCACAGACTGTTGACACAGAAGAAATTCCTATTTCCCTGGTGAACAGGTTTTCCCTCCCTTGCAGCCACCCCAGAATGGGGATCCCATTTCCTTACCAAGCACCCCACCCCAGCTCCTTCTGTTCCCCCCACTGCCGTCTGGAAGGCCACGTGCACTATTGTAACACCTGCACTATTCCTATACTGTTGTTTTCCCCTCTGCTCTCAGACAGACAGGCTGCATTGCTCGCGATCCTCCAGACAATAAGTGTAAGAACCTGTTGTCTGTTCATATTCTGGACTGGAGCACACCCCCGAACCCCCACAGTACATCCATTGACCTCATTCCCAAAGCAAATTGGCGGGGAGGGGGGCCTAAAGGAGAAGCTTGAAGCTCAAAGTAATTTACAGAGTATTCAGTGTTTAAATATATGACAAAGTAAAATTTGTAGAGGATTGTCCTAGCAACCCAGACAAAACATATAACTAACATTTATTAGCCAGTTACTTAGAGCTTTATTGCATCCCTAACTTTCTGGCTCCATAAAAACCACATATGGTCTTGACTTCAGGTGCATAAGCTGAAAGCCACAGAGTAAGAGTGCAGGCTAGCAAGTTAACTGGGTGGTGGTAATTTAGCTAATGCCGTGGGAGTACACATGAGGGTTGCCAGAGAACCAGGCTCTAATTGTGTAACAGGGACTCGTTGGCAGACTTCCAACTGGTAGAATGGCCTTTGTTTCAAAAGAAACAAATGCTGCCTCATGCAGCCAGACCCAAAGACCATGCTTGGAATTACCTCTTGCACAGATGGCACCTTCTATGAATTAGAAAAAGGTGCCCTTTCTGGGTGGAACCTGAGTCAGTGGCAGATGACTGAGCAAGCAGATGGTATGTTTGTGCAAAACAAAGAGGTATCCCAAGACACGCAGCCTGGGCAAGGGAGCATATGCTGGATTTCAGTCCCCATTCTCCCCTTGGTCAGGGGTCCTTGTGCAGTCCACAAGCTACACAACTTTACCCAGCAGCAAGGGCTTTGGAATCTTTTCTTGCCATGTGGCACATGTTGATGAAAGAGGGCTAATTATTCTGCCTTGAGAAGACATCAGTCTTTCCTGTGGATAGATGTTCCCTGATCTCATCAGGACCCCACCCTACTCAACCTCGACTTGTCACTACCAACCATCCCCCAACCTTAATCAGGAAACATCTCAGCTAAAAGCAATTCTGGAGGCAGAACTGCTAAGTGAAACAAACACATTGGCTTCCCTTCTAATGTTGCTTATTCCTGTCATTTTTAATATATACTTGGAACTGTCCTTGTTCAATTATAACAACAAAAAGTCATTAACGCCCTTGCACCATAACAGGCGTGTTCTTTTCCAAATAAAACGACTACTCCATCATTTTGGGATATCACTCCCTCAAAGCAGCTGTGCTTCTCTGATGCCCAAGCTAATTTAAGGGCCCCTCTTTGAAGCCCCTGAAGCACCCTGGCCTTGCCTTGCCCATGGCAAGACACCAACCACACTCTGCTATCATTGCTTGCTGATGTGTTTGTGTCCCTAACTAGGACGTGAGCCACCTGAGAGCAGAAACAGGATCTGTTCACCTCTGAATCTCTGAACAAATCCCCAGCACTTGGTTTAAAATATTTGTTGAATGAATGGCCTAAGGAAGAACAAGAACATTGGATTGTGTGCTGTATTAATTTCCCAGAGCTGCTGCAATAAAGTACCACAAATGGTGTAGCTTTAAACAACAGAAATGTATTGTCTCATCGCTCTGGAGGCCAGAAGTCTGACATCAAGGTGCTGGGTGAGCCATGCTCCCTCTGAAGCTGCGAGGGAAGGGCCTGCTCCTGCCTCTCTCCTGCTTCTGGGAGCCCCGGGCACTCCTTGGTTTGTGGATGCACTTCTCCAATCCTTCACTTCTTATCGCCTTCTTCCTGTGTGTCTTTGCTTCATCTTCCTTATGTGCCTGTCAGTTTCAGTGTCCAAACTTCCCCTTTTAGCAAGGACATCAGTCACACTGGATTTGGGCCCAACCTCATGGCTTCATTTTAATTTAATGACCCCTTAGAGACCCTATTTCCAAATACAGTCACATTCTAAGGCACTAGGGCTTAAGACATCAACACACCTTTTGGAGGGGCACACAACTCAAGCCGTAACATTCTGGCCAAGATTGGGTAATTTTACTAAATCTTCATGGCAGTCCCACAAAGTCGGTACTATAATCCTCATTATTTGTAATATTAGGAAGCTGAAACTCAACAAAAGATTACAGGGTATTCATTGGTGAAGCCGGGTTTAGTACCCATGTAGGTGACTTCAACACTAGACAACCAGACCGTCGTGGTGGAGACCAGCTGGGGCTTGAGTACAGATGGACCTCAGTTCAAGTCCTTCCTCTGCCACCTACAGACCATGAGACATCTGTTTCCTCGTCTGTTAAATGGAAATGATGAGAAGACAATGGCCCTATCATGTGCAGCACAGAGATTGACAAAAATTGGCTCATATCATATCATGATATGGCTCTAACTAGGTCTTCCCAAGGAGTGGCCCTGGAGACAGTATCGGAATTCAGTTAGAAATGAGGCCGCAGCCTCCAGCTTATCTCTGTGGAGGGTGAGACGTACAGAGCCCAGCTGTCCTTTTGTGCATGTGGGGGCCATCTGTTTCCTTTCCCGCCCTCCCTCCTCCAGCGCTCTGTGCTCAGATATCATATTGTCAGAAGAGCAGGAATGGCAGGAGCAGCTGCCCAGCCCAGACCCCTCCCCGCTGCCGTCGCATTCCACACACTCTCTATACCTGCCCCTTTCTCTTCTTAGTCCCTATTGTCACTGTTTCATAACGACAAGTAACAATGGGGTGACCTTCATGCAACCACAAATTACAGAAAACCTTTAAAAGTCCTTTCAGTCAAAGGATACCTTAAGTAGGAGAACCGACCACTGAGACCTCTAAAATTCCCAAGAAAGCAAAACCCGTACTTTCTTCGGTGGTATCTTTAGTAATAGCAATCGTACAGTCCTAAAATTGCATGTAACCCACGTCCTTATGCCTTTTTCTTTTCTTTCTTTTCCCGCTTTTCTTAAAGTGGTATAAACCTGAGGGCATGTTGCCATGAAAACCAGAGAGGGGTTGAGTCTCAGCTCCATCACGTCCTGGCTGTGTGACCTCAGGCAAAGCTACTTAATTTTTTTATGTGTCAGCTTCCTCATCTGTAAAATGGGCTAGTAATTTCTGCCTCCCAGATTGTTGTGTGGAATATGTAACATGCCAAGCTTGGTAAGGACTCAGTGGATATTATTCCCTCTTCCTTCCCTGAAGTCATTTTTAACTGCATGCATTAAAACAAGCACATATTTACATACAACATTAGAACAACTGTAAATATAGTCAAGAAGAAAATGTGGACTCTAAATTCACTGATGCAACTTGTATCTTAAAAAAATAGAAAGATCAGCTTGGGAAGATGAAAAAGTTCTGGAGATAGTGGTGATGGTTACACAATGTGAATGTGCCTAATGCCAGAGAACACTAAGAAATGCTTAAAAAGGGTAAATTTATGTTCTACATATTTTACCAAAATGTACTGAAAATTGAAATATTTAAATTAAAATTGCTTTAACTGAAGAAAAAAAAAAACCAGTTCATTCTGAGCTTATTTTCCTTACTGAGCAAGGAAAAGAAAATGGATCCATGAATGATCAATACTTGAAGCCTTTCCCTATAATTTAACATTTTTTACAAAGCATTCACTATTGTATAAGCCTATTCAAATTTCTTTGATCCTGAAATGTTGACAGACATTGACACTATAATAAAAACTTATTCAAAAGCATTCTTTACATTTTCTTAAAATGCTTTTTTGTTTGTTTGTTTGTTTGTTTGTTTTTGAGAGGAGTCTCGCTCAGCCGCCCAGGCTGGAGGGCAGTGGCGCAATCTCGGCTCACTGCAACCACCATCTCCTGTGTTCAAGCAATTCTCCTGTCTCAGCCTCCCAAGTAGCTGGGATCACAGGCACCCACCATCATGCCCAGCTAATTTTTGCATTTTAGTGGAGACGGGGTTTCACCATGTTGGCCAGGCTGGTCTTGAACTCCTGACCTCAGGTGATCCGCCTGCCTCGGCCTCCCAAGGTGCTAGGATTACAGGCGTTAGCCACCGCGCCCGGCCCTGCTTTGTTTTTTGTAATTGTACACTTAAAATGGTTAAGATGGTAAATTTTATGTTATGTGTATTTTACCATATTTTAAAAAGTCTTTGTGGATTTTTTTATTTCAACCATTGATTAAGAAATGAAAACAGACATTCTGAAAAGAGAAGCTTTGGTGAAGGAAGTGTGAAGTCTTCTAGTAAATTCTTAGGTACTTTTAATCACATCTTCTGCTCCTAATGGTCAGACTAGGCAAGGAAGGTCAAAAGGCCAGCCTGTCTGAATGTGCCTTCCTCTGTCTTGGGATCCAAGCCAGGTTTTCTGTCTTTTTTTCTTTGTCACTTTCCCCTGTAAGTCTCCCTTTTCAGTCAGTTTTCCAGTAGCTCTTTGACAGCTCAGCTGCCCCGTGAGCATCTGCCGCAGTAGCTTTTCTACACGATTAATCTACCTCCCTCACAGTTCCTGGGCAGCACAAGGTGATTTGCCTGCCATCTACTCTTATGAAGGGGCCCGCAGGGCTACAAGTCTTCAGGTTTAGACAATAAATCCAGATCGCTTACACACAGTATTATGTTTGTATCCCTGGAAGATTAGATTTCTCTTAAACGTTTCCAATTTTTAGTCAGTGCCTCTATTCTGCCCTCTCCTTGTAGAAAACAGCTTACCAGATGGACTCTCATGCCAACACAGAGGCTGAAATCCATGTTAAGAGGGTTAATAGGAACTTGGGTGAGACAATCTCAGTCCCATGTGCTCCCAGGGCCCTCTTAGCTCTCCAAAATCACATGTATGGGGATCCTGGGGACTGAAAGAGAAGAGGCGGGATGTCTAAGCAGCTATATGGCCCTGCACAGACAAAGGGTCACAGACAAGGGGAAAAGACCACGTTAGAAGGTGGTCTTCAGAGATGGCTTGCAAGACTGTGGATAAAGAGATAGACTATGCAAAGGACTCAGCACAACACGTCACATCACACATCTACAGCAAGTAAATACTCGGCAATGGGAACTATCACATGACCTGGGATGTACTTATATTCCAATAAGAATGTGTGTTGGGCTCAGCATTTAACCCAAAAATAGCATACCTTAATTAAGCATTTTATGATCCATGTACAGACGCAGTGGTCTTTCTTCACAGAGTTTAGAAAACGAGAATCAGAGGAGCCAGAATTTGTGTATCTGAAAGATGGGCCCAAAGGAGAATTCCCATCTACTCACCAAGTGGAATTAAGGTTCTTGTTTTAATTCTGGGATCACTAAGCAGCCTTCCAGTTGTGACTTGGTTTCTCACATGAACTCCTGCCAAGGAGAAGGGCAGGTGCAGTGTCAAATCCTGGAGTCTTTCTATAAAATTGTGAGTGGGTTCAGGGTTGGAGTTCCAATCCTGCCATCGATAAGCTGCCTAACTCTGAGTATGTGTTTTTACCTCTCTGGGTCTGTTTCTTGGACTAAATTATCTCAAAATATCTCTTTGGCCCTAACATCCTGTAACTTTGAACATCCCAGTCCACTGTCAGTTACATATTTCACAGAAACTATATGAACTCAGTATTCTCCTTTTATCAATTGGCCTGTCCTGAATTTGACGTAAATGACCCACTTCCTCTGATTCTGGTTATTCTAGGGAGAAATGATAAAAATTTAGTTTGTGGACTTATTAGCCTGAGAGGAAAGCCCCACCTCCTGGAAGGACACCCAAAATTGAGTCATTTTGTCTTTAAATTCTTCAAATACAAAAATCTCAGCCTCTTTTCCATCTGAAAAATAAAAGTGAAGCCAAACTTCAGTTTGCAAAGGATGATTGAGTATTCAAAAAATAACCTCATGAATTATACATTTGAGTAAGCACAAGTTATACTATTCGTTTACTTTACATGTGTCACTAGGTTGCATATTTATACTACTAGTCAGGAAGAAGAAAATGTATTCTCTTTAGGTTTGGTCTGTTACTGGCTTGGTCTTCCTCCTGAGCTCCCACCTATCACAGGCAAAGGAAAGATAGTTAATATAGAGACTGGTTTTCAACCTTAGAAGCGATAATTTAGATAGTCTCTTTGGTACTCATTTTTGGGGGAATGCTATCTCCATGCCCTTTTGCCATGCCCATTCCTTCCAAGGTGGTATCTGGTACATGGGGGAGGAAGCCTCTCATGACCACATGATGGTGGGATGAAACAGCATGGGGACATAGGACTATCCGCAGCTCCTTGCTTGCTTGTGTTGGCAGTATAGTAGTATAGTAGACTGGCAGTATAGTACAGTTGACTTAATCTTGTCTGTTGAATCTGCCACTCTGCTGATGATGTATGTGCCTCACAAACCTGTGCCCATTCTTTCCCAATGGGCTTTCCATTGACTTTGTCTTCTCTCAGCTCCCACTGGTCAATAGACCACTGAGGCTGAGTACCATGGCCCAGACTCTATGGCTGAGCCCCTCATCTTACCACAGTCGGCCCTATGGTAGACTCACTGACTTTCCACTCAGCATTTATGCCATATAAGAATCAACATAGGGTTGAGAGTGTTAAGTAGACTCATTCTGTATTCAACTGTCTCACACCACCATGTTGGATCACCCCTAAGTCCCTGCATACTGGCCTAAGTCCCTGCATAGCCTCTTCCCCAGTGTTCTAAATGGTAAACAGAGAAAGCATGCCCAACCCTTCTATCCATTCCTGTGTTCTCCTTGCTGTATCTGTCACAGTGGTGTGCTGGTAGTATGACAACAGGTTTTCCAGAAATTTATAGTGTTTTCCAGTTACCATGGTATAAATATTCCCACTATGTCCATCTCAAGATGCTAGCTATTTGAGGGGTCCATCCCAAGATGGCCGAATAGGAACAGCTCCGATCTGGAGCTCCCAGCGTGATCGACACAGAAGATGGGTGATTTCTGCATTTCCAAATGAGGTACCTGGTTCATCTTACTGGGACCGGTTGGACAGTGGGTGCAGCCCACAAAGGGCGAGCCAAAGCAGGGCCGGGGATCACCTCACCTGGGAAGCTCAAGGGGTCAAGGGATTTCCCTTTCCTAGCCAAGGGAAGCCGTGATAGACTGTACCTGGAAAAACGGGACACTTCTGCCCAAATACTGCACTTTTCCCATGGTCTTAGCAACTGGCAGACAAGGAGATTCTTTCCCATGCCTGGCTCGGCAGGTCCCATGCCCATGGAGACTTGCTCACTGCTAGCACAGCAGTCTGAGATTGACCTGCAAGGCTGCAGCCTGGCAGGGAGTGGGGGGAGTGGGGTGTCTGCCATTGCTGAGGCTTGAGTAGGTAAACAAAGTGGCGGGGAAGCTCAAACTGGGTAGAGCCCACTGCAGCTCAGCAAGGCCTATGGTCTCTATAGACTCCACCTTTGTGGGCAGTGCATAGCTGAACAAAAGGCAGCAGAAACTTCTGCAGACTTAAACACCCCTGTCTGACAGCTCCGAAGAGAGCAGTGGTTCTCCGAGTACAGTGTTTGAGCTCTGAGAATGGACAGACTGCCTCCTCAAGTCGGTCCCTGACCCCTGTGTAGCCTAACTGGGAGACACCTCCCAGTAGGGGCCTACAGACACCTCATACAGGTGGCTGCCCCTCTGGAACAAAGCTTCCAGGGGAAGGATCAGGCAGTGATATTTGCTGTTCTGCAATATTTGCTGTTCTGCAGCCTCCACTTGTGATACCCAGGCAAACAGGGTCTGGAGTTGACCTCCAGCAAACTTCAACAGACCTGCAGCTGAGGGACCTGACTGTTAGAAGGAAAACTAACAAACAGAAAGGAATAGTATCAACATCAACAAAAAGGACATTCACACCAAAACCCCATCTGTAGGTTGCTAACATCAAAGAACAAAAGTAGATAAAACCACAAAGATGGGGAGAAACCAGAGAAGAAAAGCTGAAAATTCTAAAAACCAGAGCACCTCTTCTCCTCCAAAGGATCGCAGCTCCTCACCAGCAATGGAACAAAGTTGGACAGAGAATGACTTTGACAAGTTGACAGAGAAGTAGGCTTCAGAAGGTCAGTAATAACAAACTTCTCCGAGCTAAAGGAGCATGTTCTAACCCATCACAAGGAAGCTAAAAACGTTGAAAAAAGGTTAGATGAATGGCTAACTAGAATAAACAGTGTCGAGAAGACCTTAAATGACCTGATGGAGCTGAAAACCATGGCATGAGAACTTTGTGATGCATGCACAAGCTTCAGTAGCCAAGTCAATCAACTGGAAGAAAGGATATCAGTGACTGAACATCAAATTAATGAAATAAAGTGAGAAGACAAGTTTAGAGAAAAAGAATAAAAAGAAACAAAGAAAACCTTCAAGAAATATGAAACTATGTGAAAAGGCCAAATCTATGTTTGATTGGTGTACCTGAAAGTGACAGGGAGAATGGAACCAAGTTGGAAAACACTCTTCAGGATATTATCCAGGAGAACTTCCCCAATCTAGCAAGACAGGCCAACATTCAAATTCAGGAAATACAGAGAACACCACAAAGATACTCCTCGCGAAGAGCAACCCCAAGACACATAATTGTCAGAGTCACCAAGGTTGAAATGAAGGAAGAAGTGTTAAGGGCAGCCAGAGGAAAAGGTCGGATTACCCATAAAGGGAAGCCCATCAGACTAACAGCAAATCTCTTGGCAGAAACCCTACAAGCCAGAAAACAGTGGGAGCCAATATTCAACATTCTTAAAGAAAAGAATTTTCAACCCAGAATTTCATATCCACCAAACTAAGCTTCATAAGTGAAGGAGAAATAAAATCCTTTACAGACAAGCAAATGCTGAGAGATTTTGTCATCACCAGGCCTGCCTTAGAAGAGCTTCTGAAGGAAGCACTAAACATGGAAAGGAACAACTGGTACCAGCCACTGCAAAAACATGCCAAATTGTAAAGACCATCAATGCTATGAAGAAACTGCATCAATTAACGGGCAAAATAACCAGCTAACATCATAATGACAGGATCAAATTCACACATAACAATATTAACCTTAAATGTAAATAGGCTAAACGCCCCAATTAAAAGACACAGACTGGCAAATTGGAAAGCGTCAAGACCCATCAGTGTGCTGTATTCAGGAGACACATCTCACGTGCAGAGAGATGCACTTGATAAATAAAGGGGTGGAGGAAGATCTACCAAGCAAATGGAAAGCAAAAATAAAGCAGGGGTTGCAATCCTAGTCTCTGATAAAACAGACTTTAAACCAACAAAGATCAAAAGAGACAAAGAAGGCCATTACATAATGGTAAAGGGATCAATTCAACAAGAAGAGCGAACTATCCTAAATATATATGCACTCAATACAGGAGCACCCAGATTCATAAAGCAAGTCCTTAGAAACTTACAAAGAGACTTAGACTCCCACACAATAATAATGGGAGACTTTAACACCCCACTGTCAATATTAGACAGATCAATGAGACAGAAGGTTAACAAAGTTATCCAGGACTTGAACTCAGCTTTGCACCAAGCAGACCTAATAGACATCTACAGAACTCTCCATCCCAAATCAAAAGAAAATACATTCTTCTCAGCACCACATCGCACTTATTCTAAAACTCACCACATAGCTGGAAGTAAAGCACTCCTCAGCAAATGTAAAAGAACAGAAATCACAACAAACTGTCTCTCAGACCACAGTGCAATCAAATTAGAACTCAGGATTAAGAAACTCACTCAAAACCGCACAACTACATGGAAACTGAACAACCTGCTCCTGAATGACTACTGGGTAAATAATGAAATGAAGACAGAAATAAAGATGTTCTTTGAAACCAATGAGAACAAAGACACAACATACCAGAATATCCAGGACACATTTAAAGCAGTGTGTAGAGGGAAATTTATAGCACTAAATGCCCACAAGAGAAAGAAGGAAAGATCTAAAATCGACACCCTAACATCACAATTAAAAGAACTAGAGAAGCAAGAGCAAACACATTCAAAAGCTAGCAGAAGGCAAGAAGTAACTAAGATCAGAGCAAAACTGAAGGACATAAAGACACACAAAAACCCTTCAAAAAATCAATGAATCCAGGAGCTGGTTTTTTGAAAAGATCAACAAAATTGATAGATCACTATAGCAAGACTAATAAAGAAGAAAAGAGAGAAGTATCAAATAGACACAATAGAAAATGATAAAGGGGATATCACCACTGATCCCACAGAAATACAAACTACCATCAGAGAATATTATAAACACCTCTACGCAAATAAACTAGAAAATCCAGAAGAAATGGATGAATTCCTGACAAATACACCCTCCCAAGACTAAACCAAGAAGAAGTTGAATCTCTGAATAGACCAATAACAGGCTCTGAAATTGAGACAATAATTAATAGCCTACCAACCAAAAAAAGTCCAGGACCAGATGGATTCACAGCCGAATTCTACCAGAGGTACAAAGAAGAGCTGCTATAATTCCTTCTGACTATTTCAATCAATAGAAAAAGAGGGACTCCTCCCTAACTTATTTTCTGAGGCCAGCATCATCCTGATACCAAAGCCTGGCAGAGACACAACAAAAAAAGAGAATTTTAGACCAATATCCCTGATGAACATCGATGCAAAAAGCCTCAATAAAATACTGGCAAACCGAATCCAGCAGCACATCAAAAAGCTTATCCACCACAATCAAGTGGGCTTCATCCCTGGAATGCAAGGCTGGTTCAACATATGCAAAGCAATAAACATAATCCAGCATATAAACAGAACCAACGACAAAAACCACATGATTATCTCAATAGATGCAGAAAAAGGCCTTTGACAAAATTCAACAACCCTTCATGCTAAAAACTCTCAATAAATTAGGTATTGATGGGACGTATCTCAAAATAATAAGAGCTATCTATGACAAACCCACAGCCAATATCATACTGAATGGGCAAAAACTGGAAGCATTCCCTTTGAAAACTGGCACAAGACAGGGATGCCCTCTCTCACCACCCCTATTCAACATAGTGTTGGAAGTTCTGGCCAGGGCAATGAGGCAGGAGAAGGAAATAAAGGGTATCCAATTAGGAAAAGAGGAAGTCAAATTGTCCCTGTTTGCAGATGACATGATTGTATATCTAGAAAACCCCATCGTCTCAGCCCAAAATCTCCTTAAGCTGATAAGCAACTTCAGCAAAGTCTCAGGATACAAAATCAATATGCAAAAATCACAAGCATTCTTATACACCAATAAGACAAACAGAGAGCCAAATCATGAGTGAATTCCCATTCACAATTGCTTCAAAGAGAATAAAATACCTAGAAATCGGACTTACAAGGGATGTGAAGGACCTCTTCAAGGAGAACTACAAACCACTGCTCAATGAAATAAAAGAGGATACAAACAAATGGAAGAACATTCCATGCTCATGGGTAGGAAGAATCAATATCGTGAAAATGGCCATACTGCCCAAGGCAATTTATAGATTCAATGCCATCCCCATCAAGCTACCAAAGACTTTCTTCACAGAATTGGAAAAAACTGCTTTAAAGTTCATACGGAACCAAAGTAGAGCCCGCATTGCCAAGTCAATCCTAAGCCAAAAGAACAAAGCTGGAGGCATCACGCTACCTGACTTCAAACTATATTGCAAGGCTACAGTAACCAAAACAGCATGGTACTGGTCTTCACCAGTTTCTAACAGAGGTTCTGGAACATAGTAGGTTCTCAATCACGGTCTGTGGAATTGAATTTGGGTAGCAGCAGTGCCTCTGGAAGGGGATTTTCTACCCCTCTACTTCTGCCTCCTTTCTCAGGTCCATGAAAACAACTGCCATTGGTTATTCATCAACAATATGCTCCATGCTGGATCTTAAACTCCACCTTGGATCCAGGTTAATGACACTTGTACTGCTCTAAACTTCCATTGTGTGAACCACCAGATTTTCATTCTTTCTTCAGACTCGTGTGACTGAGTGCTGCTCCCACACATGACCACCCCCTGACCTCATTCAGCATCTGTGGAGTTCAATTATATCAGGATCCACAATACCCTTGGGAAGTCGATTTCCTCCCCCAAACTTCTGCCTCCTTCTTCTGACCCCCTAATAACCACCAGATACTGATAAAGTAAACCATGATTTCCTAGTTCACTTTACCACCCCTGCCCCATCTGTCTGTCTAGACCTTATCCCAAAAATACCTGATGTGCAAGCCACAGAGGAAATTTTTAATTTTCTAGTAGTCACATTTAAAAAAAAAGAAAAAGGTGAAATTAATTGTAATAGTACATTTTATTTCAATTATCTAAAATGTTATCATTTCAATATGTAATAAATAGTTTTTAAAATTATTAGTAAGATATTTTACATTCTTGTTTTTCTCTAAGACTTCAAAATCCAGTCTGTATTTAATCCTTACAGCCCATCTCAATTTGGACTGGCTTCATTTCAAGTGTGTAACGGCCACTATGAGCCAGTGGCTATTGTATTGAATAGCACGTGACCAGAAATTAGGTATTAGTAGTAATAAAACTAATAATAGCTAATACTTACTGTGTACTTACAACATACCCAGCACGCTCCTGAGCCCTGGAGACTTTCCATGCATTCCAAAACTTACTTCTTACAGCAATCTCATAGGCTAGGGACTGTTATTAATCCCATATTGTAAACAAAGAAATAGCCTCACAGATTATGCACTTTCTCAAGGTGATACAAACTGTTGAGTGGCAGAGCCAAAGCTAGCAGACTGGTGGGTTTCCAGGCTCAGGCATTTATCACTCCTGTGACGCTGCTTCCTAACCTACAGAACAGTTACTAAACTTACGAAATTGCCACACATTGGGAATACATGCGAGGACTAAAAATGTTACGGATAGGCCGGGCGTGGTGGCTCACGCCTGTAATCCTAGCACTTTGGGAGGCCAAGGCGGGCGGATCACGAGGCCAGGAGATCAGACCATCCTGGCTAACATGGTGAAACCCTGCCTCTACTAAAAATACAAAAAAAAATTAGGCAGGCGTGGTAGCGGACGCCGTAGTCCCAGCTACTTGGGAGACTGAGGCAGGAGAATGGCGTGAACCCGGGAGACGGGGCTTGCAATGAGCCGAGATCGTGCCTTTGCACTCCAGCCTGGGCAACTGAGCAAGACTCCGTCTCAAAAAAAAAAAAAATGTTATGGATAAAATAGCTGAAATGTTTCGAGGCTAAATTCTTTTGTGTGTGTGTGTGTGTGTGTGTGTGTGTGTGTGTGTGTGTGTGTGTGTATGTGTGTTGAGGAGTCTCGCTCTGTCGCCCAGGCTTCAGTGCAGTGGCGTGATCTCGGCTCACGGCATCCTCCACCTCCCAGGTTCAGGTGATTCTCCTGCCTCAGCCTCGGGAGTAGCTAAGATTATAGGTGCCCACCACCATGCCTGGCTAATTTTTGTATTTTTAGTAGAGATGGGGTTTCACCATGTTGGCCAGGCTGATCTCAAGCTCCTGACCTCAGGTGATTCGCCTGCCTCGGCCTCCCAAAGTGTTGGAATTACAGGTGTGAGCCACCATGCCCAGCCTAAATTCAGATTTTGAAAGTCATCAGAGAGGATAACCATATCCTTCCAGAAAATACCCCCCTGTGCCATAGCCAAAGAGGAAACCCAGCAAAGGGTAATATTTATTATGTTCTCGAGCTTTGAAAGCTTCAAAAAGCATTCATTTAGAGAAAGTTAGTTTCCAACAGACTAGACAGACAATTAAAATCAAGCAGGTTTCCTCCTTGGTCCCTTCACTCAATAAACCCTGTTAGCCTCTGGAGCCAATGCTATTAGCCTGGAATGCGGTGGGGGGCGCTCTTAGCTGCTGTCTCATGTGCTGTTTTCAAAGACTTCTCCGTGACGAACATCAGTGGTTTCCTTCTGTTGCCCTGGCTAACTAAGTGGAACACCCTCTTAGCAACAAAAAGGGGAGATTTGCTACTACCTTCACTATATGCAGCAAATATCATCTCCCAGTAATAGTCGTAGGTAATTAAACTTTTATTTTTCCCATGATTTATGTCTGGGAAATACTAACTCTGTTAAACTTCGGACTTTACATATAAAATGTAAAATTTTTTTCAGTTTGGATAAAGTTCTGTTATAAGTAACTGAAAATCAAGCAGAGACATACACAAGTTAGAAGTTTATTTCTCTCTCCAGTGAACCTGGGAAGTTCATGGTGGCCCAGTTCACTGGGACTTGGACTTCTTTTATTTTGTAACTCCATCATCCTCACCTGTGGCTTCTGCCTTTTAGTCCAAAATGGCTGTTTCAGATCTAGTGATATCATCACATTCCAGCCAGCAAGAAAGAAAAGAAGGCAAGAAAGTGATAGCCCTCTTCTTTTAAAGACCCTTCTGGAAGTTGTATATACAACTTGTACATATTGGCCAGTAGGCCACCTGAGAAGACTGAGGGCCTCAGTTCTTTCCTGGCTGTTGGCTGGAGGTTGCACAGAGCTTCTCATTACATGGCTTTTTCAATATGGCAGATTGCTTTATGAAAACAATATTCAGCAAACCCAAGCTTCAAGGGGGGATGAGAAATGTAATATTTGCTCTCAGTGTCTGTGGTAGCCATGAAATTATGCCTCTCAGATGTCCGACTCAGGAAACGTAATCGTCTGACGGCCCCAGCTGCTGTCCTCTGGAAAGGCTGAGGGAGGAGGGTTGCTTGACTTAGAAAGTCAAGGCTGCAGTGAGTTATGATCGCGCCACTGCACTCCATCCAACCTGCTTGACAGAGCAAGATCCCATCTCTAAATAAATTTTTAAAAATACAATCCGCCAGGCACAGTGGCTCACTCCTGTAGTCCCAGCACTTTGGGAGGCCGAGGCAGGCGGATCATGAGGTCAGGAGATAGAGACCATCCTGACGAACATGGTGAAACCCTGTCTCTACTAAAAATACAAAAATTAGCTAGGTATGGTGGCACACGCTTGTAGTCCCAGCTATTCGGGAGGCAGAGGCAGGAGAATCACTTGAACCCGGGAGGAGAAGATTTCAAGGAGCAGAGATCGCGCCACTGCACTCCAGCCTGGCGACAGGGCGAGACTGTGTCTCAAAAACAAACAAACAAAAAACCAATCTACTCCAAAAATACAATTAAAATAACAGAAAAAGCCTGTCTCTATTTCTGTCAATGTATGTGTATTGCATGTATGTTACAAATAATCCTTTTCCTAATTTAGAACTTATATTTCTACAGGGTGAGGGCTTATGTATAAAACCAATATAAAATAATGAAGAGGAGAGATACCAAATCTTACATCTTTTCCTTGTACAACCTGAAGACGTGCCTCAGACCCAATAATTTTTTATATTGCAATTTTCATTTTAATTCCTTAATTTTGTACTAATTTTCCAAAATGTTTGGTAGATTTCCCTCAATATGCTAAGAGGTCAGCTTAAGAGAATGGGCAGGGGGTCTTGGAAACTCAGATAAGGGCTTTGGCACTTATTTTGGGCAAAGCTAACACTGAGTCACAGGGTTGTTCCAATGAATTATTTTCCCTGTTGCCTCAGATGAGAAAAATTCACTCTGATTTTATTTCTTATTCTTGTGTCTGCTTTCTCATCACAGTTAATATAAAATATGCCAATAAATACTCTATCTAAACAATAAGTCTTCTCATTTCCTTTTTGCGCCACACAGAACTTGCAGAAAATGGGGAAAAGGGGGGGCTACCTTTTCTTAAAGCAGTTTGCCCAGGAAGCCCATGCTGTGTAGTTCACAATTTCAGCCAGGAGGTGGCGGTAGCAACCAACGACAAAATCCTGAGACACTGCCTCTATCAGCTTCTCATTGTCCTGCGGACGCTTCCTGGATCTAATCTGATGCTTATGAAAGTGATTTCCTTCTTTCGAAAACACCAGGCCCAAACAAAAACTAACTTCATCCTGCAGATAAAAACTGTATGTGCCTTACAAGTTGTCAGACTCCTCCAGACCTTCAATAAATATTTTCCCAGCAGCAAAATGCAGCTGCACATTTTAGGAAGCAGAGTGGGCAAATTCCTTCTGCGGAAGCCCAGGAACCATCAGGCCTCCCCCTCAGGGTGGCAGGAGGGTGTGGAAAGGGGGACTAAGCAATCCAAGCTGCTAGACAATCCGAGCTCCAGGGAGGCCAAGCACATTCCCCCAGTTTGTGCAGGAAACAGCAGGGAACTGAAAAAAGGGTTCTGTTGAAATGAGACTGATGTTCCCAAGTCCTGAGTCCTCAAACCGAATCACTTTCCGGCAGCAACACCTGTCTTTAGCATGCAGACATCGGTCTCATAGAGTCTTCTCTGAAAGATGTTTAATGAACATGTCATTACTGTCACTCTTTTTTTTTTTTTTTTTTTTTTTGAGAGTGAGTTTTGCTCTTGTTGCCCAGACTGGAGTGCAATGGAGCGATATCAGCTCACCCCAACTTCTGCCTCCCAGGTTCAAGCGATTCTCCTGCTTCAGCCTCCCGAGTAGCTGGGATTACAGGCATGTGCCACCACGCCTGGCTAACTTTGTATTTTTAGTAGAGATGGGGTTTCTCCATGTTGGTCAGGCTGGTCTCAAACTCCCAACTTCAGGTGATCTGCCTGCCTCGGCCTCCCAAAGTGCTGGGATTACAGGCATGAGCCACTGCGCCCAGCCACTGCCACCTTTTAAACTACAGAAGATGAGTGTGCCTGCTCAGACAATGAAGGACTCTGAGGGATTTGGAGAGCCACAAGGAGTCCAGACCTTAACCTGAGGGCAACAGCACCATTAAAAGTTTCTAAACCAAGGAGGAACAGGCTCCATGAATTTACAATGGCTAAGAAGAAAATAAGCTCCTAGGAAGGCAGGAAGTTGAGTCAATTTTCTATCCATGAATCTCAGCATTAGGTTGTTTTTATTGAACTTCTGATAGTACATCTTGAAGAATGCTAAGGAAAAGTCTAGAAAGGTGCTCTTAGTCTCCTTTCTCTACTGCAGAAGCCCTTTGTGATCTCCAGGGGAAGCAGCCCCCGTTTCCATATGGTCCCAGGGAGACGAACGACGGCAGAACGTTTCATGTGCTGTGGAGGCACCTAGCTTCAGAATGTGAAAAAGTAACCAGAGCTCTCAAACCTGCCTTTCCTCATGTGTTAAATAGGGATAATAGTCCTTACGTCAGGGTTGTTGGGAGAGTGAAATGAGATCACATATGTGAGTCACTGACCTACAGTAAGTGCTTGGTAAACAGTAGTTATCATGGGCGGAGGCCTGACCTGGGAAACGGTCAGCAGGCACAGTAAACTCACCAGCAGATGCTAAAGGGAGCCCCAAGGCTCATCATACCCACCACATGTACACGCATACACACATACACACACACGCACTCATGCACACACACAAGCAGGCACAGAGCGTCCCTCCTACATCTCACACATGCCAGGTCTTCTGGGAGTCACTTCTGTGCTTCAGCCAAGATGCCCTGGAAATTTTCCTTTTCTCACCTGCATGAAAATGCTTTTGAGGCCCCCCACCTCCGCCCGGAGTTTAGCCCCTTCAGACTCTGCACCCCTGGGGGTGGCCCTGACCCACCCACCCCTGGAGCCCACCATTCCAGGGCTCCCCTGATTGTTTACATGGCAATAGAAAGCTTGAGATCAAGCTGAGGTTGCGGCGCATATTTGAACTACAGGGAAGGGAAAGTGTCCTGCTGAGGTTTAGAAGGAAGGTGGGAACTCACAGAAGCCACACAATGAAAAGTCACTGATGATAAATGCCGATTTCACACCCGTTAACCACGGAGAATGCGCTTGCACCAGGCCCAGGTGTCTCTTGACGGAACGGAACGAGGTGTGCCTCTCCCCGCGGTGTGCAGCCTGCCCTGTTCTTGCCCTGCAGTCTCATGGGAACTTGCACTATTTACCAGAGCTAAGTCGGAGTTCATCAGCATTCACCCAGACCTATTCCAAGTGACTTCTCATGCCCAACCAGGCAGGGACAGGATGGCTCAGTCCCCTGCGTAGAAACTTCCAAAGTTCTAAAAGAGTCTTTCAGCAGAAAGGAGTTCAGTGCCAGGCCTAAACTGATTCCTTTAACAAAACCTGTGCAGGCTCTGGCTTACAGGACTTGGTTCCAAAGGTTGGTTTGGAATGTCATTTCCATCAAAACAATGACTCTTAGGGTGGCTGTGTTTCCAGGATTCCCTCAAAAGACAGTTGAGCCCATTCTCATCCTCCCGCAGAGCCGGGAAGCCAGGGAAAGCCTGGCACATTGGGGAGACTGAGTCAAGTTCAAAATGGCCGGAGAATTGATGAGGAGGGCCAGGAATGGAGAGAGAAGAGAGAGAAAGTACACAGAGGCCCATCAGATAATGAAGGACTTTGGAAGCCACTTTAGGAGTCTGGACGTTACCCTGAGATAATGGGGTGCCATGGAAGGATTTTAAGTAGAAGCCCCACTGATCAAAAAGGCTGAAACTCTTCTCCCTTCAAAGTATTGCGACAATAGAAGTAAACTCTGTGGCTGGTCCAGGGCCTGGAGCTGCAGGGGTTCTCGGACAGCATAGGAGAGAGGGAGAGCAACGAGGGCCCTGGGCTCCCTGCCAGGGTGGGCAGGGAGGGGAGCCCCGAAGCTCTTGGTTTCAGCATAGGGAGTGGGAGAGGCCGGAAGGAGAGGCCAATAAGACACTAAATCCCAACTCAGGGAGCTCTTTTTAGGTGGGAGGCTATGTTTAATGCAGGCGTTCCTCAGTTAGGGGATGTCTGCATCCTGCTTTCTTGAAAATGCAGTTTCCTCCAAGCCTAGAAACTACTATCAGTCCAGACAGGATGGCTACACGGCAGTGGTCATACAAAACAAACAAACAAACAAAAAAAGGTGCAAGATGTGCAAGATGGAAAGAATGGATCTATTTTATGTGGGACATTAGTTATCTGTAAACGTTTGACAAACACCAAAGGCTGGTGCCCTTCAGGCCACAGTATATTGATTTCTCTTTATGCCCAGGTATGAACTGCATAAAACTTGAAGCCTGTGGGAAGTAATTTAAGGTTAAAATATTTTTATGATATAATAGTGTTTTTCTAAAAGCAAAGATAGTATAAATAAATACACCTGCACACCAATGATAAGGTTAAAATTGTATATTTAAATATATTAATAAATCAAGCCATAGGGCAAACCGAGAGCAATAAAGGCAACACAGATCCCTAATCATGAGTCAGTCAGCACTGCAGCAAACAGGCAAGGTGCTCGGACTGAAATATTTTCATAAAAGCCATACCAACTTTGCACAAATGAGTTTTCATTCTCTATACAGCACATGTTATAACGCAAGCCTTTTAATTTTCCTCACTTTTCATTTATTTTGCTTTTGCTCTAGACAAATGCCAGGATTAACAAAAAACATTCTTTCTACATTTATTAAAAAACAAAAATATATTCAGAAACCTAGGCTTACAATATTGGAACTTCCCCTCTCAAAAAGCAAGACAGCTTCTTAGCTAAATTGCAAAAACATTGGCAGGCTTCCATGAGATTTCAAAAATTGTTAAATAGCAAGATGGCCCACATATTTTTCCATGAATACATTAAAAACAGATTGATGACTATTGAAACATAAAACATAACTACTACCATATTTTATGGAATCCAAAACTGCCTTGGTGTAAGAGACACTGTTATTTAATGAAGGACTAAGAAAATATAAACACTGACAGAACTCTATCTGTCACAATGTTTTATCACTTAGACTTTTTAAAGCATATTACAAGAGCTCTTTTAGGCCTAATTGAACTTAGAATTTATTCATCATATATCACTCTTCTGCATGTGCAGAAAAGCAAAGACAGGTAAATCACTGGGTTACAGTATGTCTAACACCTCACAGTCAGCCTCTAACTCTTTGGAATCACTCTTTGATTCTGGATCTTTTATATCCATGTCTTCCCAGACACTGTTGAACCTTGAGCCATCAAGAGCTTCCAGGAGGGTTTTGGTGAGGCCGTATTTCTTTGAAAAGTGCCAGACAATTGTCTTCAGGATTTTCATCTAAGCCTCTGACACCCGTCCTCTGAGCTTTGATGGTCACACAAAGGCCACGGCGACCATGTCACACAGCTGCGATGGGAGTATGGGACCCGGAGATTTCAGAGTGGCTGGAGCATGAGAAAGCATTCGTCTTAGAATCGGTGAAATACACTCAAATTTAATTTTTGCTTTTGTGGTCTTCCACTTCCACTTTTCCCCCCACCTCCAAGCAGATACATTTATATACATCTAAGTCCAAAGATAATTGAGGGAAGGAGAAAATTCTGACATCTATAATAAAAAGTAGGAAAAAACACATTTAAAAAAAACATGGCAAACCTATGATTGGGGATTATTGCGTCAGTCTACACTCCAGAATGTCTCCAGCTAGTACACGGTGTAAATTAGCACTGCTGGAAGCTAGGAGTACATGTGGGTTAAGAAGCCTGGGGAGGCTCAGGGCAACAGAAATAACACAGGCGCTGGGGTCAGCCCCAGCTGGGAATGGGTGGCGGCTTTCTCATTTAACCTGCCTGATGATGTCCATGCTACCTAACCTCTCTAAGCTCCAGGCTGCTCATCTATCAAAAGGATGATAATAGTACGTGTCTCACTGGGTTGTGATAAGAAGTAAATCAAGTCACAAATATAAAACACCACCAATAAATGCCAAATATATTTTGGTCCCCCCCTCCGCCCATTTATCCCGTCCTCAATAAACAGCCCCAGACATCACCCAAAAGCTGAAAATAAATCAGAACCACTCAAAAACAAAGAAACAAAATTGAAGCATGCTTTTGTCTGTGTATCACTGAGATTCATGAATGGCAACTAATTCTCTCATATTTTTCCACCAACACAGAAAATAGTTACAGCTCAACATCGGGAGCAACATCTTTGGGTTTTTGACATTCTACTACAAATGGTGATCTTTTAAAGAATAGTATATGAACATGATCCAAGTCTGTTGAGAAGTGAGTTCAGCCACAACCTTTGGCATTCTTGGATGCAGTCAGACTCTTCCACAGCAGTGGCAAGTTCATGCCTGGGCAGACAGTTGGTGAGGACACCGCCCGATCCCAAGCCCAGCTCACTCCCAGTGGCTTCTCTCCCTCCCTTTCTGTGGGCACACCAGCTACAGTATTCTCCTGCCTGCCCCCAAATACAATGCCTCCACGCAGGGCATGCAGATGCAAACCTCTGCCTTCCAGGAAACGTAGCAAACCTTCCTCCTTGGAGTTGGTTCCAGTAAAAGGTGGAGCTCACCCACAGTGGGCAGGAAGCTGAAAACACAATCCCAAACTCAGCAGCGACTTTCTTCTGAGGCCCTGGTAGCTCAGTTAATCATTTCACCTTGGTTTTCCATCTTTCTAATGGGAGTAATAGGCTTTCCTCCTCTACAAGTATGTTTTGAGAATTAAGTGTTTGGGGAATGTGGCTGTTTTGTACGCTCTGGTGGGTGGAACACTGAGAGAATACCAAACACTACTGTGGCGTATTTGTGGTGAACTGACAGCCTGACCCTGTAGTAAACCACATTACTAGGAATCGCTTCCATCACTACTCAAGGCTTTTATAGGTTAAAAAAAAAAATCATGGCCAGGCGCGGTGGCTCACACCTGTAATCCCAGCACTTTGGGAGGCCAAGGCGGGCGGATCACCTGAGGTCAGGAGTTCGAGACCAGCCTGGTCAACACGGTGAAACCCCGTCTCTACCAAAAATACAAAAATTAGCTGGGCGTGGTGGCAGGCACCTGTAATCCCAGCTACTCAGGAAGCTGAGGTAGGAGAATTGCTTGAACCTGGGAGGTGGAGGTTGCAGTGAGCCGAGATCACGCCACTACACTCCAGCCTGGGCAACAAGAGCAAAACTCCATCTCAGAAAAAAAAAAAAAAAAAAGAAATCATGTAGTAGATGATTCTGTCTCTCTTTACCTCTCTCTTTATCTCTCTCCCCACCCTTTTCTCTCTCCATCTCCTTTCTTTCTCTCCCTCCCTTTCTCCTCTCCTCTTTCCCCATCTCTCCCTTCCTCTTTCTGTCTCTCCCTTTCTTTCTCCCCCTTCTCTTTCTCTTTCCCTCTCTCTCTCCTGTTTTTGGTCTGTGCAGGTTCATGTCTCCTCTGCTGTGGTAACAGCACTCCTTTCCTCTGGGCTTTTGCAACACTCTCCCCCACAATACCTCCTCCAGTCCCTCTCCTATTTGGGGACCCCAGGCAAAGACCCAGGACTCAGACCTCCCTAGTTATAACATCCCACCTGCCTCAGCCTGGGTTTCCCCCAGGGCAGAGCCTCACCAGCAGGTCGCTTATTAGAAAGAGGGCAAAGGGAGCAGGGGCGAGGCAAGAAGCAAAAGTCAATAGACCTGTGAGTTAATAAGTCGGCTGCCAAGGTGGATGTCTGGGGGAAGATCTTGCCAGGGTTGTCCAAGCAACCTACAGCGTGCACCTTAGAACTGTCTGCCTGAGGGAAAAAAGGCAGGAACATTTAGCCATCGGCTCCTTCCCCTAGCCCCTCTGCTCCTTATTTCCAGGTAAAGCACATATGAGTATTGGGTGGGTCGTGCCCGTGTCCCCCACCACAGTTTAGGAGAACTGCAGTAGGAGGCAGCCCAAGTCAAGGTGAGCCACTCAGGATGTGACTGACGCCATGGCCAAGATGAGAGATAGTTCTGAGAAAATGCAAGACATGTACAAAAGCTGTCCAGTGCACCATTCCTGGGTATTCTCCCAACAAAGGCACTTCTTAGAAAGCTGTTTTAACCTTATGACACTTTTAAAATTATAGCATTTCAGAATCCAGGAAACTTGATATAGCTCAGGGAGAGTCCCAGTGCACATTAACGTATTACATTCTCTTAAAAGTTCTGCAACTTCTTTATCTCAAACGCTTGTTCCCCATGGTTAATCATCAACCAGAAACAGACACTGGGTAATGCTGCAGGAAAGCTTCCATAGAAAGCAGCAGGTAAGCAAATTTCCTTCAGATACTTTTGTGCAATTGATTCAAAGAGGAGGGTCGGGAATGCCGTTTCTCAGAGGAGTAAAGCTCATTCACGCAGAAACAACCTGATACCATCAACAAGAATGTCTATATATTGAAGGTCAAGAATAATGAGAAAACTCAGTGATAATATACACCCTGTTTGTGAGGCAGTCATCACATTATGGAACATTCAGGCAGTCCTCACCTTGCATAGTTCCCAAACGCACGAATTTTCATTGCCCCGTGGCAACTGAGGTTAAATAACACCAGCCCCCTAACAACATGGTTCCAATTTCAGTCACCATTAACTGTGAGTGATTGCATGGGGGACAACCTCTGCTGCTTGCTCTGCAGTCCACAGACCACCGCATAATAACAGATGTGCATCATGATCAGTGATTAACCTCATCACATCATTCAGTCCTTCCGTGTTATCAGTTCCCACAAAGACAGCAAAGCGTGTGGTCGTGCTGCTTCCTTGGCTCCCAGTGACAAACCCACGTGACATTTCACAGAAATGAATACTCAAGAGAGGTGGGTAGCCAACGAAGATGAAAGTATAGCAAAGAAACAAAAAGTGAGAATGCAGGAGGTGAAAGTTGACTCAGACGTAAACGAGTTTAGAGAAGAAAGAGCTGATGGTGGGAAAGTTGATGCTGTTGTCTTTTGAGAGATTCTGGATGTGTCTTTTGAGGGACTCAGGATGAAGATGCTGGCAAAAATTTCATATTAAAGAAACTCTTGGAGATATTTCACAGCACTGAAAGTGTGCAGGACAAAATGTAGGAAGCCTATCCAAATATAGAAAGGAATGTGACAATTTGCCAAGGCATAGAAAAGATGCCTGGTCCATACTGTAAGTTTCACAATGACAAGGTGGCAAAGCCCTGTTCAATTTACTCTCCATAAGTCTTTTACGAAGAAATAAAACACTATTTCTCAATGTTTCTCATTTTTTAAATTATGACAGGCTAAATAAGTATTCAATTTGCTATTTTTAAATGTTCTTATACATTTACGACCAGTAGTAAAACAGTTCTTAACACTTTAAAAATTTTTTGAAGATTATGAAACAATCATAATTTTCCTTGTTGCTTCCTAAAATTGCTTCACAGTTTCAACCTGCACAATCATTTCTACAGTCCCACACTTTTGTGCAAAGCAAAGACTTTACAATGCTGTGATGTCGTAAAGAAAATTCCCATTGTCCTACTCTGAATCATTTGACAAATGCAACTGAAGCCACCACGATGGAGTTGTGCAATACCAAGGTTACATGAATCTTTCTCTCACATAGTTTGCAGTTGAGAAAGAGGGATGGCAAGTCAACCAACATAATGGTTAAGGCTGACATTGATTGATAGCTTTCTGTGTGCTGGGCACTGTGCTGGTCCTTTTGTTACAGTGCATTGCCTGCAAGGTGGAGCTTTAGGAGGGGGATGACAATGAAAACTTCGGAGACCATGGGGACTTCATCCTTTAGAGCTTGGGTCCTCGTGCCTGTGTGTGAAGAAAGGCCCAGCCAGGAAGGCAGCGTCCCTCTTTTCTGCCCACACCTACAGGCTCCCAAGGCAGGGCCAAGGTGGATGTGAGGCCTGAGACGGGAACTCAACACAGCAGTCCCCTGTCATAAGGACAAGACTGGAAGTTGGCCAAGGTTTGCCAGCATATCATCGCATAAGATGCAAATGCCCGGGGATTCTTCTAACGTGGTGTTAGGCAGACGTACTTCATATCTTCTCCCTGTTTATCTAATTTCATGAAGGCACATTTCAGGAGAGTGAGCTGCTGCAAAGGGTATACATTGTGCCTTGGAAAACTCCCTGGGCATGAAAACTATAAACCAGCCATCCAAATTACCTTCACATTTAGGAAATCATTACTGTTGATACGATGTGTCTTTGTTGGATCGTTGTACCTTGGCAGTCTCTTCGAGCCTGTGCTTTTTAGCCTTCTCTCCACCTGTACTTTTAGGCATTGCTTACTTTTTTATAAGCAAAAGGATTACATACGTGCACATGTGTGTGGCTACATGTGAGTAAATATGTATGTATCGGTAGGGATACTGTATTAGTTGCTGGGGCTGCCATAATAAAATACCGCAGATGCGGCAGCTTACACAACGGAGCTTTATTCCCTCACAGTGCTGGGGGCTGGAAGCCCCACATCCAGGTGTGGGCGGGATTGGTTTCTCCTGAGGCCTCCCTCCTGGGCTTGCAGATGGAGTCCTCTGCCTGTGTCCTCACACCGTCTTCCCTCTGTGGGTGTCTGTGTCCTCATCTCCTCTTCCTATAAGGACTCCTGACATATTGGATTAGAGCCCATTCTAATGCCTTCGTTTTACCTTAATTATGTTTTTAAAGGCCCCATCTCCAAATACAGTCACAGTCTGAGGTATGAGGAGGTTAGGGCTTCAACATATGAATTTTGAGGAACACATTTCAGATTTTAACAGATACATACGTATGTATATCCTATAAATGAAAATGTCAGGACGGATTTTAGAGATAGAATTTTTTACTTAATTATGATCCCCCAGCGATCTCATCTCCTCTTAGTCTCAATTTTTCTTGTCTAAGAGAGGGTGCTCCTACCCACATCTTCAGTCCAAATCCCTCTCCTGAAGGTCGGACCCGCATTTGCAGTGACGGTGACTGGACATTTTCTCCCAGGTGTTCTTCAACACTTTCAGCCCTACAGGTCTGAAACAAAACTTACCCACCTCCAGTGAAGCTCGTCCTCCTGGCCTTTCTGCTACCTTTTTAAACTCCATCCCCCTCCAGGCCTCCCACTACTGGCTGGGAGCCCCGCCCCTTCCCGGGCCTCCTCCTCTGGGGCTTTCAGCTCCTGGCTGGGAGCCCCGCCCCCTCCAGTCCGCCTTTCCAGGCCGAGAGCCCCGCCCATTCCAGGCCTCATCTCCTGGCTGGAAGCCCCGCCCACTCCAGTCCTCACCCTCCAGGCTGGAAGACCCGCCCCTCCCGGGCCTCCGGATCCTGGCTGGGAGCCATCTCTGCCTCCTCCCGCTTCCTGCACTCCTGATCAGGTCAGTGGCCAGTCACAGACCTCTGAAATGTCCTTCCTGACTGTTAGCTCCACAGCATTCCTACAGCTCCCGCCGCAGTTCCACCCACCGGAGGGTTCCAACAGCAGCCTAGTGCGCCTCCCCAGCCCCAGGCTCCCTCCACGCTAGTCAGCCTGCACCTGGCGCTCCCTGGCACACATATTTTCCATTGCTCTTCACTGCCAATTAAATGCAAATTTCTCATCGTGTGGTTCCAAGTTCTCTGTATTTGGTCCTCTTATCCTGACAGCTCTACCCTCCCCAGAGCACTACAATCTGGCCAAAAGCCTCACCAGCCTATTCCACCGAACCATTGTTTTATTTATTTTAGTTTCAGGGGTATTTGTATGCAGGTTTGTTACATAAGTATATTGCGTTATGATAAGGTTTGTGCTTCTGATGATGATCCAGTCGCCCAACATAGTACCGGATAGTTAGGTTTTCTTCCATTGCCCCCCTCTCCCTCCTTCCTTTTGGAGTCCCTGGTGTCTGTTGTTCCCATGTTTATGTCCTTATGTACCCAGTGTTTAGATCCCACTTACAAGTGAGAGCATGTGGCATTTGGTTTTCTGTTTCTGCATTAGTTTGCTTAGAATAACGACTGCCAGCTGCATCCATGTTGCTGCAAAGGACATGATTTCCTTATTTTTTATGACTGCATAGTATTCCATGGCCAGAAAAATGTGGTATAAAAATATGTACCACATTTTTTTAATCCAATCCACAGTCGATGGGCACCTGGGTTGATCACATGTCTTTACTATTGTGAATAGTGCTGTGATGAACATACGTGTGCAGGTGTCTTTTTGGTAGAACTATTTATATTCCTTTGGGTATATACCTAGTAATGGGATTGCTTGGTCTAATATTCATTCTATTTTAGATCTTTAAGAAATCTGCAAACTGCTTTCCACAGGGGCTGCATTAATTTGCATTCTCACCAAAGTTTATAAGTATTCCCTTTCTCCTCAACCTCTCCAGCATCTGTTATTTTTTGACTTTTTCATAATAGCCATTCTGACTGGTGTGAAATAGTACTTTATTGAAACCACTGCTTTAGAAAGTGAAAGTCCTTTTCAGGTTTTTTTTTCATTCACTGGCAGAGGTTGCTGGCCCAGCAGGGGTTGTGCAAACTCTGTCTTTGTTCCCCTGTATTTGCCTTCCTCTCCCTTTTTCCTTCCTTTCCCTTTCTCAACACACACACACACACACACACACACACACACACACACACACACACACACCATGTACAGAAGGGCTCTTATCTGAAATAATAAATATCGAGGATGTGAAGATGTCATACAAGGAGCAAAGGGGGAAAGTAAACATAAGGAAAATGTACAAATCCTAATTTTTCACCATGTAACCAGCATGGGCTTTAAAGTCTACACAAGACAGACTACAACAAGCCTCTGCCCTTGCAGAAACTGGATAAATCCTGGAGAATGACTATAATCTCCATGACACAAATTCTTCCTCAAAAGGAAGGATCAAGGCTTCTGAATAAAAGGGCTAGGAAAAGAAATTTTCCTGAGGCTGTCAAAGGCAAGTAGGATTCTTTTTCAAGGTCAACAGGCATTAGAAACAGAAGACATACACAGTATGCCAGAAAATTACAAGATTTCCCTCTCCTTGACACCAAAGAGTTAAATATAGAAATGTGCATGTGGACAGTTACTAGGAGAAAGGAGAAAGGGAAGAGAAGGTGGCCCATTTCCTCCCTTGGCCAAAAAGAAAACAAACAACTTAAATAAAACAATAAGATGCTGTCATCATGAAACACTGTGCATGTGTTGGCCAGTAGGCTATTAATACACAGCACAGTCTGGAGCTTTGCTGAACATGGAAATGCTTCCAGCCTTTTTGCAACACTGCTTGTATGAACACTGCTAAAAATATTGGTGGGATATATTTGTGTACTTGTGTGCTTGTGCATGCATGTGTGTGCATGCATGAGGATGTATGTGTTGCATGTGTTTGTGAGCATGTCTCAGTAGATCCCAACAGACTGCTTTGAGGAGAATTCATTTTCATTCCATCCAGAGTTGCTCACAAGTCTGATTAGCTGGGATAGTAAAAGAGAAAGGAGCAGACAGAAATCTATCCCCCTTTTCTCTTTATCTTTGAGACTCTTGGAGAAGCACATGCCTTCACTCTCACCCCACAGAACAACACACTCTTCAGAACCCACTACCACAACCACACCCACTCCATTCTACACAGGCACATCCAACTGTCCTCCTGTCTGTCTTCACCATGGTGACCAGAGCCTCCACCCTCTACTTCCCTAAAGCAAAAATTGGCAAAGAACCCAAGGAAATGAATGTCTTTCCAGTGAACCAAAGTTTTGTTATGCACTGTTTGGATAACAGTGTCCTAACAGAATACCTGGAAGTTACAGAATATACTCATTAAACCTAGCTGCCGGTTAATAAGCCCTTGAAATGCCTCAGGGCTCCCATCAAAGAGTTTCTGGAGACAGAGGGCTAGGCCAGTATCTAGGTCTTGCTTGAGAATAAGATTTCATTTCAGAGACCACTTGCTACACTGTATTGAGAATGTTTCAGGGGCTGAATCAGTCCCTCTGGGGGAAAAATGCTCTCTGAATGTGTGTCCTGGGTGTGGAAAGGGGAGTGGCTCAGATTGGACATCTTCAATGTAGAGTGTACTCATGCATTGTCTCAGGAATCCTCATGGCTTCCGTACAGCAAGAATCAATCCACATTTCACCCTTTCATAAGGACTCCAGTCATACTGGAGTGGGATCCACCCTAATGACCTCATCTCCATGTGGTTAAAACTCTTTTTCCAAATAAGGCCACATTCTGAGGTTTGGGGGTTAGGACTTCAACAGATCTTTTGGAGATCTTTTTGGAGGGGGCACAATTCAACCCACAAAAGTAGTCCTTACCCAAAGGGACCTATGGATGTTTACTCAGGTGGCTAATCACTGAGGAAAGGGGAAGTCTCAGACAGTCCAAGGACTACTGGACACAGGTCTGAGTTGACATGGATACTTGGGTACCCACAGTGTCATCACAGTCCCCTGTTAGAGTGGGGCCCCCCAGGGACAGAGACTAAGTGGAGTCCTAGCTAATGTCCAGCTCCTAATGGTCCTGCTGAGTCCACTAACATGCTGTGGGCATTGCCCTGTTTCCTGAGTGCACAGATGGAACTGATCTACTTGATAGTTGGATTAGCCTTAACATTGGGTCTCTGGCCCATGGGCTAAGACCTGTCATAGTGGAGGGCACCAAATGGAAACTCTGAAAATACCACTGTCAGCTGAGGTTGTCAATCAAAAATAATATTGCATTCTGAAGTGGATGGCAGAAATTTGTATCACCATTAAAAACCTCAAGGGTACAAGGCAGTGCTGTTAACCGTATCTCTGTTTAATTCACCAGCTTAGCCCCTGCAGAAACTGGATAAACCCTGGAGAATGACTGTAGTCTACACCAGGATTAAACAAATAGTAACCCTGATTGCAGGTGCTGTTCTAGACATAGTATCTTTGGTAGAACCAATTAGTGAGGCCTTTGGTACAACCATTGACATGGGAGATGCATTCTTTTCCATTCCAATCAAGAAAGAGGATCAGAAATGGTTTGTATTTAGGTAGGATAGAAAACAATATTAAACTGTAGTTTTGCCTTAGGGCTAAATGAACTCTACTGCCTTCTGTCCTAAAATAGCTTGAGGATGTGTGGACCACCTGAATGTCCCACAGAACATCATGACACCTAGGTGATGGGGCAGAACCAACAATAGATGGCTATCTCACTAGAGGTCTTGGTAAGATACATGCACTAGAGAGGATGGGAAATAAACCCTATAAAGATTGAGAGATATACATGTCAATAAAGTCCTTACGGATCCAATGCTCAGGGTCATTCCTGAATATCTCCTCTAAATTCAAATAAAACCACTGCATCTTGCATTCCCTACCACAAAGAAGGAAGCACAGTGCATGGTGTGCGTCATTTGCTTCTGATGGCAACACACTTCATACCCAGGAATGCTGCTTCAGCCCCTATACTGGATGACACAAAAGGGTGCTAACTTTGAGTGGAGCCTAAACTAGGAAAGAGCTCTGCAACAGGTCCGAACTGGAGTGCAAGCACACCTGCCACTGGAGCCGTGTTATCTCACGGACCTCATGAGGTTGTAGGTGTCAGCAGTGGGACAAGATGCATCATAGGGTGGAAATTGTACATCTAAGATCAAACCTAGGCAGGACTGGAGGATACGCATGAGTAATCCACATAAGCTGGTAGCCCAGACCCCCATGTCACCCACCGCGGCTATACCAGCGCTCCTGCCTCAGCTCATATGTATGGCCATATTGGAGTGCTGACACACTGATCTGGGGTGACTCACTCACATCAGGCACTGGATGAGTACAGTGTCCTGGGCTAAAGATGATCTATCCCAGACCCTCACCTTCAGCAGCATCAGTGGCCCTCACAGCAGCTCTCCCTCCTCTGTATTCCTACTTAGTGGCAGCTGTGGCCTGCAGCACCCAAAAACAGTGAGGTAGAGGGAATGGCAAGCATCCTTTACCCTGTGCCCCATCAATGGCACTGTCACCCCCTCTGTAGGCTCTGTGCCATGTGTCAGGTAGTACCCAGGGCTTGTGAGACATCACTCCAAGTTTCCAACCAGGTATGCTCTTGATTCCAGTGGATGTGATGACGTTGTGCTCTCTCAGGGCTTAGGCTATGCCAGAGGAGGGATGAACATTCCTTGCTGAATGAGATCCCTCTAGCTGTTCCACCCAGGGCCTCTGGCCTGTCCTTTCCATTGGTGATGGAGTGTAGAAGGCAGGCGTGGAGTTAACACAGAAAGATTTAACTTTCTGTGTTAAGCAGGCATGGAGTTAACCCTCTGAAAACACAGGATGCCAGTCTAAAGAGTGAAGAGAAAATGTGGTTGGAAGATGTGTTCTTCTACCTTTTACATCATAAATTTCAGAACAGTGCATTTCATGACCAGAAGATGAATTACTGTTCACATTTTTCTGCATGCTCTGGATAAGATTTGCAATTGTGATCATTGCCAATGGAAGCACAGTAACAGCTTTCAGAGGGTCAGTGGAAGCCAGTATGCAAGATATACGCTGGACAAGGCAGCCTCTTGAGTGATGATGTAACTACCATTAAACACATGGTATCAGGGAACTACAGAGGTGTGATCTGTGTTGCTTCAATACAAAAAAGTGAAGAAGAGCCACGGCACTGCCAGTAATAATGACGTTCCATGAGAGATATACAACTAGCCAGAACTTTTGCCACTAAGAAGAAACTTCACACTGAAAGGACAATAGATAAATATGTAAATGCATCTTGTCTACCTATCACTCTAAATCAATTGATCAGCGTATACATCACCATGCCTCATGAATTTTGTCATAAATTTTTAATCAAATTGTTTATGCAGAGGATTCACGAAAATAGAGAGATAATCTGCCCTGGATTAATCAATGACATTTACCAAGCTCTAATAAGAACAAGAATTGTGCTAGATACCATGGATACAATAAAGAACAATGCACAAATGCACTAAATGTAACTCACTGTCTAAACTGGTAGCAATGCATATAGACAGACGCAGGGTGTCCTGAGCAGGGACATAGGAAGGGGTGATGGAATGAACACCCAGCGATGGTTCCGTACTGATGTTCCCAGTTGAAGTCATCAAAAAGGTGACCACTCCACAGGAACTCCATTTGAGGGCCTTGTTCAATGGGACTTTTCAGCCATCCTCCCAATCCAAGTATTTTCTTCTCCTATTAAACTTGTCTTTGATTAGCTCTCCATTGGTCAGAGATTCTGTGAGATACCTATGAAAAGATGGAAGTGACACTTACGTCTGCCTATCCCAACAGCCTAGCTGGAAATCACCAAAATGAGGCAAGAGAACAGGGTTTTTAGTGAACCTTTTTCCTGTGTGCCTGTTCTAGTTGAAGAATCTGGGTTTAATAAACCTACAATTCTTTATAAAAGAATTCTTGCCAGGCCAGGCGTGGTGGCTTACGCCTGTAATCCCAGCACTTCAGGAGGCCAAGGCAGATGTATCATGAGGTCAAGAGTTTGAGACTAGCCTGACCAACATGGTGAAACCCCGTCTCTGCTAAAAATACAAAAATTAGCCGGACGTGGAGGCACGTGCTTGTAATCCCAGCTACTCAAGAGGCTGAGGCAGGAGAATCACTTGAACCCGGGAGGCGAAGGTTGCAGTGGGCCGAGATCGCAGCATTGCACTCCAGCCTGGGCGACAGAGTGAGACTTTGTCTGAAAAAATAAAAATAAAAAAATAAAGAATTCTTGCAACCACACCTCACAGATCACAGTTCCAGAACTGCTGCAGAAGAAGGTCTTTCTGAAGAAGGTACAAAGGGGAAAGATAAAGGTGCTGGGTTTTATCTCTGGTCCTGCTCAGAATCAACTCAGTCTTTACCAACAGGGATTGTCCCATCTGTCATCCTTGGTTACACAAGCCCCATCAGGCAGAATGGGGGAAGGACTGAGCTCTGGGCCTGGTGAGCACCACTGAGCGCCCCACTGCTACTTCAGGAATCGCCTATCAGGCTGGGGGGTGGGGTAGGAGTAAAAATAATCAGCACCAGTTTTGGGGGCCAGTCTAGAAGTGGCATTTGACCAGACCCCCCCATGGCTCTTGAGGGTCTCTTCTGAGGACCTTTACTGCAGTCTATGCAAAAAACCCACTCATAGTCCTCAGTAACTTCCAGTCCTCCAAAGCCATACAGTGTGGTCATTTTACTCATCCTCTAGGCTTTCTTTAGTTATTCATGCAAAGATAGGCCTGGCCTTGGGTGTCTGTAGCGAGGCCACAAGGCCTTGGATCAGAACAGCAACGTCAGGAAAAACAAAATCCAAGGGGCTGCCCAGTCCAAGGGCAAACTGGGAGTCTAGTCCCCATCTTGTAACCACGATCTCTACCTTGCGATGCTGCAGGGGCACCTCTTCTGCCTTTCACCTAGGCTCCTGGCAAAGGCCTTGCAAAGCATTATTCAGGGCACTGCGTGAGGCCAGAGAAGGAACTGAGGAAGACCAGACCCATACACAGAGATGAAGAGTGTGGAGTGACAGGAAGGCGAGTCTTGAGCTGGTGGCAAAATGGGAAAAGTTCCCTTATCCCCCTGGCAGGGCTTGCGATGGAGGTGTGGCTGGCTTCTTCTGTGCCCTGCTGCTCAAACCTGTAGGGGGAGCATGCAGATAGGCAGGTGGTGGGGCTCCAACCCCACAGCAATGTCTAAAGGTGAATGTTTACAGCTCCTGAGGTCCCAGTGGGGCCTGTGTTACAGGGTGCTGTTTCAGTTGAGCCATCCCTAGTCAGCTGTTAGACCTCCTGCCTTATTCCAAGGACAGAGGCTTTCCGTATCCTGAGGTTTCTTGCCTCCGTGCACCAAAAGAATCAGATCACACATGGGCCTGGAGAATGAGTGCAAGGTTTTATTGAGTGGAAGTAGCTCTCAGATGGGGGAGCCAGAAGGGAGACGGAGTGGGGAGGTGGTTTTCCCCTCTGAAGTCAGACCGCTCAGTGGCCAGGCTGTCCTCCAGCTGCACTGAGTGGTTCTGCCTGTTGATGGCCTGCCAGCCTGCCGTGGGCCGCTATCAGTCTGCTCTTACACCGGTGTGTTCCTCTTGACGTCCAGAGGCTTGTGTGCGTGCCTGCTAGGCTCTCAGATTTTTTATAGGCACAGAATGAGGGTGTGGTAGGCCAGGGTAGTCTTGGGAAATGCAACATTTAGGCAGGAAAACAGAAGCCTGTCCTCACCTAGGTCTATGGGCACAGGCCCGGGGGTGGAGCCCTAGCCAGGGACCACACCCTTCCCTTCCCAGCACTTCCCCGCCCCCCTTCCGTATCAGTAGCTTGAGGGAGTTACTTCTCAGGAAGATGTTTTGGTTTTTAGGGAGAAGACAAAACCTCCAATTTGAAAAACAAAGCAAGTCCTTTGGTGAGGGAAACACTAGACACACAGAGGGCAGGCTGGAAGGGCAGGGTGCTGGGAAGACAGCAAGGAGTCCAGACCCACTGGGGAGGCAGCCTGGGAAGATGTTTATTTTCTAAGAGACAAGGAAAGATTGGGAAACGGGGAAATTTTTAGGCTGGAGGGTGGGAAACTTGGGAAACATAGAGCAGATGGTCTTAATCTTCTGAGAAAGGAGGCAGTGCCAAGCCTGGCTGGGGCGACAGTGGGAGTCTGGGCTGAGGGATGGTGGGGACATCCTCTGCTAGCTGCTGAAGGTCTAGGATGGGCACTGAGGTGAGCCTCAGCGGTGCTCCCCGGGCTTGCCTCCCAGGAAGGGCCCTGCAGGAAGTGTCCAGATGCAGAGCCCCAACTCCTCCCCCAGAGACTTGGATTCAGTAGAACTGGGATGGGGTCCAAAATCTATATCATTAGGACACTGTCAGAATATACTTATCAGGCAAAGCCTGGAGAAATAGCGAAAGAACGGTTAGCCCCAGGGAGAGCCCACTGGAGACTGGAAACGGGAAGTATTGGGGAATCACTTAGTATCCTTTATCAGAGACTCTGCTGCCCAGAACCCTGGGGGAGAAAGCTGACAGGGGAAGCAGTGTGTAGCCACGTGGGATGTACCCAGGAGGGGAAGGTATCTCCAGGAGGGTAGAGTCCATCCAGGAGGGTGAGGTCTACTTGGGGGGATGGGGTCTACCCAAAGGGGTGAAGTCTGGCTGGAGGGGGGATCGGGTCAGTCCAGGAGGGAGAAGTCTAGCTGGGATGATGGGGTCTATCCAGAGGATCAGGTCTAGCTGGGTAGAAGGGATCTACCCAGGAGAGTTCTGGTTGGGGAGATGCATCTACCCAAGAGGGTGAGGTCTAGCTGGGGGGATGGGGTCTACTCAGGAGGGTGAGTTCTGGTTGGGGAGATGGGTCTACCCAGAGGGTGAGGTCTAGCTGTGGGGAGAGGGTCTGTCCAGGAGGGTAAGGTCTCTCCATAGGGTGCTTTGGGAGGTCAGAGGCTTGGGGTTCCTGTGATCACAGCCCAAATATATGACTTGGACCCACACTTGGCAGAGACCAAAGTGAAGACAAGACAGGACTGATGGACTCTGAGGAAAAAGCATGGCAGGAGCAGGGTCAAGAGCGAGAGGCCAGAGTGCAAGGAAGTGGGAGGGTCTGAGGTGGGATCCCAGAGTGGGAGCTGGAGTGCTGGAAATGCTTCTCACGCTGGAGAGGCCAATCCTAGGGCTTGGTTAGACTAAGTGCATTTAACTGGGGCAGCAGTTTTACACATGTATTTCAGGAGGAGATGATTTTATCATAAACACATTCCACTGATTCATGTGAAATCGTTAAAAAAATTAAGGTCAAGGTTTTTTTCTCCTGGCTGCTTTAGGCTACATGCCCAGGACTCCCATCCCTGTGTGGTGAGGGGATTTGGGTGGAAGAGTTTGAGAAGCTCTGCTGTGGAATCCTCTCCTTTTTAAATAAAGAGGGACACTCCAAGCCTGGCATTGAAAGGCAAACCTCTCGGTGGAAGCAGATGGCCAGGCTTTGATCCCTTAAGGATTGGAACCTTATGAAATTGCCAAGATTGGACCATGTTTGACTTGTGTAAATAGCTTCTTCCTGTGATTCAATCTAAATTCTAGACTCCAGGTCTCATCGCTGCCTCCACCATGTGGCCTCAAGGGGGCGCCGCTCCGCCTCCTAAATCCCCAAGGACAAAGCCCACTTTCTTGGCTTCTGGAAGCAGCGCGAGGGAAGTCATTGGTGGAATGAAGACGACTGCTATATTTAAAAAGGAAGTAAGCAGAGAGAGGAACATGAATTCAATTAGAACAGTTCCTTGTCCCCTAAAATATGGTCCCCAGACCAGCAGCATCAGCACCCCCTGGGAGTTTGTAGAATCCCTGGACACTAACCCAGATCGGCTGAACCAGAATCCACAGTTTAGCAGGACTGCCCAGGCTCTCCTATGTATGTGCGCATAGCAGAAGCACCAGTCTAGCCAGCCAAGAGTCCGCTTATTTGTCACCTGCCTTTCCAGCCCCAGCAATCTGGGCCCTATCACTTACCCTGGGGACACAGTATTAGACCCTCCATTCTTCAAAATCAGCGTAAGGTGTGGCTCCCACAGGAACATGTTCCTGTCTAAAGAGCCTCCCCTTCTTTCAGATAGTATATTCGTTATCTTTGCTGTGTAATAAATGACCCTAAAACAGAGGTTTAAAACAATAAACATGTATTTTTGCCATATGCTGTTGGTTAGAAGCAAGTCACTAATCCAGCCCAGGCTTCAAGAGAAAGGGATCACACCAGGGCCTGAATACCAGGAAGCAGGGATCACTGGGGATCATATTCCAGGCAGCCTACTGCAGGGGATAATCTCCACTCTAAGGGGCAGGCCTCAACAGGGCAGCCACATCAGAATACAAGAAAACATCCAGAGTCATGTGGTAAGGATGACATGCATTCAGCAACAGGATGCTTGAATAAGCCTTTCAACTGTGGCTTGCAGAATGGCCACATTAGTATCACTTGGGAAACATTTAAAAAATACCAATGCCCATGCGCTACGCAAGACCAATTAGGTCACAATCTTCAGGCATGGGTTTTTTCTAATTTTTAAATTCCCCAGATAATTCTGTTGCACAACTGAGGTTAAGAACTATGGCTTCACGCCAGGTGCGGTGGCTCACACCTTTAATCCCAGCACTTTGGGAGGCTGAGGCAGGCAGATCACCTGAGGTAAGGAGTTTGAGACCAGCCTGGCCAACATGGTGAAACCCCATCTCTACTAAAAATGCCAACAAATTTAGCTGGGCATGGTGGCGCGCCTGTAATCCCAGCTACTTGGGAGGCTGAGGCAAGAATCACTTGAACCCGTGAGGCGGAGCTTGCAGTGAGCTAAGACTGTGCCACTGCACTCCAGCCTGGGCAACAGGTTAAGACTCTGTCTCCAAAAAAAAAAAAAAAAAAAAAAAAAAAAAAGACACAGAACTATGGCTTCATATGAAAATTTTCCAATGCTACAGTGAAGTAGTGGTAAAGATTACTAGTGCAAAAGATGATGTGAGGCTCAGCAGCTTGGACTTCTGCTGGGGAATCTGTGGATTGGAAAAGTGGGCCTTAAAGAGTGTTGGAACCATCTCGGAGGTGAGCCAATAAGGCTGACAAGAGATTTGTGACTTCTTATGATTGCCTATCTTAGCAAAAGTCCTATCAAGTCATGATGCTGGGGAAAATACATCCAAGAGTTAGGAATACAGAAAGAAAGGAAGGTGGTGGGAGGAAGGAAGGAAACCTATATAAAGCCAATCTGAAAAGGCTTCATGATGTACGATTTCAACTACATGACATTCTGAAGAAGGCAAAGCTATCGAGGCAGTAAAAAGGTCAGTTGTTGCCAGGAGTTTAGAGTGAAGGAAGGGGCAAACAGGTGGAGCACAGAGTACTTTTAGGGCAGTGAGACTACACTGTATGATCCTGCAATAGTGGATAATGTCATTATACAGTTGTTCAAGCCTATGGAATGTACACCACACCAAGAGTGAAACCTAATGTGAACTTTGGGTGATGATGATGTGTCAGTACAGGGTTGTTGATTACAACGAAGGTACCATTTCAGTGGGGACATTGCTAATGGGAGAGGCTGTGCACGCATGGGAGCAGGGGGCATATGACATATGCCAAGTTTCCTCCAAATTTCGCTGTGAACCTAAAAGCGTTCTTAACAGTTTTTTTTTTTTTAAGAGACAGGGTCTTGCACTATTGCCCAGGTTAGAGTTCAGTAGCACAATCATAGCTCACTGTGGCCTCAACCTCCCAGGTTCAAGGGTTCCTCCTGCCTCTACCTCCAGAGTAGCTAGGACTATAGGCACACGCCACCATGCCTGGCTAATTTAAAATTTTTTGTACAGACAGGGTCTCGCCACGTTGCCCAGGCTGGTCTCAAACTCAAAAGCAATCCTCCCACCTTGGCCTCCCCAAAGTGCTGGGATTACAGGTATGAGCCACTACACTTGGCATTTATTTTAAATAAAATTTTTTAAAAAGAGACAAAAAGAAACCTATCTCTATTGTTAAAACTTGTCCTCAACTCCAGCTGATGACTTCAAAGAAATGGAAACAAAATGAAGACTCTACTAATAAAAGTGCCCATAATCTTCTGCTCTCCAGTCTGTAGAGACACAGAAGGTGAGAACTAGAGAGGCCTTGGAGGTCAGCTCATCAATGCCTTTGTTTTGTGGTTGAGGAAATCTAGACATGAGGTCACTGGGAGGTAATGGCCTTGCTAGGATTAGAACTCCCATCTTCAAACCTGAGCCCAGTGCTCTACCTGAAGACTTTTCCACATACAGAGCATGACTGTCAATGGGGCATGTTGGACTCTTTCCTGCACAGCAGTGCGTGAGAATGAGGCATACTGAAGAGTTAGTCAAGGGAGAAAACATGCACCGTCTTATGGGAACACCATGGCCTTTCACATGTTTCACTGAGGGCTGGTTCACAGGAGGTTGGTGGTACATGACCAGTACTGCAACAGTTAATTTACTCTGTCTCATGGGAACAAGTCAATAGGTTGATCGTAGTCGTTGAGTCTAACATGCTCCCAGCTTGAGCTGCACCCACTCTGTAAACAGCCCCAAATGGTAGCAGCTTTACCCACAACAATAAAACGGCTCCATCTTCAGGCAAGTCCAACCTTTGCCTCTCCTCCCTGCCCCTCGCCTGCCTGATTTTAGACACTGTTCTCATTCCCAGGGACCGGGTTGCTCCCAACTCGTTGCCATAGCCACAGGCCTCACCCAAAGCATACCAACGCTGTAGTGCTCACAGATCTTGGCAGACATCCAGGCAGATGCAGAGCAGTTGGGGTGAATAACGTTCTCCTCTGAAAGCTGGGCCAAGGCTGTTTGGTTGCACTCTCTCCGCTGTCAGCTTGAGTCTCATAGAGCTGTCCATTTGGCTGCCTGGCTGTGAATGAGCCATGGTTGTTAATTTCTTTCCCCTGCATCAGCTTCTTGGGAGCCTCTAACACAAAACTTAAACAAAGAGCTAAATCAGGCTGTTCCCAGAGCTCCGGACCCTGGCTGTTTACCAAACACTGAAAACGTTACCAGTTGCCACCAGTCCCAAATCTCTAATCTCTTCTAAAAGTCGTGAGGAATGTTGTCCCGAGAGGTCCAGGCCTGGCCCATCTGTGATGCTCTTGGGTGTCCGTTTCAACATCCCAGTCCTGTGAGTTGAAGTATCTTTTCCAGAGAAAGAAATGAAAGACGGGGGTGGGGAGTGGGGTGAAGGAGCACATGGCAAGAGAATAGAGATGGAATCCCTTGAAAAACAAAGAGGAGCCGTCCGTGTGCAGCGTGTTCATCCTTGGATGATTTATATTGGCCCAGTGCTCCAGTTCATGGCAATTACAAAGAAGGAGGGAGTGTCAGAAGGAATCTTCCATGAATACCAACAGTACCAGCCAACATCTGTCCCTTGGGGTGGGCAATCTGCTCCAGCCTGTTCAGAATTCTACTTAGAATTCTCAAATGGGGCAGTGAACACAGAAGCACTCTGTAGAGGTTAGAAAACAGTGCATACTGGTAGAATGTTTTCATCAGGCATTCCCTTCGCTCCTCCATTGGCGCTCATGAAGTGAGTAAGTCCCTCGGCCCCTGCCCCAGGGTATATGCCCACATTGCCATAGAAGCTGCCTGGTAGGGAGAGGGCTCACAGACCTTCTCCCACATGAGAAGGAATTGGGATGGGGGTGGGCAGGGGACACTTCTGCTGATGAGAACACAGCAGTTCCAATCTCCCTGGAACTGGCCCCCAAGCCCCCTCTCCCCAGTTGCATTGATCTCCTGCCCAGAGATACTTCGCCCGCAGTTGCCATGTCTTTGGCTAAGGAGTTGCTTTAAAAGAGAATATAAGATTTAGATTTAGCTGCCTGGAAGAGGAAGGTGTTTTATTCTTCTTTAAAGGTAGTCTGGAAAATTACCACTTTAGTGGGGGAAAATATACTCTTCAATTAATAACATAAAAATGAAGCTGGGTGCAGTGGCTCACACCTGTAGTTCCAGCACTTTGGGAGGCTGAGGTGGGAAGACTGCTTGAGCCCAGGAGAAGACCAGCCTAGACATCATAAGGAGACCTCATCTCTACAAAAAAAAAACTTGAATTTTTAAAATAAATAAAACCATCACTACGACTAACTTAACAACACACTCTAAGAGCAAGGGAAAAAAAAATCCTGGGTACTAATGCTGAAAATGCATATATTCCAAGGAATAGTAGCCATCATATCTCCCCCGTATGAGACAGAATGATTGAACCAGATCCTACACAGCTTGCCTCAAAACCCTGGGCAAGACTTGCCACAAATCCTGAACTTCCCTTCACGATGTCTTTCCATAATTCCTTCTCCTCCCAGCACCCACATCAGTCTGATTTCTAATATTTAAACCATGAGAAGCTGGGCAGAGCCCACCCAGGAAGAATTCTAAAATGTCATTAACAAATATAGCCTGAAATGGCTTCAGAAGTTGCTGACACTCTGTTGAGACAGTGTCTTTTGAAAGACAAGGACAGTTGAAAACTTCTTGCACCACTGAAGGCTGGCGCCCTCCTGCACGTTAACAGTTTCTCCCTCCACCACACAGTTCGCTATCTCTCCATCACTGGCATTCATACGGCCTCACCCATCTCCCGGAGGGACAGCTGCTCCCACAACCACCCTGCAGCTGAGCGGCAAGATGAGCAGAATTTTCCCTGTGAACAGGAGACAAGGCTAAAGCTGCATGTGTGTCAATCGTGAAAGCCCAAATTAGGAGACAGATTAGGACTCTAAGGGAGCTCCACTTACCCCAGGAGAACAGGCACTAAGGGCCGCCCACCCTCACCACGCTCTTTTCCAAACAGATAAAGGGAAACTCACATTTTTTTTTAAAACTGAGTTTCAAGTCTTTGGGAAGCTCGTATGCAGTTGACACCCACTGACTTCTGGAGACATTTTAAAAAAAATTAAAAGCATATTAGGATGTGATGTGGCACAGCAGATTTGGAGTTCAAAGGGTGTCAGTTCAGATGTGGCTGTGCCACTGATAAGCCAGCTGCATAACGCTGAGAGCCTTCAGCTCTGGAGCATGTGATAGCTTCCCCTGCAGGCTTGTGAGGCTTAAAGAGTACCCATGACAGGCAGGGCAGCATCTGCTATGCAGGAGGTGCTCCACACACCTGCTCTGAATGAGTGAATGTATTTTCCATGCCTGTGACACAGTAGTCACTCAGTAAGTGTAGATTTTGTCCCTTTCTTTTCCCAGATGAGCTGCCACCATAGAGAGTTGGTTTCTGTAGCTCAATCTCTCCATCAAGCCAAAAACATAGCTTCTTAGAGGGACCAGGCCATCTCTGCAAGGTATCGAGGGGGCATCTGCAAAGAGTTTCCATCCTGGCTCCTGTCACTAGCTGTGTGTGCAGCTCTGCACGCAGTGATCTAGTCCCTCTTCCCTCATTCCAAGCCTCATTTTCTCATAGTGAAAATGAAAGAGCTGGACTACATTCATAGCTGTCAACCATGGTCTATCATCCAAGCCCTTTGTTTATAAGAAATCTGATACAGCCCCCCCCCCCCCATTAAATAAAATATTTCAAGAAAACGGGCCAGTGCTTAGGCCTAAGTCAGCTCAGCTCTCCAGCCCACCTGCTCTTAGCGGCTGAACAGAAGGCACACCCCAACCCCCACACAGGAGCCCCCTAGGGTTCCTTGGAACACAGTTAGAGAACCATAAGACCAGGCTGTCTTTAAATCTCCTTCCAGACCTGACACTCCACGATTCTAAGTGTTTACAGAGTAACTGCAGCACATTATTGAACCTGACCAAATTAACTCAAGCCTGATGTGTAACACCTATCGGAAAGAATACAGCCAGGGTCTCTCTTTCCTCCCCAGCTCCTCAGCCCTGCTGCCTGGGCAAAAGTTACTCAGCAGGAAGTCCTTTTTGACTGGTTTCAGCTTGAAACCCTACAGCATCAGGGACAAGGGGAAGTAATATAAAAAAATACTTGCAATCTTATCCTGAAGACAGTGTCCCGTGAACATAAAGCAATTAAAGGAGGCTGTAGAAATAAGACCTGCAATAAATTAGTATGAACAATAGGTGTGGGAAGTGGGGAAAGGGCATCGGGCAGGAAACGCCTAATCCCAGGTTGGCATGACCTTGGGCAAGGTGCCAGTGTCTCAATGACCTTGATGGTAGGGCTGAACCAAGTCACCTCTGTGAGAATTATCTAACCATAAACTTCCGTGACTCTAAGTATTGCATGGCCAGGCACGGTGGCTCATGCCTGTAATCCCAACACTTTGGGAGGCTGAGGCAGGCAGATCACCTGAGGTCAGGAGTTCCAGACCAGCCTGACCAATGTGGTGAAACCCCTTCTCCACTGAAAATACAAAAATTAGCCAGGCACCTTAGTGTGTGACTGTAATCCCAGCTACTCGGGAGGCTGAGGCAGGAAAATCGCTTGAATCTAGAAGGCAAAGGTTGTAGTGAGCCGAGATCACACCACTGCACTTCAGTCTGCGACAGAGTAAGTAAGACTCTGTCTCCAAAAAAAAAAAAAAAAAGACTTTTGGGTACTTCAGAATGTTTATAATGATGTTGTCAAATTGTCAGAATTGGCATATTCCAGCTACTTAAGTTTGTTACTCCTAGATATTCCTCAACTGTAACATCAGTACCTATCTTAGGCCATCGTCAGGGAGTGAGCTGACTGCTCCCCAGGGTCTCAGGTAAGGAACAGATAATGGTATTCAGTTTGTAAGCTCAGCATGAGCACTATCTCCCAGAGGCCTCTGTACTATGATTACAGCCACCTTGGCATAAATGAGCACTTATCAAATCCACGAGAGGCAAACAGACATCTGCAGGCTGGCAGAACTGTCTGCAAGGATTTGCTTGACACAGATCTCTGGCTGGGCTCATGGTATCAGAGGTCCCCAGGTTTATTGTTTTTAACGATCATTTTTTTCACCACCTAAACAGAAAGACCCTGTAGTTGAAAGCAAGAGGAACCAACAGAGAGAGGCAGTGAGAATCAAATGGCTCAGTTAAGCCTGGGTGTGACTGGGCTAACGCTTTTTCAGGTCACAGGTCACTCTTACAAGGTAATCCATTCGCCTGAAGAGGCATGCAGCATCTTGAACGAAGGGAACCGTTGTGGCTAGGTGATTGGGTGGAATGGCATTCCCTCTGGAATCTGATTGCAGACCCTGATTTCCAGCTTGGTCCCCTAGTCTTCTTTAGCTTTTGACCTCCAAAGTCTTATTAGAACGAGCTAGGTGGCCCCTAGATTTATGTATCCACTTTTGTGAAAAGCAGGCTATGGAGATGGAGCCTAGTAAGGAAAATAAAGGTAAAGTATTATGGCATTCACTCATTATGGACAAGATGTCCTCTGGTGTACATCACAAAGCTTTCACCTGCAAGTGACACTCCGCTCAAACCACCTTTAAAAACAGGGATATTCTAATCTCAGATAAGAAGTCCAAGCAAGTTCCAAGGAGATTAAAACCAGTGGTTCAGCGTTGTTGTCAGGAACATAAATTCCTTCCAGCTCTTGGCTCTACCATCCTCAGAACATTGGTTTTGGCCTTAGGCAGCTCATCCCATGTTTCAAGACCCCTCAGCCCTCCTGGTTTCATAACCACATCGTCAGAGACCACTTCATGGTGACCAACCTGTCATGCTGCACAAGGCCTTGTGCTTAGAAGGACCCACACTTGGCTTAGTGCTCTACCATCACCGTCCTAACATCCTTAGTCTTATCTGTGAACTTGTGTTTTACGAGTGAAGTCCTATGGGACAGTGGAGATGCATGTGAGCAGAGGAGATCTACGCAGTATATATGTCCTCCTTTCCTGCTGTCCTATGTGCAGGTCATGTTGGGGATCCCCATGAGCACAGAATTCCAGGGACCCACGAAGCATGGGAGTCAGTGAGACAGACTCAAAGCCAGCACAGTAAGCACGTTAAGCCCACAACCAAGTAAGTGGCAGCACTGACAGCCCCAAGAGGCCATGCTTTTTGTCCAAATCAGAACTTGCTCTGAACACAGAAAGAAAATAGAGCTCTAAGAAAACACAGAAGATCAAACAACCCTACTCTATTCTTTTGAACACGTGTTACTTCCTCGTATTAGACAACTACTTCCACTGAAAATGATGACATAGGTTGGGTATGGTGGCTCATGCTTGTAATCCCAGCACTTTGGAAGGCTAAGGTGGGCAGATCACCTAACGTCAGGAGTTCGAGACCAGCCTGGCCAATGTGGTAAAACCCCGTGTCTCCCAAAAAATACAAAAGTTAGCCGGGCATGGTGGTGCATGCCTGTAATCCCAGCTACTCAGGAGCTGCGGCAGGAGAATCACTTGAACTCAGGAGGCGGAGGTCACAGTGAGCCAAGATTGCGCCACTGCACTCCAGTCTGGACAACAAGAGCAAAACTCCATCACAAACAAAAGAAAATGACATAGAAGGAAAGACATAAGTTGTTGGCTAATACACCTTAGTGAACTATTTCAGAAGAAAATGCAGCACAATTCCAGCCTATAACTCCAAAAGCCTCAATTTCTTGTGTTGTTCCTGTCCCTTGATTTTTGTCCCCTCTTCTTTCATCGACAGAGCAGAAGGTCAACTGCCTCAGGTGTGTGCAGTCATTGACTGCCCTGGAAATGTACATCCAGAACATATTATCTTCCTGGCAGCCGTCCCATTCAGCCTCTGCATGGAGACCCTGTTTCTCTTCCTAAGCTGTCCCAAGACCTGAGCCTTCTTAGTTTGGTGATGCTTCATTATGGCATCAACTCTCCAACTTCTGCCCTCCAAGGCCACAGTGATAAGAAAACAAAGATCAACTACCCCCGAGCTGGGAGGAGGACTCCTTTTTTCTCTGTACAGCCTTTTATATGTTTAACTTGCTTACCATGTAATATGGATAACCTATGAAAAAGATTTCACGTGTATACCTTTTTAAATCACTTACTCTACTTGTTTGTGAAGACAAAAATAAACTTTAAAAATGCCACAGACTTCTTGCAAGTTAAAGAAAAAAATTCAGCTTCCTGCGTAATAAGAAATATTGTAAGTCACACTCATAGTCCGAGCTATTTGGGAAATTGTGGTGGGAGGAACACTTGAGCCCAGGAGTTCGAGACTGCAGTGAGCTATAATGGTGCCGCTGCACTCCCATCTGGGCAACAGAGCAAGGAATCATCTCTAAAAAATAATAAAAATAAAAATAATTTTAAAAATTGAAAAAAATGTATTTAAAAGAAATATCACAAGTGAACTATAATTCATCCCAAAAGAGAATATGGATCTTTTCAAAGAGCAACATCAAAATGTCCAAGGCTAGTCACCATTTCTTTCTTGAGAACATTCATAAGCCACTGCTCACCCCTGGACTCCATTTTAAAAACAGATGCCACAGAGTTCTTCACTGCTTAGCCCATTCTCACATCACCAGTCCCCAAGCACGGACCTCACCCCTGGCCAGCCTTCCAGCATGCCAGGCCTCCTCCTCCCTCAAGCCCATGCGGAAGGGGGGAAGTGGGTCACACGGGGAGCCCATGCTATGGGTGGACGTACCCTGCCAACGAAAGTGGAAGGGCAGAGGTGGAGTGGTTTCTTCTTCCTTATTCCTTTATATTCTGTTAAGCTTTAGCAACTCTCTCAACTGACTCATGCATGGACTTGTTCTAGAAGAAACTGTTAGAGGCAGCAGAGGTCTGAAGGTGCTTTAGTTCCACCCCCAGAGGAGAGTGACAGTCCCAGACACCCAGCAAGTTGGCATTAGAACCAGAGCTAGAACCCAGAGCTTGTCCCCAGCCAAGTTCTCTTTCATCAGCAATATCTGATTTCCCAGAATCATCCTTCATGGTGTGTTCTGGACCAATTTTTTGTCCAAAAACTAAACAAAAAGATAACTGTTTCATTTCTATTTCTACACTACAGCTCATACAATTTAAAGGAAGGACACTACTGTAAGAACCATCCTCCATCACTAAAGCAAACTGGTTGAGTTCTTTTTATTTATTAAATAAGACTGGAAAGGGTCATTGTCTTGATCAGCGTTTCTAAGCCTTGACACTGCTGACATTTTTGGTGGGATCATTCTCTGATGTGGGGACCATCCTATGCACTGCAGGATGTGTAGCAGCATCACTGGCCTCCACCCACGAGGCACTGGTAGCATCTCCTCCCCTCCACCTGTGACAATCAAAAATGTCTTCTTTGGACATTGCCAATTGTCCCCTGAGGGGCAAGATGCCCCGGTTAAGAATCACTGATCTACGGGAAACTCGATTATTTGGTTGTCATTGAAAATACTCAGCGAGAAAAAGAAATTGTTCACATTAGGTCTTTATAGACAAATAAATTGGAAAACTGAATCCAGGGCATTCCTCAACAGCCAGTGCCCAGAATAGCCTGAAAGGGGTCCTGGGGAGATAGGTGGGGGCCTCAGTAAACCCCTGAAGCATGGCAGTCCATGTGTATTATTGACCTTTCCAGGTGAAGGCAAAAGGATATTTGAGTCAGGGTTGAAAGCATACTGATAAAAGCAGAACATGGTCGGGCATGGTGGCTTATGCCTGTAATCCCAAGCACTTTGGGAGGCTGAGGCGGGTAGATCACCTGAGGTCAGGAGTTTTGAGACCAGACCAGCCAACACGGTGAAACCCCATCTCTACTAAAAATACACACACACAAAAAAACCTAGCCTGCTGTGGTGGTATGTGCCTGTAATCCCAGCTACTCAGGAGGCTGAGACAGGAAAATTGCTTGAACCTGGGAGGTGGAGGTTGCAGTGAGCCAAGATCATGCCACTGCACTCCAGCCTGGGCAACAGAGCAAGACTCCATCTCAAAAAAAAAAAAAAAAAATTTTTAGCAGAACATAAGTTGATGACTATGAGATGAATAGTGTTGGGTGGAGAGAAGCCAGAATGGTGTTGGGGTCCTTAGAGAAAGCCTGGTATTGTCTATTTGAATAATTGCTTGTGAGCCTTGGACTAGTTGGTATCCCATTGAGCCTCTTTACTGAGAGGATAGGAGTATCACAGGAACCAGACATGGAGACTAGGAGAGCTTTGTGAAGGACACCTTGAATTATAAGTTGAAGATCTTGGAGAATTCTTGTCTTGAGGATATTATAGTAATGTTGCGAGTGGCATGGAAGGTTCTATTTCTACGTTGAGAGGTTTGGCCTCCTTGATTTGGCCTGTGTCAGTTGAGTGACCAGCTCAAAGGCAGTCGGGTATTTTAGTTAGCATAGTTTGTGCTTGAGGTTTTAAAGGGGGATCAGGGATTTTGACAGAAACAAGAAAAGTGTGATGGTCAATGAGGGCCATGAAAGGGCAAAGATGCAAGGCTGGGAACCCAAGGACCTCAAGTGTGAGGCCCTCGGGGGAGCAAAACTACTGACAGTCCAGTTGGAAAGTAACTCTCTTTCCAGAAGGTTTACTGGGTAGTGGAACTAAGAAGCTGTGCTGGGTGGGGAGGGTCCTAGTAAGACAGAAGGTTCTGATAAAGGCAGCACATGGATGCTTATCAAGTCCCACCAACAGGCATGGCTTGTGTGCTCTTAGGGAGTGTGGCAAGAGGTGTTCATGGTGAGATGTGTTGCTCGGGGTCCACTAGGAAGGGAGTGGAGTGTCCATTGATGGGGAAGATTCTCTCCTCTTATGAGTTAGTGTGGACACAAAGGGGAACACATCCCTCCAAGAAAGTCGTTAAAAGATGGATTTTTAAACCCTTGCTCTCTTTTGTTTTAAAGCCAGCCAATCCCAAGCCAGCATTCTTTTCATTTGTATCTGCATGTGTGCCTAACAAGTGGGGGTTTGGAGTAAGCAGATTGGCCTGGTTTGCTTCCTTCTGGTAAGTTGTGCAGCCGTCAGTTTGCACTGTGTTGATTTGGCCTTTTCTCTCATGGATTCTTCAGGGTGTTGGGCTAGTGTAACACTTTCAGAGAGAGAAGCATTCTGCCTACTTACATTGGCTTTGGGGTAGTATCTTTGATTTCTGATCAGAAGCCATTAACATAATTAATAAAAGCAAAAGTGGCTCAGTCATCAAATGTAAGATCAGATCATATACTTTATAGAGCTTTAGCAACTCTCGCAACTGACTCTCTGAAAATGTCCTTCCTAACATTTTCTAATCTATGTCTATATTGAGAGGCAAATTCATCTCTGTGTTGTCTGCCGTCTTTTATCTTTGACCAATCAGTCTTCCAGGAGCCACAGTGGGAATGGATTCTAAAGTCTCTCCCCTATAGTTTTGGCCTGCATCAGGGTGTTCTGATTTCCTTGAAAGTCCTCATGAATAGTGGCCCATGTGGCTTTTCAAACCATAAAGTGGCATCTCTGCTACCCATTAACAGCTGCAAAAATTGATACAGTTCAGGGAACCCAGGAGAATATGCCCCAAGGACAAAACCAAATGGATTAGTAAACTCTTCCCTGTTCTGTCTGAAAAGCCCTTCACAACTGCATATAGACCTGAGTGAGTCCTTATTCAATTGGGCCCTTGGGTCATGGGCCTTCTATATCATGATGGGGAAGCACCAATACATATGGATGAGGTAGGGAAGTAGGAGCAGGGAAGATTGGGGAGCAGGGGCTAAAGGAGGAAAAAAGTCCCTCAGACTAAGGAGGAATACTGGGTAGGGGGGAAAGCATCAGAGCAGGGCCTATAGAGGGGTGGGGCAGGGGGAGAAAGGGTTGAGAGGTTTTGTTAAGGGTGGAGGAGTGGGAGGAGAGATTGGTAGTGAGAGACGTGCTTAAGGGATTGCTCAGTTTGAAGTAGATTGGAGACATTTTCTCATGTTTCAGCCTCCTTGGACCAAGCAAAATAAGCTGACCTTTGAAGAGAAGAGATCTTGAGGGGGATCTGTAGATGGACACAGGGAAATTCCAGGTGCCTCAGAGGGGTCAACTTGCAGTTCCAAGTTGTCCTCAGGGAAATCTTGCCATTTTTTGGGATAATGAACTGAATTCTCATCACAGTGGAATACATATCATCGGAAGGGATTTTTAAAGGGCAGGGTGAGAAGTGGATTGAGAATTTCGCATAGCACCAAGGTTAAACAGAAGCCAACTACAACACAAAGCCAGAAGAGCACTCAAGCAAATAATCAAAATCAAATCCTTACCACACTGCCAGGGACCGATATATCCAGAGCATGGGACCAGGAGCTGGACTCACGGTGGGATCTCTGATCAGTCACAGGAGGAGCTTGACGAGCTCAAGGGGTCTCTCTCCCTAGGTGGAGAAGACAGGGCTCCAAATGGACTTCCAATCCCATCCACGTCACAGCGGCAAATTGTCAAAGACAAAGACCTAAGCCGGTAAGCAAACTGACTTTATTCAGGTTATTATATTATAGTCGGGAGAGCACCCAGATCCCAAAACCTGTGTGTCCTGGCAGTTGGTTTTGTCTAGACTTTTATAGGGAGGAGTGAACCAGTTCCAGGTGGGGGTGGTTTTACAGTTGGCATGTTTATGTCATCAGGAGGCATCTGTCAATCAGCTGGACAAGGAGTATCTAGCTGTTTCTAGCTTGTTTGGAGGGACAAATAGTTCAGCTAATCATTTAAGAAACAAAGAATGGTAATTTGGAGGGTCTCTGTGTCCTTATCACAGGAAACAAGGGGGTCACCCATGACTGTTACGGAAATCACAAGAACGAGTATACGGCATTTATGAATGGACCTACTGGTGTGCTAGTAGGGCTGCCATAACAAAGTACTGCAAAGTTGGGGCTTAACCAGAGATGCATCATCTCACCATGCTGGAGGCTGGAAGTCCCAGGTCAACACATGGACAGGGCTGGTTTCTCCTCTGGCCTCTCCCGTCAGCCATCTTCTCCCTGTGTCCCCACGTGGTCTTTCCTCCATGTGTCTGTGTCATCTCCTCTACTTATGAGGACACCTGTCAGGTTGGATTAGGGCCCAGTCTGGTGACTTCATTTTACCTTCATCACCTCTTTAAAGACCTCTTCAAATACGTTCACACTCTGAGTTACTGGGGGTTTGGACTCCAACATCTGAATTTTAGGAGGACACAACTCAGTCCGTGACAGTGGGTCTTCTCGAAGTCTCGTGGGGAAGAGTGGTTCTTTGCAGTAAGTCATTTCCTGGAACACAAAAGGGTGGGAGACATCTGACATACAAGTGTGGGCAATTGCCCTTGGCTGTTGTCCAGAGGCATAGGGCTCAGGTGCAGCCCTGCACTGTCACAGGGTCCCAAAGGAGGCCCCTTGGTTTGCTGTGCTCCACTCCAAGCTTCCACAAGCTGATGGGGGAGGGGTGGGAAAGAACTCGCAAGGGAACTGAGACCTACTGAAAAAAGGAAGAAGTGAAGACGATGTCTACGGGGCTGAGGGATACAGGGGAAATGTGGTTTGAGGTTGACAAAGGGGAGGGGGAAAGAGCCACACGGCAGGAGGCTGGGCTGTGAGAGATTCTGAATGGTCTCCAGGAGGCACAGAATGTGAGAGACAGGTGAGGGAGGGAAGATTTCCCCCACAAATCTTCGCCCTGTTAATACATGTGGGCTCAGCCCCACAGTTGTTGTTCGGTGAGCACACACATTACTGTTCAAGACGGGAATCTGATTTGTGCAACTCTGTGTTCAGCCCCTGCTAAGAAAGGCCTGGGAGTGGGGTGCATGAAAGGGTCTGCTTCATTCTGGGTGCCCAGCCACCAGCAGGGTACCACTCCTGCCAGACGCATGGGCAGGCAGCTCGCCTCCTTCCTGGACTGTTAGCTCCCTGAGCACCAGGAACGACCTGCTGCTGCCTTACTGTTCCCTCTGCACACAGCAGAGGCTTGGATGGAAGGAATTCCTTGGTCCCTCTGAAAATGTTCAGGCGTTACTCACGTATGAATCAATCTAGACCTGTTTTTGCGTCCGATTGTTTTCAACTTGCACCACCTCTTGGGGGCACTGATGTCATAATTCTTCCATTCCCCATGTGTCCTGACCAGGCAGGAGCTACGTGGCTGTCTGAACTCTTGTGGGTTTGTGATAAATGGGCGAGTGTTGAAAGACAAAGGCAAACAAACTGCTTTCCCAAAGAAGTCGGGAGACGCCCTCGACAAGCCCTGGACAGAGCAGAGAATGGGCTCCGCCAGGAGCTGAGGAGAGCCTTGGGGAGGCTTCTGTGTCCAGGGACCTCAGCCTTACTGCACCTACCCTACCAAGCAGTGCCCTGAGGACCTGAACTTAGCCCTGTGTGTGGACGTCTGTTGCAGAATGCGCCAAGTGCCCAGAAAAGAGACCAGGGAGACAAAGGCAGCAGGGTAGGATGGCAGAGGGGACACCTCCTCCATCCAGCCACCTCTGTCTGGTGCTTAGGCATCTGGGTGCCACACACTTCCTGTGCTGCCCAAACCAGCACCAGCTTGGTTCTAAAGGGAAGTAAGAGAACACGCACAGCAGAGGCCTGGAAACGGCCAGGGAAGGAGGAGAGGCCAAACGTTAGCATCTGAGTACTTTCTTTTCGGGAGGTGCTGTGAGGCGTGCAAAAGCGAACAGTAATGGCTCTCAGTAACCTCAGCAAATGCCAGCGCTCAGCAGCCGCCCTTCCAGAGGGGGGTCGCTGGCAGCTGCAGCATCAAGCGGAGTTGCTGCATAGGATGCTTTTTATAGTGCTGTTTGTCTTCATGGTTCTCCAACACAGATGAGCTGGAGGGTGGATGTTTTTAAGATCCATTTGTGTACTGTGAAAGCACATGGCCTGTCTTCCCGAGTTTCTGCATTTCCAAATTCTTAATCCACAATAGAAAAAAGTCTGGAAAAACTAATGCAGTTAGAGCAGGTTTTCCTCGTGCCAGTGTCCTCATATCCTCCCCCTGAAAATGACTCCCCAAGGAACTCCAGCAGAATGTGGTATTGTCTCTTAAGATAAAAACAAAAGCAGTAGAGCCAGAGATGGGGCAGAAAAAGTGAGATGAGACATTTACTTCCTCAGGTCCTTTTCCAGGAGTAAATGACCATCGTGCGCCCATGGGAAGAGTGCTGCATCCACGGAGGACATAGGCCAACAGTGCTCTCAAATGGGTTTCATGAAAGCATCTGTGACTCATCCCTGTTCAAGAATGTTTTCATTAAGATTCAGCAGAAGCGATGTGCCAGGTCAGCAAATACAACAGCAAAACCAGGGCCTGCCAGCCTGGCCAACACAGCAAGACCCCGTCTCTACTAAAAAAATTAAAATTAGCTGAGTATGGTGGTGCGTGGCTGCAGTCTCAGTTACTCAGGAGGCTAAGGTGGGAGGGTCACTTGAGTCCAGGAGGCCGGGGCTGCAGGGAGCCGTGATCACACCACTGCACTCCAGCCTGACGCCGTCTCAAAAACAAAACAAAAAAACCCGGGGCCTGAATGCAAAGTGAACACTTGCTCCTGTTAATCGTAGCACTTGCATTACAGGCCTGGTGGCTCCTAGCATCCGTCCGCAGCACAAGGCCATGTTGTGTAGTAGCACATCCCCAGTCCAGCCGTGGGGAACTGCCTGCAAGGGGAGGTGGTGAGCAAACAGCTGCGCAGCAGCAGGGAAGCGTCATCTCCATCTCACTTCATGGCCCTCCCCAGCTGCTGCAGAGATGCTGGGGGTCCCTTCCACAGGCAGGCCTGTGTTCTAATGAGAGCCAGGAGACTGGTAAGATTAAGCAGAGTCCTCATGAGTGATCTGGAAAACCTCACTGCACTTTAAAACAGATCCCTAGATTCTGGGCTTCACCTCATTTAAAAAGGACATTGTGTATACTGTTTCAAGTAAATAAAATAATGAGGAGACAAGAAAGAGGAAAGAAAAATAGTTTTCAAAAGCTATCCTTTAATTCCCTGAGAAGCACAGCTCTCGGAGTCTACAAAGGGTTTAATCTGTGCTGGTCGGTGGACAGAATAGTCCATGTGCTTGGCCCAGTGTCCTACTCTCTGAACATTCTAACTGCATGAGCACACTGGGCAGCTGCCTGGGACCCGGGGCTGGGGCTGTAGCCATAACTTTGTGGCTAGTCCCTGCATATGAGCAAGCTGAAAGGCATTAAGTGGATTAGGGCAGCTCCAAGTAACACGGAAGGTACTCTTCCTCTTCTGCAGAACAAGGCTCTCATTTTCAGCTTTAAGGCACCTTATTTCCGCTTCTGAAAATCAGGACTGTTGTTCTGGATCTCAGTGAGACAGCACCCAGCACACCCAGTGGAGTTAGAGAACAGTCTCTTGCTGATAGTCTGAAAAAAAAAAAAAAAAAAAAAATAGGGACCATGGAGGAAGGCAGGCCAGGCTGCACCCATGGGTCAGAGGACTGGGAATTCCCAGGCGTCACTTGGCCTTTGACATCTGTTCATCTTTACAGGCCAGGATTCCAGCAGTCGGCCCATGATGACACAGACAGGGCTAGGGTAGGAGCCACGCATTAGAGCCACAGGGCTGCTCCTGAACCTCATTCTCCAACAGCTGCAACTCTGTCTCCTTAACACAAGTTGATGACAAAACGAATGCAGCTAGTTTGAATTCTGCTTACTCAACCTTTATGGAGTGAATGAGCAGTGAAACACATAAGGTGGGCAAAAATGAGCAACAGGCCCAGATAAAACACAAACGGAGTAAATATGCGGTGGCCTATGCTTTGCCAACCAGCAAGCATAACCACTTTATGCCACGGGTATGGAGTCTGTTTGGGATGGGCTGAAGGCTTCCTGATCCTTCAGAAATGTGCAAAGGACCCCTCTCTCTGGGCTGAATGGACAGACTCCAGGAGATCCCAAAGCTCACAGATTCCAGAAGTGAGGTCTAAAGTTCCCCTGGGGCGCAAGACACAAAATATATTATAGGGACCCCACTAGGACCAGGCCCCATGGCTGGGGTGGAAGGCTTCCAGGGAGCTATCAGAGTACACTTCCATCCTGGAGTCAAGCCATTCACAAACAAATGCAGGAATGCAGAAGGGGGCTGGAGGTGAGAACAGAAAGGAGGCAGGCCAAGGGTCGGGGAAGAGCAACAGTGAAATAACGAGGTGATTTATACGATTTATTGTATATTTCAAGGTGCCTAGAAGAGAAGAATTGCAGTGTTCCCAACACAAAGGAAAGAAATGTTTGAGATGATGGATATCCCAATTATCCTGATTGACCATTGCATATTGTATGGAGGCATCAAAATACCATGTATACCTCCAAAATATGTACAACTGTTACATATCAATAAAATTTTAAAAATATAACTTTAAAAAAGAACTTTGTGATTTAACACTGAAGCGAAGAAAAAGACTAGTTTATATCTGTTATGTAAAATTCATTCATTCAATCACTCATTCTGCAAGTTTCTTCAAAAATTTCAAGTTCCATATGTACATACCCACTGTAGAGGAAAAGGGCTCCTAGGAAGACCAAGGAAACAGTTGGCCACTGTATTCTAAGCTGTGGCTTCTAGTCACTGCAACGTACTTTTCATTGATGAGAATAAACATTCAAATGGACATTCAGAAAACTGTTCCTGCTGGGTACAGTGGCTCACGCCTGTAATCCCAGCACTTTGGGAGGCCAAGGAGGGCAGATCACTTGAGGTCAGGAGTTTGAGACCAGCCTGACCAACATGATGAAACCCCATCTCTACTTAAATACAAAAATTAGCTGGGCATGGTGGCGGCAGGCCTCTGTAATCCCAGCTACTTGGGAGGCTGAGGCAGCAGAATCACTTGAATCCAGGAGGTGGAGGCTGCAGTGAGCCGAGATCATGCCACTGCACTCCAGCCTGGGAGATAAGAGTGAGACTCCCTCTCAAAAAATATTAAAATTAAAACTGTTCCTGGTCCTCTTGTTGTCGCGTTAAGAAACCCAGTCTCATCAGAAGATGCTCCCCCTCTGAACCCCATGCTTCGAAGGCCCTCCTTCAGAGCTGGCCGAGTATCAGCTCTGGAATTTTTGCTGGGTTCAGCGTTTCCTCTGTCTCTTGGGCCAGTCTTCAGGTTCTGACAAGTGGGTGAATTTTCCCTAAATTTTCATGTAACACAAAAGGAACTTCTGTGCTAAAGAACTTTGTGGGGGGTGTGGTTTCTTGCTTGTGGCTTGGGTCCTGTCACTTATGTCCCTCTGCTGAGCTGTGCTAGAGGAAGGATTGAGAACCCCTGCTACAGTCACAAGCCTGGAGGAGACGTGGGTGAGCAGAGCTGCCCCGGGGCCCCACTCAGAACACCTGAGTGCCAACACCAGACCTGCTACCCTGGGCTCTTGTGCCTCATTCCCATCACCGTGGGGAAATACCAAAGGGCAAGGGGTAGGGGCAAAGCTTGGTCTAGAATCAGGATTTCTCAAACTCAGAACTGTTATCTTGGGACAGAAGATTCTTTGTTGCAAGGATTGTCCTGTGCATTGTAGGATGTTTAGCAACATCTGTCGCCTCTACTCTCCTACAGTTATGAGAATCAAAAATGCCTACAGACATTGCTACATGTCCCCCAAATGGGGCACCCAGTCCCCAGTTGAGACTCCTGGTATAGACCTACGCTGTGTAATCCAGAAGCCACATGTAGTCATTAAGCATGTGACTAGTCCAAATTGAGATGTGCTTTAAGTATAAATGTACACTGGATTTCAAACATTAAAGAAGAATGTAAAGTAACCATGAATATTAATATATTACATTTCATTTTATATCATTTGTTATACTATTTTTTCATACATCAAGTAGATTAAAATGTATTTATTTCACCTTTTTTTTTTTAAACTTTTGATAATGTGGCTACTTAAAACAATTGAAATAACACATGTGGTCCCATTGTGGCCACATTAGATTTCTACTGGCCAGCGTGGGACTAGACTCAGGCTAAGGTCCTCCCCGCTCAGGTAAGTCCCAATTCTGTGAGTTACTACTGCAGGAATAAGAAATCATTTTCAGCACTATCTGCAGATAGCTGAGGCGCAACAGAGTGTGGACACAGAATCCCATCAGAACATTTCCCAAGGTGTGTTTGAAACTCTCTCTTCCATACTAAACTAAGCAAAACCTGCAGCATCAGCGTTTAGAGGCTACACCCTACTCCATCCCACAGAGGAAGCAGCCCCAACTGTCAACATCCTGTTCTGGCAAGCCCAGGGATGCAATAGGCCCTGGAAAACCCCATGCAGAGGCCCGGGGAAGCCAGTCTCACTGTGGAAACTTTCCACTCCTAGCTACCCATAAGAGAGCCTGGGACCTGTACTTCTCTAGCCAGGAGAGCCAGCTTCTCATGGGAACTGGTGGAGTGCTTCATGATTTACTATCTTTCCACACACATCACCCTTTCTTCATTCCTGCAACTGTCATGCAGCTGTGAACTAAGATGTCTCCATTTTATATGTGGCCAGTAGAAATTTTGCTCCAGAAACTCAATCATAAGACATGTTTTTTTTTTTTCTTTGAGAAAGTTTTGCTCTTGTTGCCCTGGCTGGAGTGCAATGGCATGATCTCAGCTCACTGCAATCTCCACCTCCCAGGTTCAAGCGATTCTCCTCCCTCAGCCTCCCCAGTAGCTGGGATTACAGGCACCCGCCACCATGCCTGGCTAATTTTTGTATTTTTAATAGAGACGGGGTTTCACCACATTGGCCAGGCTGGTCTCGAACCCCTAACCTCACCTGATCTGCCCGCCTTGGCCTCCCAAAGTGCTGGGATTATTGCCAGTGGGCCACTGGCCCCCTGTGCCTGGCCCATTTCTTCATATTGATTGAATTAAATGAATTCTAAGCCCAGATGCCACTAGAGTGGTCAGAAATTCAACCTCAGCCCTTTCTCCACTGTCCTGTCTCATCCCAGCTCCTAAAGTTGTTCCAAAGGCAAAGGTCCATGATTGTGAGCAAAGGAGAACATGCATGGTGGCTTCTCTGGTTTTCCTCCCTGGTCATCCTTACTAGATCATTGTCTTGGCCCACCTGGTACCTTAAAGAGATCTGTGTGCTGCTCACAGGATGCACCACCCCTTCCGAGGTTTGGCCGCCTCTGGGAGCTGTGACTGACAATCCAGGACTCGAGTTCCTAGTGACCCCCCTGAATTCCCAACCCACCGACTCTCCCCTAGCCACGGAAAGCAACCTGTCTTGTCTCTGCTGGGCAGCTAGCTCTCCTTGAAAACCAAAGCAAACCAAAAGCACCAGCCTCAATGGCCTTGTCCTCACACACCGCCCCCCCCCCCATCCTTAGGCACGAGCTAGTATGACTTTAAGCTTTCAAAATAAAATCCATGAGGGAAAATCTGCTTAAGTCCTACATCACAAACCTCCTAAGCAAGATGAGGAGCTCGAAGGCTGGGCAGCTTTCTGGGAATGGAGGCATGAAAGACGACAACAGACGAGACAACTTAAGATCTCTGTAAATGATGCTTTTTTCACCAATGGAGACACCAGGGCTCTGCAAGGTCAAATGACCTGCTCAAGATTACAGTTCTGTTAAGAGTCAGAGGAGGAACTGAAACCCAGGACCCCTGACTCCACCTAAACATATCATGAGCAGCTCCTATTCCATGCTCCATCCTGAAATCACCAAAGAGCATAGAAAGAAATCTGTCCGCTCTGCTCCACTGTAAGCTGATGGCTTAGGGAGATTCCCAAGGCCCCTCATTTCTAGTCCTAGAAGCTCCTTCCTCAGAGGAAATGCTCTGTTCCCCACAACCATGTTAGGGGCACACTTCTCTGACCCCCTGGAGCATAGCTGGACCTTGCTGGAACATTTCAACAAGACCTTGTTAAAGAGGTGATATTGACACATTACTAAACTAGATATTTTGATTTACAAGAAATGTTTTTCACAACATCTACAAAAATGTTAAAAAAAAAAAAAAAAGTATTCAGAGAAACCCACAGGAGCTTCACACGTTCTGCAGAGAGGTAATTCCAACTGCACTGATTTCGACTGCGTGGTTTTGGATGCAGGAGTTCATTGGAAAAGCCAGTTTAGAGGTGGTGTGAAATGTAGGGTAATCTTAACAGATGGAGTGCTTCTCAGCCAGGATAACTAAAGGGCTGATCGAAGTACTCTATCATAAAATTATAAAAGGAGCCCTAAAATTAAAAAGCATCCTGGCCATACTAGTAGGCCCAACTGGAGGACTCTGCAGGAATCGTCACATGGAATGTGGAGTTTATTAGAGCACCAGAAACAGAGCTGAGGCTTGATGTCCCCATAGGAGACGAGAATCACAGGACCTGATGTAACGTCTAGAAAATGCGTTTAGCAAAGGTTTCTGTTGAACTTTAAAGAAGAAATGTTCTACTCTACTCAATAAGCTTACCACATGCTGCACGGCTAATGACAGAACTGGAAGGATCTACCTATAAAAAAAGCATGGCTTAATAAGACATGAGAAAATATAAAGCACACACACAAACAAAAATCAAGTAATTGTAACTCCTTAGAACACTAGGATGCTTGTTGAAAATGACAAAAGTTTGAGTTTCACAGACACGAAGTTGAACCAAAAATCCAGACACAAGAGTACACACTGAATGATTCCATGAATATAAAGTTAAAAACCAACAAGACCAGCTGTGAATAACCAGTATAGCAGTTCTTCAAAAAACTAAAAATGGAATTGTCATATAATCCAGCAATTGTACTTCTGGGTACATTCCCAAAAGAATTTAAAGCAGGGCCTCAAAGACATCTTTATACACCCGTGTGAAAAACGGCATTATGTACAATAGCTGAAGGATGAAGGCAACTCAAGTGTCCATCAACAGATGGATGAGTAAACAAAATGTGTTGTATCCACACAATGAAATACATTCAGCCTTAAAAAGGAAGGAGATTCTGATATACGCTGCAGCACGGATTAATCTTGTGAACATCAAGCTCAGTGAAATAAGCCAGACACACAAGGATGAATGCTCTATGATTCCACTTCCATGAAGTACGTAGAGGAGTACTGTCCATAGAGACGGAAGGTAGAAGAATGGTTGCCAAAGGCTGGGAGCAGGGGAAATGGGGATTTGTTTAAGGTATATGGAGTTTCAGTTTTTCAAAATAAAGAATTCTGGAGGCAGATGGTGTTGACGGTGGCACAACAATGAGTATGCTGAAATGTCACTGAACTGTATATTTAAAAATGGTTAAGACAGTAAATTTTATGTTGTATTTTACCACAATTAATTTCTTTTAACCAAAGGGAAGAAATACAGGCAAACTAAGCTATGGAAAGGAGGAGTGCTGGTCCCGGAGAAGTGGTCAAGGTGTGTACCCAGGAGCTGGTCATGTTCTATAGTTTAATGGGAGTGCTGGTTATGTAAGCCTTTTGAGTTTTTGAACTTTTATCAACCAAATATTTAGAATTTTGCCAGTTTTCTCTATGAATGTTGTGGTTTAATTAAAAGTCTTAGTTTATAGGAACAAAAAAATACGTATACAAGAAAGGCCATAAGGATGAAAGAATCTAAATTCTAGAATGATGTACTACACTACTAACTTCTGCTCATATTTTGTCCCATAATAGCTTCTGGAGCTCCCAAGTTTAAAAGCAACTTTTTATTGCCACTTTGGTTAATGGGCAAGAACCACCACCCCAAGAGTATTTTTGTTTTTAAGAAACTTTCTCCTAGGAGTCCCTCCCACAAGGTTGCTCAGCACAGTCCAGGCTCAGTCAAGCACTTCGAGTACAAAACAACTTGAGTGCGTGGAGATCTCACTGTGTGAGCTTTGTAGGGATTAGGTAGATCACAGGTGCACCCTTACCTGAACCAGCCAGCAGCTTATTCATTAATCAAGTGCTTAACAAGCTGTTGCTCCAAGTTCCCCTCTCAGCCTAGCAGACTGGTGTCTTTGGACTGATTCCCAGTTTGGGGCCCCCTCAGCTCCCCTTTTCCACTCTGCCAAAACTTCTCCCTGCAGGTCCTGTCCTATTCTCTTCTCTGCTATATTCCCCACACAAAGTTGGCCTCTTGGGTTTCTCCAGCTTTCTGACTCCTGCCCAGAGGCTGCTCTTAAGACTCAGGTTGTGATCTGAACCAGTTTCTCCACAAGGAGTCCCAGGTCTGTCCTCTCTGAACCATTGTCTGTCTTTGCAAAGCTTTTCTACTTGGATCCTATATCCCTTCCCGCACCTGCCCACGGTCCAAATGCGGCACAGAACTCACCAAAACCAGCTCTACATGTCATTCCCATCTGCTCAAGCCTTAATAATACTGACTTCTTCCAATTAGAATAAGCCCTGCATCCAAACAATCTAATGCTCACATCTTCATTTTACCAGGGAGGAAACAGGCTTGGAGAAGTAACTTGCCTGTGAGCCTATAAAAGTGGCAAAGCTGGCCGGGTGTGGTGGCTCACGCTTGTAATCTCAGTACTTTGAGAGGCCAGGGTGGGAGGATTGCTTGAGCCCGGGAGTTGGAGACCAGTTTGGGCAACAAAATGATACTTCACTACAAATAATTTTTTGAAAATTAGCTGGGTGTGGCAATGCACCTATGGTCCCAGCTACACGGGAGGCTGAGGTGGGAGAATCACTTCAGCTCAGGCAGTCCAGGCAGCACTGAGCAGTGATCACGCCACTGCACTCCAGCCTGGGTGACAGAGCAACACCCGATCTCAAAAAAAAAAAAAAAGGAGGTGGGGGGCAAAGCCACAATGCAAGGGTTGCCTGAATTTGGTGGGCTGCCTATCGCACGGGGTAGGGTATATTCAGAGCCTCGTCTACTTTCTGCTGAGCTGAAGTCCTACTGCTGGGTACCATTTTCCCCAGGACCCCATGGCATTCAGATCTTGCCAGGTTCCTCCAGCCACTGTTAGAAGAACATTAGCAGCGAATCATGGAATGTCAGGGATTCAAAGTAGAGGCCCTCTGGTTACATCCTTTTGTTTTAAATATCACATATAAGCCCAGGGCCCTCTGTTTACTTTTGATTTTACCCAAGTAGAACCAACTAGGGAGCAGATGTGTGCAGCTCAGCAGGAATCCAGCTTTGGGGAAATACTAAGGTCTCCAGACTTGGGACTGGCTTTGTGTGAAATGCTTGGTTAGGGGAAAGGGGCTCCCTGCTGAACAAGATTGGAAAAACATCTCCCAAAGGCACCTTGCGGCATCTGTAAGCTGTGGGTTGCAGGGGTGCTCATAAAACAAAACTCTCAAGGTAGAAAATACACATATTTCAGACCCAGCTCTGTCCCCTTGAAGCCAGCACTAACAGCCAGCTTGACCCTTTTTCCTGACAATCCCTTACAATGTGGGAGCCAGGGTTCCCACAGGGCCTGAAGAGGACATGCCCAGGCCTCTTATAGCCTTAGAGAGCTGCTCACACAATCTGGGGCTGGATGAGCACCATCAGGCTCATGGAGAGAGACTAGGCCAAAAGTTCAGGCCAGTTCTGTTGAAAGAGAGAACACTTTAAAAAAAATTGTGTTTCTTCAGAATTTGCTCAGGATTATCAGAAGAGAAGGAAGGAAGGAAAAAAAAAAAAAACTTACATCCTCTACAGTTGAGCAGGGAAGGGATGGGGAAAGACTCATTTCCTAATGACAGCCTTTTGTAACTGAAGATCTAAATAAGGTAAAAAATAAATAAAAATGCTTCTTCTCCATTTCTACAAGAAGTGGCCAGCCAGGAAAGGGACTTCTTGTCTAACCCTCCTCTGAAAATGAGGCTCATTCAGTCAGATTTCAAGCCAACCTTCTCCACTTTCTGCCTCCATCACCCTTCCGGGGGCAGAATTTAGCGGTGGTCTGCCACCCCAAGCAGCCGCTCCGACAGGAACTGCCTCATTAAGCTCTGTGACCAGTAACTCCCAACTTAGGAAAAGCTCAAGAAGGACCACTCTGCTTTGCACTTTTTTTCCAAGAACCCTTACGTTTCTCTGCACTCTGCTTTGCACTTTTTTTCCAAGAACCCTTACTACATAAAACGTTCTAAACTTGGGAACACTAACTTTTGCACTGTTTCCCGCCGAGCCACAGAGCTCACACCAGCATCACGCTCTCCCTTTGCCAGGATCTGAGCTCGCTGGAGGAAAACACAAGTTCCTCTTTCAGCTTCTTTCCTTCACTTCTGGAGACAAGCTTTCCAGCTACCAAAACAGAACGTTTCCCAGGTTTTCCTCCCACACCTATGAACTTTGTTCCTTGATTAAATCCTAGTTTCCCCTCTAAACAGAACTGGACTATGTCCAACCAATTTCTTCAGCTTCTGCAAACATTAACTCAATGTTTTTTTCAAGAGGTTTGTGTTCGGCTTTTGAGTAGGTTCCGGAGGCTGCCAGCGGAGAAAGTCTGAGGGGGGGTATCAGCAGCATTTTACCCCATCCCCCGCATCCCCTCTGGCCAGCAGGACAGGAAAAGGAAGCCTGTTTGCGTGCACGAGCCTGCTGACAGGCCTTTGCCATGCGCTGTGCTTTCCTTTGTAGACACACAGGGACTGCGAGGGAGGAAGGATGAGCAACTCCTTCCTAAGCTGGTAGGGTACATGGCTCCAAGAAACGCTCCTCGTCTGGAGTGAATGTAGGATCGTTTTCCTCTCACAGCCAGCCACACAAAGCTGCCTGTCTTCGGACATCTTTCCCCGACGCTTGAGCAGGCTGCAGGGAAAGGGGCCCGCCTACCCGGAGGAAGGAAACCCTCCGCAGACCCTCCAGGAAGGCAGGCCTGGGGCGCCCCTTCCCCGGGGAGCCTGGAAACCCACAAAGCAGGAGCCATTAGAGGGCAGCACGTGCCTGTCTCATAACACTGAGCAGACTCGGTCTGGTCGTTTTTTTTTCTTCTTCTTCCAATTACAGGGTGTTTCAAAAAGCAAAAGTACTGTGGCTCCAGCGTCAGCAGAAAAACAAGTTAGAAAGACAGGCAGGGGAGGGGGGAATCCCTCCAACTCCAAAGCTGTGCCAGGGAGACACCGCTCTTGGGAAAGTTAGGCTGCAGCCCCCGCACGTGCTAGGAAGATAAGTGGAGGTCCCAACACATCCTGTCCCCTTAGAGCCCCTGGGGCCCAGCAGCCCGACCCAGCGCCCACAGCCCGTTCGCAGACAGCGCGCTGAGGCGGCTTGGGCGCCATGCCCTTCGGGTTACTTAGCTCTTCAGCCTCCTGGAACGCTAGGACAAAGGAGTGCCTTGGTGCTGGCAGAAGCCGGGGGGCACGGCTGGGTTTTACAAGGAAGGACGAAATCTGATCTCAGCAATCTGGATAGGTCAACCGTTGCCCGTCTGAGGTGACCCAATTCAGGGACCAGCCGCTTGGCTCTGAACACACGTGTCACAACCCCAGCTCGTACCCAGGCCCTGCTAGAGAGGTAAGAACGTGGCATCCCTCCCTGGGACCAACTCGAGCGCCACTTGGGTGTCCCCTGCCAGGACCGCTCTGCATTGCAAAGGGCCCCTGGGGCGTTCAGGATTGGCCTCTGCCCCTCCTCCCACTGCACCACTCTTCTTCCCACCGCACATCTCTTCCTGATTCACCAAGGGGTTCCACCCCAAGGAAGAGCTCCTTCGTGCTGGAAAAAGCCTGGGGCAGCACGGTGGGCCTCCCCCTCCGTCTGGGTCACCAGAGGCAGGGAGGGAGGGGGGCTTGTGTAATCTTACTATTCATTTCTCCATGCAAGCTCCTCGGGACAGGCCTGAATTCATGATGCCATCTCATTGGAAGACCTTTGCCCCCAAAGGGCCTGGACAGATTGAAGCGTCTAGCAGAGGTGACAGGTGACCAAACCCCAGCCCTGAGGTCTCACCACCTGCTCACAAGCCCAGAGCTGGGGTGGTGGGGTTCTCACTGCCTTCTCCCCATCCCCCTTCTCATTGCATTTCCTTTCCCCCACTCTGGCCTCGGAACCCAGGCGGCCAGTCCTTAGCCAGTCCCTTCTCGCTGTTGTCCAATCTGTCACTGTGCCTGACGTTTCTTTAGGAAGTGGTTACTGTTTGTTGCACACCATTCACAAACATTTCATTTTCAGATCCTGCCCTCTGCACACTAGGTGCTAGGACCTCGGCAGGCCCTCTGAGTGGCCAAGTTCCGTACTCTTGGTCATCAGCATCTGATCTGCCTCTGGAACTCCTCTTCCTCCTTCCTTGTTCAATTCAGCGATTTCAGTTGACAAAGACCAGGGAGCCTCTAACCCGGGGGCGTACTAACCACAGAAATATCACTCACAGTCTAGCATAGAGTGCGCCTATAACTGAATGGGGAACTTCACTTCATTGATAGTGCTTCCAGTTTCCAATAGCATTAGGCTAGGTATTTGGACTACATTTCCCACTGACAACCATTTAAAAGCTGGATAAGACGTAAAACAACTCACAATCTTTCTGTTGAAATTGTCAAATAGTAAGAAGTAATACTGGCTGTTGATCCAGGGAATCATGAGGGACTGAGTCATTCCTCTCTAATCCTATAGGCATCAGAAACAAAATCATGGATACAGTAATTCCACAGTCAAACTGACAGGTAGTTTTCATGAAATTTTCCTAGTAAATTATCCCAAAGAACTATTAAGCTGGACAAAAATTCTATTGCATGAATATTTATACAGTATCTTTTCTGGTAGACTAATTCCACCTAGTTGACAGCTCTGTTAGATTCCTTTGGGGGCCCTCTTGTCTGCCTTGCAGCTGTACCATTCCTATACAAAGTGTAGAAGGCACCTGCCCTTGTTGTTTGCAGCCATAATGGAAAAAAACCATGCCATTCTACTCTACCCCTCCGATGTCCATAACGCAATTATCAGGTCTCTCGACCTGTTAGATTTTTACTTGCACTCACCAAAAAGGCTTCACTCTTCACCTCCCTGAGCCTGTTTCTTCACCCCTAAGATGGTAGTAATGTAACTACCCCACAGTGTTACGGTAAAGGTTTAAATAAGATAATGTACAGAAAACACTGAGCACCACATATCAAGTGCCCAATTAATGTTATTCCTATTGTTTTAGCATTAGTATCAACCATAAATGGTTATGATTGCCGTCTTGTTTAAGAACATATCCAATGTTTGAATCTCTTTGGAAACATTGCACCAAATGTTCAAACTTTTTCAAAGTGAGACATACTTCCTCATGAAGCAGCCCATCCATCATTGGACAACTTCGGCTACTGTGAAGTGCGTCTCTGTGTTGAAAATGAAGCCTAACTCCAGTGAACTTAGTCCTCTGCCTTGGAGCCTAATGTCTGATTTCTCTTCCTCATTATCTGAATACTGTTATCACATCCTTTTTTCCCCTACACTAACCTTTTTTTTTTTTTGAGATGGAATCTTGCTCTGTTGCCCAGGCTGGAGCGCAGTGGTGTGATCTCGGCTCACTGCAACCTCTGCCTCCCGGATTCAGGTGATTCTTGTGCCTCAGCCTCCTAAGTAGCTGGGACTACAGGTGTGTGCCACCATGCCCAGCTAGTTTTTTGTATTTTTAGTAGAGATGGGGTTTCAACGTGTCAGCCAGGATGGTCTTGATCTCCTGATCTCGTGAGCTGCCCAACCTCGGCCTCACAAAGTGCTGGGATTACAGGCATGAGCCAACTACACCCAGCCTTTTTTTGTTGTTTTGTTTTGAGATGGAGTCTTGCTCTGTTGCCCAGGCTGGAGTGCAGTGACACGATCTGGGCTTACTGCAACCTCTGCCTCCTGGGTTCAAGTGATTCTTGTGCCTTAGCTTCCCAAGTAGCTGGGATTACAGGTACACACCACCATGCCTGGCTAATTTTCGTATTTTTAGTAGAGATGGGGTTTCGCCATGTTGGCCAGGATGGTCTCAAACTCCTGACCTCAGGTGATCCGCCTGTCTTGGCCTCCCAAAGTGTTAGGATTACAGGCATGAGCCACTGCGCCCAGCCCCATGCTTAATTCTTTCGACCTGTCCTGGTTGCTCTGGACAAATGTGGATGGTTGGCCATTTCCTTTTTGAGTGTGGTGTGTGACCAGCTGCTCACTCCATTGTATTTCTCTAAAGTCTAACCTCAAATGAGCTTTGTGGGGTCCACATCTGCTGGTGGCTTCTTTTACCCTACTTTTGACTAAAACCCTTTTAAGTCTTTTTCACTCCTCAGCTACAGCTCCGTTATCCTGGTCCTGTGCGATTTATTTGCCCCCCCCCCCCCCCAGGTGAAGACAGTGGCATATTTTCCTGTTAGAATCAGCCTATTTCCATGCCTTCCAAGATGTTTTGGATCTTGATTCTGTCCCACTAAATGTATGTTAGTCTCTCAACATTCAGTAACCAGCAAATTTGGTAAAGAGGGACCTTTATGACTTCCTACGGGTAACATGATGAAAGTTTTGGACAAGACATAGCAGAGGAGCCCTTCCTTGTGAGGGCCCAGCTCTGATATTCAGAGCCTCAGAGTCGCCACCTCCCACAGGCTGCCTTCCCCGCTGTGCACTGTCTGTGAGGCATGTTCTGCCTAGCCTAGGCCTTCACAGCAAGGGGCAAGGGGGATGTCAACAGTGCTTGGAAACGGCGTGAGGGACAGGGTCTGGGGTTGCATGGGGGATGCTGAAGCAGAGAATAGAAGGGCAAAAAAAAAAAAAAAAAAAAAGTGAGCAAAATAAGGATGGTAAGGAAGGAAAAAACCCGTTAGGACAGTAATTCGGTAAGTTAGAAAGAGAGGAAGGAGAAAATGTTGGAGGAAGTAGGTAGAGATTAACAAAGAATTTTCAAAATGGACAACAGAAACCAATGTAACAAAGATGGCAAGATGGAAATAGTCAGGGGCATTAGATGAGGCAAAACCCTAAGGCAAGAAGAGACTAAAAGGCCACCAGACCGAGAAGTTCTCCAGGCCACCCTGTGGCCACGGGGATTGTTGAGTTGTGGGGTTTCATGCTGGTTACTGGAGCAGCTGAAAGCAGCCTCAGACAGAGGAAAGAGCTTCCCAAGATGCATTTTGATTCTAAGAATATTGGTTTCACGGAAGGATGTTTTCATGTCTTGAGAATCTTTAGACGTAGGAAATGTACATATCAGGCTTTGCGGAATACATCTGCCTGGAAAGGGCAAGATGGATTTAAAATAATTTGTGAAAACAAACCATGATCCCACTGTGTTTTGAAGCTCCAGGTTTATGATATGTAACTCAGCAGAAGCCTAGAATGAGAAGAACTCATCTGAAGCTCCAACATTTGGGGAATGCAGCCTTTCGACAGACATTTGCTGAATGGATAGGAGACTCCTGAAAGCAGAATTCTGCACATTCTGTGGACCAGCCCTGACTATTGAGAGCAGGTCTTAGGCCAGTCTCCATGCACAGTGCCTTTTAGTCTTACCTGTCTGCTACCTTACGCAAGCATGGAGCTTAATATGCTGGCTATGTTCTCCTAACCTCAGATATCTGTAAAACCAGCCACAGTAAGATAACATGGTAGAGCACAAAATGCTTAGAAGAGATTTGAAGCAATGCTTCCCAGAAGAAGTTTTTCAATGCAGCTTATGGCAAGAAACACATTTTACATCTCTACTCAGTACACAGCCACTCATACTCAACTGAAACAAACATCTTATGAAACAATATTTCACTTCACTCTCTGCAATACAGAAAATACCCGATCTTATTGTATGTTATTTCATTGTTTTAAAATCCTGAGCCTAGCTTGCTAATAGATTACAACTCAGTTTGGAAAGCACAGGCTAAGGGGCTTCAAATAGGGGTGACAGATTGAACACACACATTTATCACCTCTCCCTTCACAGATCTCATTAAAATAATAAAGGAACAAAATGGCAGAAATCCACAAGGACAAACAGCAAACAAGAGGGACATCAGCAGATAGGCAACCTCAACAGGTATATCACAATGAGTGACCCACACCCCCTATAACAGCCAATTTTGATGGTCCTCCTATAGCTCTTGCCTTGTTCTTTGTAATAGGATTCAGATTGTTTAAAATCCCCATATTCTACCGCAAAGTCATGTTATCAGGAAAGACCAACCCTAACCCCAGTTCCATGGAGTAAATATTGATTAATCTAAGGTAACTATTAATTGTATTCCCTTTATCTGGTGATAAGTTTAAGAAGAGCTGATCCCTTAATTTTGGACATGGGAGCATAAGGGAAACTCAAGACTGGGATTAATTCTGGGAAATATTTCAGTTTCCACGAGTCAGAAGAGCTAATCCCAACCCTCTGTATCTGGAACATACACTGCTGCCATTTTCTGCCCATGAAGGGAAATACCCAATGTACTCTGGCAAAACAGATTTTTGAAAACTTGAGTCCCTGATGATGTAAGTCAGCCACAATGTTAATCAACCCTGGAGCCACCTTATTTCTAGACTTACTATGCAAGATAAAAAAAATCAGCTTGCAGTATGAACCACTTTTAGTTGGGTTTCACTTCAGCAAACATACACCAAGGCACAGCATCATAAAATTCCACAAGGGACAAATCAATGAGCCCAGAACTTCCAATGAGGGGGACAACTAAGTCATATACAAAAGAACTAGAATGTAAATGGTATTGAACTTCAAAGCACAACGTTGGATGCTAGAAAAAAAGAATGAATGCCTTCAAAGTTTTAAAAGAAAACACTTTTCTACCTTGAATTCTGCAATCAACCATACCATTGATCAAGAATAAAAGTAGATAGAATTATCTTTAGACATGCAAGGACGAAAATTTACCTTCCATGTGCCTTCCAGGAGCTAATAGTTGATGGGTTTCAGGAAAAGAACGGAATATAAATGAAAATAAGGGAAGAGAAGGCACCTAGGAACCAGTGAGTCCAGTCAGCAGGGTGGAAGAGCTGACAGCTACACTGTGCAGTCCACATAAGAGTAGAAGGGGAAGACATCCAGGTAAAAATTATGTAGACTTAACAGAGTAGAAATAGGGCAGATCTAGTGGCAAAGGGATCATCAGAAAGAAATCAAATATGCTGTACTGTATAACGAATTACCCTGAGGCTTTCAGACTTAAAATAAGCATTTATTATCTTCTATTTTCTGAGCATAAGGCATCTGGGAGCAGCTTAGCTGGGTAGTTTCAGCTCAGGATCTCTTCTGAGGTTGTCAAGATGTCAGCTGGGGCTCCAGTCAGCTGAAAGCATGACCAGAACTGTGGAATCAGCCTCCACCATGGCTGACTCATGTTGCAGTTGGCAGAAGGCCTCAGTTCCTTGCTGGCTATGGGCAAACAGGCCTCAGCTTCCTGCCACATGGACCTGTTCAGAGGGCTGCTCAAGTGGCCTAACATGGCAGCTGGTTTTCCCCAAAGCAATCCATGAGAAAGTTCGTGGGGGAGGCTGTAATGCTTTTTATGACCTAGTCTCAGAAGTCACATGTCATTATTTCTGCCATGTTCTATTTGTTAGAAGCAATTCACTAAGTACAGCCCACTTATAAGGCAAGGGAAATAGGGCTCTGCATTTTATAAGAAAGAATATTGAATTTTTGACATGTTTTTAAACTATTACACATATGCATATAAAAGTAGCATGTAAGTTAATAAGTGTGGCAAAGAGATAACTTCAAGGGAAACAAAACCTAAAGAAAAAATGTAATCCTAATGCACCACGCAGATTTGCTATTAACAATATCAACATAGTTTTGGTGTTATAAAGTGATTATTGATGTAATTAAAAGCAACTATAGGCCAAGCCCAGTGGCTCATGCCTGGAATCCCAGCACTTTGGGAGGTGGGCAGATCACCTGAGGTCAGGAGTTTGAGACTAGCCTAGCCAAGATGGTGAAACCCTGTCTCTACTAAAAATACAAAAATCAGCCGGGCATGGTGGTGGGCGCCTGTAATCTCAGCCACTTGGGAGGCTGAGGCAGGAGAATTGCTTGAACCCAGAAGGAGGTGGCTGCAGTGAGCCGAGATCATGCCACTGTACTCCAGCCTGAATGACAGACTTAAACAAAAAACTATGCAGCTATATAAAGAGGGATGAGGAAAGATAAGAGCATAAGGGAGCTAACTTTAACTCTGAGGAAGCCAATCGATATTACCTATAATTGATAAATCAAAAAACTATGATCAAGACAGTCTTGCACTGGCAAAGGAATAGGTCAATGACCATATTTGTTCATTGAAAAATAGAAAACCCAGACAGACCTCACCCAAATATAATCAACTGATCTTTGACAAAGGGGAAAGGATAGTCTTTTCAGTAAATGGTGCTGAAACAACTGGACATCTACATGCAAAAGAATCTAGTCACAGACTATATCCTTCACAAAAATTAATTTAAAATGGATCATAGATGCAAATGTTAAACCTAAAACTAAGACTCCTAGAAGGTCACATAGGAAAGCATCTAGATGATCCCTGGGTTTGGGAATGACTTTTTAGACAACACCAAAGAAACAATTGATTAAAGAATTGATAAATTGGACTTTGTTAAAATTAAAAACTTCTGCTCTGTGAAAGGCACTGTCATGAAAATAAGAAAAGCCACAGATTGGAGAAAATATTTGCAAGAGATAAATCTGATAAAGGACTGTTATTCAAAATATATAAAAAGGCTTAAAACTCAAGGAAACAGCTTAATTAAAAATGGGCAAAAGATCTGAACACATACCTCACGAAAGATATACGGCTGGCAAATAAGCATATGAAAAGATGCTCCACATCATATATCATTAGCGAATTGTGAATTAAAACAACGAGATACTGCTACACACTTATTAGAATGGCCAAATCTAGAATACCGTCAACACCAAATGTTGGCAAGGATGTGGAGCATCAGGAACTCCCATTCATTGCTGTGTGAATGCCAAATAGTAGTTTGGAAGACAGTTTGGCAGTTTCTTACAAAACTGAACTACTTTTGCAATATATTCCAGAATTTGTACTCCTTGGTATTTACTCAAATGAGTTAAAAACATGTCCACACAAAACCCTGCACATACCCTTCACTGCTTCCATGTTGTAGCAACTAATGAATAAAATTGCTACAAACAATGTCCTTCAATAGGTGAATGGATAAACCATCGTGCATCAAGACAGTGGAATATTATCCAGTACTAAAAAGAAATGCAATATGGAAGCCATGAAAACATGGAAGAAACTTAAATGCATATTGCTAAGTAAAGGAAGCTAATCTGAAAAGGCTACACATGCTGTATGAGTCCAACTATGTGACATGCTGGAAAAGGCAAAACTATGGAGACAGGAAAAAGATCAGTGGTTGCCAGGAGTTAGAGGGTAGGGAAGGATGACTAGGTGGAGCACAAAGGATTTTTAGGGCAATGAAACTGTATATTATAGTGATGATTCATGGCATAATACATTTGTCTAAACCCGTAGAATGTACAACACCAAGAGTAAACACTAATACAAACTGTGAACTTTGGGTGAAAATGATGTGTCAATGTCAGTTCATCAGTTGTTACAAATGGACCACGCTGGTGCAGGATGCTGATGGAGGCAACTGTTTGGGGGTGGAGGCGGGCATGTGGGAACTCTGTACTTTCAGTTATGCTGTGAGCCTAAAACTGCTCTAAAAATAAAGCCTAATAAGAAAAATCACACGCTAGGTCTGGTCTATCAGCATAGTTGTTCTTCCGCCTCCCACTGCCAACCAGTCCCACCTGCCTCCTTTCCTGGCCCTTCCTCACTGCCAGGTCTTGTTTCAGTGCATGGATTACCAGAAGGAAAAATGCTCCCACCGGCCTCTATCAAACACAGGAGTGAAATAAACCAGCTTTTCAATAAAGAGGCTGGGGTGGGAGGGACTAGAGAAAGGATGACTGTTGCTCATGACCCTCAGATCCTCTGACCCATTAGCCCATAATCTCACCTGCCTTACAGTCTTGACCTCTCCCCTAATTCCCACGTACTTTCTTCCTTCCTCCATCTTGATGGCACTGATGGAAGAAACTCTGGACCACTTGCGCCAGGGACACCAAGCTTGCATCCTTAGCCTTGATCGGGCCATGGTGATGAGACAGTCCTCTCCCAGCCCCGTTCAGCTCCCTCTCAGCCCCCACAACAGTTCAGCCTCAGATTTTTTCCTGGAGCCCCATGGCTCCCTTGTCATCCTGCACAATAGGAAGCCTTGCCCCCTACTAAACAGGGAAAGGTGAGCTGGCCAGTCACGAATGCCCTGAGCTCTGCAACTCACCCCTGCCCTGCCTCCTGCTCACTCCTGCCTTCGCTGGCCTGACACTGCTGTGCAGACTTCATTCTCCTCTCTGCTAGCATCCCCTCCCTGTTCTCTTCACCCTCTCTCCAGGTGTGCCCTTCGTCTTATCCATCACAATTCTCTCCAGGGAAAAGCAAAACCATAATGAAGACAACAAAAATACTCTCCCAGGGATAGCAGGAATTGCACCAAACGGCTTCCTTGCCAGGGCTTTAGCGGGTTTTGACTGGGCACTGAGGGTGGCGAGTCCCTAGGTTTGAATTGCAAAGGCACAGGTGCAGCTGTCGAGCAGAAGAGTGGGTGGTTAAGAAGTGGGCAGCTCTCTTGGTTTGTTACTCCAACCCCTTTCTGGCATATATAACCCCCTCCAGACACACCGCTAGAGACTTGAGCCTTCGTGAAGTAAATACCATTATAAACCCCTGCCTCCAAGCAAAACAGCAGGAAACCTTACACACAGAAATTAGCGATCAGATTCCTCCAGCAGCTTTGGCACTCCCTCTAACTTCTGCCCCTCTTTCTTCTTCGCCAAATTTTCTAAAAGTACTTTCACTGTCCTACTTACTAACCTCCTGTAGGCTGGTGTTGGGCCCCACCACATGTCCATTAACCAGCTCTTATTATCACACTGGTTACTGCTGAATTTCCAAGTGTAATGGACACTTCTATTATTGTGTCTTAATAACCTCTGCAGGGCACTGACTCATCACTCTTCCTCCTGGAAATTTCTTCTCCCCTGGCTTCCATGACCCTCTGGCCTGGTTCTCCTCCACCACCACCACCCCACCCCCACCCAATCTTTCCCTCTCTATCTGCTTTCTAAGCTCGTTTCAGCCTCTGCCTTGACCTGGCCGTTCTCCCCCAGACAGAGCTCCATTCCTGGTTCTCTTTGCTTCTTGTGCTCCACGCCCGCTGTGAGCCATCTGACCTTCTACACACTTTCCTGTACAGCACACATACCCTCCTGACTCCTGGATCTGCACTGCCATCCCAGTTAACAGTAATGAGTCTCCCAAAGTGGGTTGAAATATGAAGATCCAGTCCAGGAGGAATCTAGGAATCCGCAAAGGCTAAACACACTAAGAGTAGGCAGAGCTGGGGGCACCCCTGCAAGGTGCTGGGGCTGGAGGCTCTGTCAGTTCCTTCTGAGCCTCATGATTAAGCACTTCATGATTAAGTGGGGAATGAGGCTCACTGATATGGGGAGAAAGAGACCTGTCCTGGGATCAAACAGCAGCGCTAAGGCTCCACATTAGACCACAATCAACCCCCTGCCAATCAACAAAGCAACACTCAGCTGTCCCAGTGCATCTGTTCAGGCTTTGGACACACAAGTGCAGGTTTTAACTCCATGGCACAAGTGTGCATCCGTTTTCAGCCTTATTTGGGGGAGGGGAAAGCTGTTTGAGTCATTTTATATGAAGAATCCACTGAATGGAACATTTGTTACTATTTAATCAGAACAGATGACATAGCTATGTAAAATGGAAACTGCATTTAACATGTTAAGCATACACAGAATGACCCACTGCAACCTGCCTTCTTCTCAATGGGCATCACCAAGTGACGTCCCCACCAGTCCCCACCGTGAACAGGGATGCCCTGATCATCAGCTGGTCAGACATACACCTAGAAGCATTTTGTAAAGTCAGCTATCAGAATTTAGTCATTAGAATGTACTAAAAACTAATCACGTACTTCATTAGAATGTACTAAAAACTAATCACGTACTTCAAGCAACATGGATAAAATAAAGTAAATCACCGATGTTTAGTGACAATAATAAGGCTAGACCCACCGTAAAAATGTCAACAGATGGGGAGAATGTTAAGAGCAGAAAACTTGAGACAGATGATGCAGAAAGGCAGAAATGGGGAACTTGGGAGGAATTCTGCTTGTCTAGAGTCAGGATAAGAAGCTTTTGTACCATGTATGGTAGCAGTGGTGTCACTTTTTGGTCCAGCTGGAAAAATAAAAACAGATGCCAGCCATAGACAGAGGGGGAACAGCAATGCATGTGATGGCATCCATGACCTAAAGCCCGCCTGGTGTTAGTGGGGTGGCCAGGGAGAGGCAAAAGGTGACAACAATGATAGTGTCAACAGCACAGAGTAACTGTGGCCCAAGCACCTTTTTGATTGCCATCTATTAGGTGACTCCCCAGTTTCTCTCTTAGCCCTGAGCTTTCATATCTGCAGACCCATATATCCAACTGTCTGTTTAAAACATCGGCATGGATGTCTCTAAGTGTTTTCAACCCAACATGTCCCAAACTAAACTCTTAATCTCTTCAACAAACTTGCTGCTCCTCCAGGCTTCTGTCTCAGTGACATCCCTATCCACTCCACTGCACATGCCAGAATCCCTGGAAGCAGCCTTAATTTTTCCCACTGTCTGTTCACCCCACCTCTGAGCCACCATTTTTACACTTCCTCTTCGTCCACGTCACCATCACTTGCATGGACTTCTATACTCCTACGTTGCCTTTTTGCTTCCATTCTCACCTCCACCCCTATAATCTGTTCTCTCCACGGCAGATAGAATAACCACTTTAAAACTTAAATCCAAAATCTTTCTGTGGCACTCAGGATAAATCCCAGCCTCTGGGCTCACAGGGTCTGGCCTCTGCCGGCTTCTCATTTCTCCTGCAAATACTTCAACCTGCAATGAAAACTTTGCCTATGTGAGTTCCATTCCCAAGTTCTCTTGCATCTGCCAATTCACTCCGAAGATAAATCAAGCTCCCTTTCAGGCTAAAATGCAAAATAGAGTTTGGCGTATCTCCTAAGGCCAAACTCCGAGCCAATCTTTTAAAATCTCTTGCCCATGTAAAAATTCTTGAAAAGCAATCTCGATTCCCGGCCAGACTCCCTGCCCACGTGTTCCCCACCCGCGTCCCCACCGCTCCGTCCGCCTGCTCTGGTCAGTACCACAGCTGGGCCCTGCCCCTTCGGAAGCTGATGCTCCAGCGAGGGCAGTGGATTTATGGTGCAAGGTTACTTGGCGCGTAAATCTGGGCCTCAGGAATCAAGGGCTGTGACATTTTTACAGCCTCCTCCTCCAAGCCCCTGCACGGACATGAGGCAACTGGAGGGAAGAACATCTGGTTTCACTTTTTTTATTCACGGCCACAGCTCCCATCTGACAAAATTCTGGATCTCGCCAGAGTTCTGGTCCTGGCTGAATGAATGAGAGGCGAGGCCGTGCTCTGCAAGAGATCTCGTCTTTCTGCCTCACCATGGTATAAGGAAGCCACCAGGAATTAAAAATGGCACCACCATCACACTGAAACAAAGCATTTGCTCGAGTCCTGGGCTGGGCGGCCACCTGCCAACTTGCTAGAAGTTAAGAAAGGGCATTTCTGAGGGAGGCAGGAGGCGGCTCCGGGCCTCTCTTGCAACGGGGGCTGAGGCCGGGGGCTTGCGCGGTGCATGCTGGGACTTGTAGTCTCCGCCGGCAAGATGGCCGCTGGGTCCTCAGGGCAGGACACAGGGGCTCCTCATCACCCGTTCCTGTGATCTCAGACACAGCCTGCCACAGCAATGACTGCCACGGCCAAAGATCACCTTGGGAGAGTGCATGCAGAAACACGTATCAACCGCTCGACTCTACGCCCAAACAAGCCGCTGATTAGGTGCGCCTTTCTGGACATGACTTGTCTCAGTTTCCACATGGCCCAGAGCCCCGCCTCATGACAAGCGGCTTCCTTTTCATCTGAGAACTCCAGACTGGAGCCCCTCTCTGCTGTCCAACCAGCAGGGATGATCAGAACAATCAGAAAGAGGTCCCTCTGAGGAATGTTCCCCTGCAGTGAACGGAGCACCAGATCCCCTGTCCCTAATCACTGTGTGTGGCTCTGATCAGACCCAGTGAGGGAAACGGTAACTCATCATCTGTTTCCTCAACTACGCATTGGCCTGAATGTCCCAGTAAAGAAAGCAAGCAAAGCAAAGTCCAAGCAGGGCATGGTGCCATGACCCTGTGAGAAGGCACCCTGATCTGCCCTGGGGGCTCCAGTCCACTTTCTTGCCAGGACTTTGAATGCAGACTCTAAGTCACCCCAGCTCAACATCCTTCAGCAGTCCTCACAGCCTAGTAGATAAGCTCCTTTCTACACATTTGCTTTTATGGCTCTATCTCATTACTTTCTCATTCTCGTCCTCAATTCTAGTCAAGAGGGTATTTGCCAATGCTTATAGTGACCTTTTACTGAGCACTTACTAAATGCTATGAGCTTTGCTAAGCATTTACACCCATTATCCCATTTAATCCTATATTAATCCATAAGGTAGTTGCCGTTATGCCCATTTTTCAGATGATGAAACTGAGGCACAGAAGTTAAAGTCTTCACACTACCACCATCAAACCTGCAATCAAGCAGATAGTTGTTTGAGGCAACCATGTTGTCAGTCACCATAGGACATGCATAATCACCTACCTCCAAAGGCCCCCGACATTTGCCTGGAAACATTTGTAAGTGCCCTCTCCCACACTCTGCTCCCACCCTTTAATCCTGTGGCCACTCTCCACAACTCCCTTTGCATAAGTGATCTCATCTACTTGCATAGCTTTCACACTTACAACCTCCAGATTAATCCCAGATTCATATATACAACTGCCTATTTGAAATGTCTACTTCGCTGTACCAAGGCATCTCACATGTAGCATGTCCTGACCATACCCTTCCTCCTATAGATTGCAACTCTTCTGGATTCCTCCCAGCTAAGGCTAATTACAAGCAGTGTCCAAAGCCTATCAATTCCAGCACCCTAATGGCTTTTAAATCTGTGCCCTGTTCTCACTGCTTTAGGGTTAGATTACAACCCGTTTTCCTTTTCACCTGATTCATAAAATAACCTCTTATTTTGGAACCTCCACAAACAAATATCTTAAATTGCATCTGCAAGTTCTCTAGCAGTTCTCTAGCACACCTTCTTTCAAAGGGTGGATTCTAATTCCCTTACCTTGAGCGTGAGCTAGACATAACAGCTCTCCTCTACCAAATAGAACATGACAATATTTCTGAGGTCAGATCACAAAACACATTGCCACTTTCACCACACTTTCTCGGATCATTCTTACCTTATTCTGGGGTGAGCCAGCTGCCATGTCATGAGACTACTCAAGCAGCCTATGGCAGGGTTGATGTGGAAGGAACTGGATGTATCTACAAACAGCAATCACCAACTTGGCAGCTATGAGAGTGAGCCACTTGGAAATGGTCTGACTGCTTGCTCCAGCCATGCCTTCCAGTGCCTGTGACCCCAGCCCGCACCTTCATGGCAACCTCCTGGGAGACCCTTAACCAAAACCTCTCAGCTAAGCAGCTCCAGAAATCCTGATCTCCACCCTGCCACACACACAACCAAATGTGCTGTTGTTTTAAGTCATTACGTTTTGAGGTAATTTAGTGTGCATGATAAATTAAACCCTTATCCCGTTCCCCACTTATCACAGCCAGAGCTATATTTTTAAAATGCAAGTGTGATTATGTCATTCCCCTACTTAAAATTCTTTTATGACTCTCCATCACCTACAGACTAACTGTGAAACTCATTAAGACAGCATCCAAGTTCTTCAGCATCTGGCCTCTCTGGCTTCAACTCTCAAGAGCTCACTGAAGGACTCTTTTCTCTGGCAGGCCATAGTTTGTTTTATATCCGATACCTCTCTCTCAGATACTGCTTGAAGTGTTACATCACATTAAGAGTTATAGGTAATTTTTATCAGTACACGCATGAACATTTACGAGGGCACTGCCCACTCCTGTCCTAAGCAATAGAACAGTACTGAGCTAGAAGGAGGCAGTCAGGAAGTAATTTTCATGCAAGAGGGGATGCAATTGATACGGAAAAAGTTATCTAAGACTGATTTCAATAGCAATCGCTGACTGAATCAGAGCCCAATTCCAGCAGACATTCTCTTATCAACTCATCTAGATAAAACCAACCTTTTTGGAGCCTAAGTCCCTTTCTGGAGAAAGAGTCTGAAAAACAGTTTTGTGTTTTCTGGAAGAACAGCCTGGTGGGATGGTGTGATGCTTTAAGGTGGCACCTGCATCCTCCCATCCCCCCATGGCCCTGATACCTAAGGCATCCTATCAGGTCAACCTGACACCTGGGTGCCATTGGAAACCAACTGAACCTAGAACACTGGGATTTCAGGTTCAATGTGGGTTTGAAGGGTGTGCCTATGAGAGGCCTGGGAAGTCAGTCCTGTCACATTTACTTTAACCACAGTGATGTAGCTGAGTCACTACTATATACAGACCTGAAGACTTTAGATGTATCTGTAATCTTATAGGGGAGGAAAAGTGAGTGGTATTTTATACTGCTCACCTAAGTGATTTTTTATGTAGGTTAGGAAACACCAATTTTAGTCACTCTTAGAAAAAAGTATTTGTGTGGGGGGATGCCTGGGGTGGGGGTGGGGGCTCTGGAAGGTCACTTAAATTGGTGGTTGCCTCACCAAGGTGATGAACCTGAAGCCTTTTTTTTTTTTTTTTTTTTTTTTTTTTTGATGGAGTCTCACTCTGTCGCCCAGTCTGAAGTACACGGGCATGATCTCAGCTCACTGCAACCTCCGCCTCCCAGGTTCAAGTGATTCTCCTGCCTCAGCCTCCCGAGTAGCTGGGACTACAGGCACACGCCACTACACCCAGCTAATTTTTGTAATTTTAGTAGAGATGGCGTTTCACCACATTGGTCAGGCTGGTCTCAAACTCCTGACCTCAGGTGACCCACCTGCCTTGGCCTCCCGAAGTGCTGGGATTACAGGCTTGAGCTACCATGCCCGACCTGGAGGCTTTTATACTTAGAAATACCTGAACTCCTCCACATGGCTAACAAGGCCCACAGAGCGGCAGGGCCACCCAGGCGGCTCTGGCCTTCCCCGCCCCACCTGAGGCTGTTACCTGGGTCTTTCATTCCTGGGATGTGGTGAGGGACTTGATGTCTCCTCCTTCTCCAGATTTTTGCAGGGCTGGTTCCCTTAGGTCTTCAGTCCTAGCTCAGATGCCACCTCCTGGGGGCTTACTCCCTGCACCACCTTAGAGAAGTCGCCCACCCCCGGGTCAAAGACAGGCTGGAGCAAGGAATTTGCATTTGGGTAAAAGCATTGCTGATAATGATAGCTAAGAAAACTCACTTCTTCATACCAAAACTTTGGTCCACTGGGCATTGGTGATGGAGATGGGAGGATTCGTCCTTGTTGCTTCGGCTTTTTGGAAACGATTGCTTTTAGCGTTTGCTCCACAAAGGGGGGAGAATATAAAAATGCTCTGGTTTCACTAGAGTGTTAATGATTTCTTCAAGTGTTTGCCTAATTGCCTTTAATTAGCAAAAACTTGAAAGAACCTGCTGGCTTAAACGCCAACAGTTCATAACCCTCACATAGGTAATTTACTTTGAGGCAAGGGAGTGGCTTTTGTGCCCTAGGGTGGGAAGGAGAAGGGGCAGTGTAACCTCTCTGGGCCAGGCAGGCCTCCCTCAGTGCAGGGCCTTAGCTGCTGACTAGCGGCGGCGAGGCAGGGCTGCACTTGATGAAAGTGACACTTGCATTCCTTCCGAATCCCCACTGGCCACCACAGCACATCCTACAGTGTCTGGATACTGATGTCTCCAAGGCTGGTGTGTTTTCAACCTCTTGATTCTTTATTATGGACTATTCCATAGTCTAATTGTATGCCTGTCTTCTTGTCCTATTTATAATGGGACCCATTTATATCATATTCCTTTTTATATATAAGGATTATATATAGTATATAATATAAAGCAATATTATATATAAGGAATATATATGTTATATTTTAGTCCTGAAATTTATCAAAGATTAGTTACATGATATATGTAAGATAATTATGTAAGATAATATATATAATAATTATATTGTATTATATTCCTTGATAAAATTCAGGACTAAAAAAAGAAAGTGAAATAACAGCCATAATCCCTCCTGGCTGCTCCATGCAGTCACCATCAGTGGTGTCCTGGTAAGCTGGCTCTACAGAGGAAGCAGGGGAAAAAGCCCTGACGTGCCATTTGCTGGTTTCCCTGGTATAAATACTCCTACCATGGCCAACCAGCTAGCAAAATTTCTGAATATGTTAACAGTCAGCTCCCAGGAGCCCATACAGGCCAGTCATAGCACACCCACAGCAAAACACCTTCCCATCGGCCCATCTTAGGGCTACTGCACTCTGAGCTCCTGCTGCAGCCCCCAACTAAAGAAAATAAAGGCCAAGCGCTGTGGCTCATCCCTGTAATCCCAGTACTTTGGGAAGCCAAGGTGGGAGGATCAGTTTAGGCCAGGAGTTCAAGGCCAGCCCGGCCAACACAGCAAAACCGTCTCTACTAAAAATACAAAAGTTAGCCAGGCATGGTGGTGGGTGCCTGTAATCCCAGCTACTTCGGAGGCCGAGGTGGGAGAATCAGTTGAACCTGGGAGGCAGAGGTTGCAGTGAGCTGAGATCGCACCACTGCACTCCACCCTGGGCAACAAGAGCGAAACTCCCACTCAACAACCACCACCAAAAAAAAAGAGGCAAGACTAGTGCCTTACTCCAAACACTGGTAGCCCTTATTTTCTAAAAGAAATCTAAGCTAGCATACCAAAATCTGGTTGAGTGAATATTCAAGAAAAAAAATCACCAGTCACTATGAACAATCAGTCTCTTATATGAGAAGCATATTGATTGTGTGTCCTGTCCTGCTTCTCAGCTTGTTGCTGAGTGTGGGGGCAGACAGAGTTCTTGATGGCAGTGACCTTACCTCCTTAATTCTCCTTTGCCCTCCAGCAAGGTCAAAGTATTCAATCCACAGGGAAGCTCAATTATCCTAATAGAAGGATAGCTGCCCTTACTGAGAGAGTTAACCGAGTTAGGAGCCACAGCCTTTGCAGAAAAGATGGATGAAAGCTGGAGATGAACCTGACATACATAAGGTACCAGGACTGAATCCTATGCATTTGACAGATGCAAACAGCCCTCATCCAGGCTCTGCTGGAAGGCAACCAGTGGAGGCTTACCTGGCTCCAGTGCAAGGCTCAGCAGCAAACCTGGACCTGCCCCCACATAAACTGGAAATTTCAAGGTAGGCCAGGTATGAAGCTATGCAGAAAGAGACAAGACATGTATGCCCCACCTCAGCCCATGCACACCCCCGGCAATGCTAACCAAATCCCATCCCAGCCAAACGGCCAGGAAAGAAAAAGACAAATGCACCACATGGAAAAGAAAAAATTCAGCAAATAGCTCTCAAGACTAAATGCCTAGGAAACAGCTCTGAGCCAGAGCTCCTCCTTATTGTGGGGGGAAAAAAAAAATAAATGTCCTGCACCTATATATCTCACGTGGATAAAAACAACGAAGCTGTTGTCTCACGGATTGTGTCAACACGGTAAGGGGTCCTTACCATGTGCCAGTAACTGGGCAAAGCGCTGAGAACACAAAAGCAAAAAGGAGAGCCCACGTCCTCCTTCAGGTCTCATGGCCCTGGCAAGCAGGCAGCCGAGTCCCCGCAGATATTCACGCACGTGCGAGTGTGCCTGCCGACTGCAGAGTACGGAGAAAAGTGGCAGAGGATGGAGACCAGAGGCAAAGCAAGGATTCAGATTAATGGCCAGCCCTGTCAAGACCCAGGCTGGGAAGCCAACACCAAGTAGGAGGTGAAAGTACTGAAGCCAGTCACCGAGAGAGTCAAGTAGGTTTGGAGTAGACGTTGAGGGCAGCACCTGCAAGATTCTTTCAGGTACAGAAAGGAGCCTGTGTCCTCCCCATAGTTGGGAAAGGAGTTATTAGAACCACTATTACTGGTTCAGGAACTCTCGAGGCAATCTAAAACACCATCAATGTACCATTATTTGGTGTACCACTAAGAAAGTAACAAATCCTAAAGTATTATGACACACCACCAATGTTACACGCATTTCAACTGCAGAAATGCTAATAAAAACCAACGTGTATCTTATAATCAATGAAATACAGTAGAGGGGCATAAATACTTTGGTGAAATATTTGAAGGGAAAATGGATACTGACACTGAATTGCCAGAATAGATTAAATAATGTCACACTGGGACACACTTATCACGTTGGGAATCCTGGAAAACCATCGAAACAGGCAGGGCACAGCAAAAAGAATGAAATGGTGACCTCTGGCTCAGCCATTCTGAGAGAGTGAAATTGATCAGTTAGGGACCCTTATTAACTTGGTATCTACACCTCCATTCCTTCAGTGTCTTCTTTCTCAAATCACATCCATCTATAGGGGGAAAATGCATTATGAGCACCAAAATGTGAAAAAGTGCATTAGTTCTGTAAACTCCTGTACCTGTGATCCCTTTCCTCATACATGTATCGTCTCCTACCCATGGTTGGGTTGATTTCCACTGGAGTGACACACACAAAGACACTATCTGTCAAAAATAAGTAGCTGTATTGCTCAACACCCATAAGCTTGGGCCTGGTGGATGAATGGCCACAGGTGGGAAGCAGGCAATAGTTAGGTCTCCTTAGAGAAACAGGTGTGGCAGAGCTACAAGTTGAAAACAAAAGACTAAGAAAAACCACCCGGATAGCGAGACTTGAAACACAAACCGACGAGCCATGAGGAATACATGTTTTTAAACAGACTACACCAGTACAAACCAGTCTATCCTACAGGGATTAGTGGCTGGAAAGCCACAAAAGATCACTCTCCTAGCACCAGTAACATCAGCTAAGATGGAACACTGGCAGATCTGCTACTAGCGGATTAGAGAGGAGAGTAGTTAGACTAAGCATCACATGATCAGTCTGCCAGCCCCAAGACCAGGCCTTGTGTCCTAGTTTGTGTTCTCTTAGGGTATCCTACCCACAGCACGGGCCACGCAGAACAAGGCTGAAGGATTATGGGTTTTCTTTACAATCCTCCCCAGCTGTTAGAAACTGCCCTTATGCCCAACATCAAATCACCTGGGCAGAGCAGACCCTTGTCAAGGCTGGACCACCTCAGACTTACCCTGTCTGTTTGTGTATCCAATATTGGAGAGCTTTACGGTTTCACTAACTTCAAGAATGAAGCCATAAACTCTTGGGGAGGGGGTGTTACAGTTCTTAAAGACAGTATGTCCAAACTTCATTCCTTTTGAGGTTCAGACGTATTCGAGATTTAATTTTTTTTCTAATGGTGGGTCCACACTCTCACTGGCTCAACAGTCAAGCTGCAAACCTTCATGGTGTGCATTACAACTCATAAAAGCAACCTAGACCTAAAGAGCAAACAATAACAAGATTCACTGCAGAATAAAAGAACCAAACTAAAACAAAACTCACACAGCATAAACCCACACCAATACAATCAATCAAAAAACAAACAAACAAACAAAAAAACCACCCAGCAGGTTGCAATTGCTAATGCGGGCAGTCTGCTTTTATTCCCTTATCTGGCCCCACCCACGTCCTGCTGATTGGTCCATTTTACAGAGAGCCGATTGGTCTGTTTTACAGAGAGCTGATTGGTCCGTTTTGACAGAGTGCTGATTGGTGCGTTTACAATCCCTGAGCTAGACACAAAAGTTCTCCACGTCCCCACTAGATTAGCTAGATACAGAGTGTGGATTGGTGTATTTACAAACCTTGAGCTAGATACAGAGTGCCAATTGGTGCATTCATAAACCCTGAGCTAGACACAGGGTGCTGATTGGTGTGTTTACAAACCTTGAGCTAGATACAGAGTGCTGATTGGTGTATTTACAATCCCTAAGCTAGACTAAACATTTTCCAAGTCCCCAGCAGACTCAGGAGCCCAGCAGGCTTCACTCAGTGGATCCCGCACCGGGGCCGCAAATGGAGCTGCCTGCCAGTGCCGTGCCCTGCGCCCGCACTCCTCAGCCCTTGGGTGGTCGATGGGACTGGGCGCCGTGGAGCAGGGAGCGGCGCTTGTCGTGGAGGCTTGGGCTATGCAGGAGCCCACAGCGGTGTGGGGGTAGGCTCAGGCATGGTGGGCTGCAGGTCCCAAGCCCTGCCCTGCGGGGAAGCAGCTAAGGCCCGGCGAGAAATCGAGCACAACAGCTGCTGGCCCAGGCGCTAAGCCCGTCACTGCCCGGGGCTTGCGGGCCGGCCGGCCGCTCGGAGTGCGGGGCCGCGGAGCCCACGCCCACCCGGAACTTGCGCTGGCCCGCAAGCGCCGGGCGCAGCCCCGGTTCCCGCCCGCGCCTCTCCCTCCACACCTCCCCGCAAGCTGAGGGAGCCGGCTCCGGCCTCGGCCAGCCCAGAAAGGGGCTTCCACAGTGCAGCGGCGGGCTGAAGGGCTCCTCAAGCGCTGCCAGAGTGGGCGCCAAGGCCGAGGAGGCGCGGAGAGTGTGTAAGGGCTGCCAGGACGCTGTCACCTGTCAATTTCAGGGGCTTAGAGGAAGGCTTCACCTCCCCTGCAGCTGAATGAAAGCTGCCACGTCCCACTTACCCTCTGGGGTCGGATCTAGAGAGTCCCCGGGGCTGCTCTACCACACCATATTCCCTAGATCTTTCTGATCACTGCATGTCCCCTGCGAGGGGGTCTGCACATCTGCCTGCTGGGGGCTGGGAGTGACCGAGAGCCCCAGCTCCCAAACTAAGACCTAATCCTGAGTGTGCAGAATGGCAGGTCTCAGATGCAGAGCCACCGCTGGCACAGAGTAACATGGAAAATGCCTGGCCATGGCAAAAGTGCATTCTGCTCGGAGTATCTAGCAGGAATCGTAATCAGAGGGCAGAGGCAACTGCATTTGTGGGGAGAAAATTTGGGGCGATGCAGTGTCCTGAGCAGGTTCCTGACCCCCGTCATCGCCGTCCTTGCTTTGTGCCACCACCCTTGAAGATACCCCTTTTGGTGGTTCTGTGGGAGCTGCTACAGATAAGGACGGGGTGTCGGTGTCTGTTTCTCCTCAGCCGCTCTCAGCGAGGTCACTGGGTGCCAGAAATGGAAACGTAAATGGCAGCTGCTGTCCTGAAAGCAGGTGGCTGCTCTGACCGGGGAGGGAAATGGCTTGGAGACTTACTCATGCAGCCTGAGAGCCACAGAGTAGAAATAAGCATGCAACTGGTGTGTGTGGGCACGATTGTGTATGCCTATTTCTGCATGTAAGTTCCAGAGCTGTGAGCTCACACACACACAGGCACACAGATACACACAGGAACACACAGACACACGCACATGCATGCACAGACACACACAGACACGCAGAGACATAGACATATACACACAGACACAGAGACATACACACATATAGACAGATGCACACATACAGACACATACATACAGACATGCACAGACACAGACACACACATACATAAGCACACACAGACATACCCACAGAGACACAGACACACGCACACAGACACTGACACACAGAAACACACGCAACACAGATACAAACACACAGATACAGAGGCACACATATATTTATATATATGCAGACACACACATACACATGCTTACTCGCATAGCACACACATACACAGAGACACATGAAGATACACACATACCACACGTATGCAGACACACATAACACATGCATCTCCCACCCCATTGGTGGTGTCCACAGGGCTGTCCGGAGAGCAAGCAATCAGTAAGTGTTTGTTGGATACTAAGTGAAGGATGAAATGACTGAATGCACCAGTAGGTGAAATCGATGCTTCTGCTTGCAGGGCAGGCTCTAAGATTTGAACAGCGGCATGGCGGAAGCATCGCCACGAGTGCTGATGAGGTGATGGCTTAAAATACTGCAAGCCCCATGCAGAGTGAAAACTCCTTTCACGGGAGGAGATAGACGGCCCAGGAACTGTTGCTCTAGCCTCATTATCTGTGAATGATTGATTCCAGACAGGAATTGAGGATGAGGCAACTGAGAAAAGGAAAAGGGAAACACCCTGTGTGCCTGTTAAATGCCCTTGTTCACCTGGCGAGAGATACGCATATATAGTCTCACCACTGACTATCTTTATATATATGGTGTATATATAAAAATATAGAAGTGTACAGTGTATGTGTATATATGCGTGTATATATGTGTATATGTCTGTATATAGACACATATATACACATACACACATTATGTTCATTTATATCTATATAACGGCAATGCCTGAGCTGGCTATTTCCAGGCAGCCAATATCCTGTTTTAAACTGATTTAAAATATTGCTACTGTAAACTAATATCGTGATTTGCAACGACTTAAATTCTGGAAGAATTTCTCAGGACTGTGATGAAAATCCCAGCGTCTGGTGGTTCCCTCATGCCAGCTTAACCCTAATTGCCTACACTAAGTCCAATTAGTGGCAAATCAGATTCCCCTTCATTTCATCTGATGAAGTAAGCTTTGGCAGGAGCATCTGCCCACGCAAAGCAGGGTGAAGACGGAGAGAAGAACGGGGCTGCAGGCAACGGGGACACAAGTGTGGGGACCAAAGGGTGACCACAGTCCTCCTGCCCCTGAGTCCCCATGGCTCCGTGCCTCCGGCTTGCAGATTCCTTTCCCTGGATAGAGTTTTTGCAACTGAGTTTGGTGAGAATCAAATCTATCAGGTACAGTCCTAGAAACAAATACCTTGAAGTCTACTTTAAAGGCAGATTCTCTTGGTCTCTTTCTTTCCGGTGTCTGTACCTCTGTGCATCTCTAACACACACACACACACACACACACACACACACACACACACACACACACACACACACACACGGCCCTTCTGTAAGCATGCTTTCCTCGCTGCCCCAGTCCTCTCAGTGTCCACGCTCCTGCAGGCGCTGACTTGGGTGGCGGCTGCAGAGGAACCAGTAGGACTGGCACGGCCATGGCCGTGGAGCATGTGGTCCAGGGCACAGATAGCAGCAGCTCTGGCTCCAAAGGCAGTGCGTCCTGCCAAAGCCTTCTCTCTCTGCATCTCAAGGTCACAATAATAGATTACGAAAGAGTGGAAAAGCACAGCTCAGAAAATGGGCCATGGGGACTTTCCTCTGGGTGAGGAGGGAGAGAACAATGCCCGATGCGGCAGCAGGTCGTTTGAACTCTGCTAGGGAAGGAAACGCGGAGCGTGAGGTCCCTCCAATGCCCGGCACCTGCAACGCCCCCTGTCCAAGGGCTCTGAAAACACAAAAATTGGGACCATTGGAAAATGATTTTTAAGGTGCTCTGATGTAGAAGAAATTCCATCACAAACATTAACCTGTTTCACAAGAATCAAATATTTACTATTGTGTTTCATGGTGGCTACTTTTTAAGTCCCTTGCAAATTAAGGTAGGACAAATGTTCTCACAAAATAAACATTCTCCTGTCTTCAGAAACCACTGATAAATAGTCCAGGCCGATGGATCCTTGCCTCTCCTCAGAATAAGGGAGGGCTGTTATTTTAAAGCAGCAAATAGAACCGATCCTCAAGTGCCCTGGCGGAACAGAAGGCTGGACTGTTAAAGTCTGTGACACTCTCAGTGATGACGTTGGTTTCCAAGGGCTGCAGCAGCCATACCCAAAGAAAACATTTTATGTATGATGATGTAGTAACTATACTTCAAGTCTTGACTTAAAAATGTATAATTCAACAACAAAATTACAATTTCTCTGTAAAAGGAGCACTTTTTAAAAATCCAAGCCACTTACACCGGTTTGAAAATATTTGGGGGGTCTTAACTGTTTCTGAGGCTATAGCAAGTGGTTTCTCATAAAATCAGATCCAAGGGAACTCTCTGAGAGGACCCTAGGCACTTAGATTTTATTCCGGGTATAATTTATTCCAAACAGTTTAGCAAAATGATGGTCACATTATAAGAGCATACTCTGGATGCAAAATGTCCAGGAAAGACAGAAGTAGAGGTGGGGTCCAAGAAACAATTCCAGTCTCCTAGAAACCATGCCTTCTGCTCAAGCCAAGTGCTTCTCCTGATCACGTCCTCCTGGTAACTCCTAGCAGCTGCGAGCATTGGAACATAGTCTTACCAGTTCCGGAGCCACCAGGCACCTTCTCTGAACGTCTGAACTATCAGCCCCTTCCCTCAGAGCAGGCCTGCAGGGACTCAGCAAGGCTGGGTGCTGGAGGGCCACTCTGTAGGCCTGGCCAGAGGGAGACCACACCACCCAAAGAGCCAGTCAGCAGCCAAGGCTCCCCTGAGCGGTCGCTACTAGTGACACAGGCCCTTTGCTGGGAGAGCCCAGCCCTACTCAGAACAGAAGGGCTCACTGCTCCAGCCTCGAGCCTTCAATCCCAGCTGCAGCTTTTCAGCTCTAGTTTTTCCTCCAGGTTATCTTCCCTCTGTGGCTTCCAGCGGGTCACCCTGTGATGCTGCAGTTCCCCAGTCTTTGCAAACGGGGGAGAGATGACTACTGACTTCCGCGATGATTCATGCTGGTTGTTTACAGCAGAGACAGAGGCAGTGCGCTGCCTGCACGTCTTGGAATTAGCTGAGCTGTGAGGGTGCAGCGAGGCCAGCAGTGGGGTTCCCGGGTATGCCAAAGCTGGAATTGTGCTGCTCCTCTGCAGAGGTGCAGGGGGAGGGGGGAGCAGGGATACAAAACCTTGCCGGTCAAGGAACGCAGTGTTCCTGGCCCTGTCTGGAACCTTCACAAAGCAGGTGGGAAGGGAAAGTGCATGGGTAAGACGGACTTCCCAAAACAGCTTCTGCCAAATGAAATAAAGAATATCCAGTTCCTCCTTTTTAAATAAATAAATATATATATATAAAAAATTATGAAATAATTTAAATATGTAGAAATATGCAGAAATAATAGATCAAAGGCCCAAGTACCCACTCATCAGCTTTAACATTTTGCTGTCTATACTACAGACTTTTTTTTCAAAAACAAAAATGCAATCAGTCAAGCAAGCACACAGCAGCTCCTAAAGGGATTTGATGTTGAGCAATCGCAATATCAAATGAGCCCACCTCTAGTTCTCTGCTGAACGGATCAGCTCATAGGTGTTACTTCCCTCACCCTGCCACCCCTGAGTCTCTTCTGTTGCTTGTGGGACACCGTGGCGAGAGCTCCGGAGTCCAGACTCCACTGTGGAGACTGACATGGTTCCCTGAGCTCCCTGCTTGGTCTCCTGTCCTGCCTGGTCTGAAATCCTGCCTACGAAGACTGATGGCACTGTACCAATGCAGCAGCTTCCAAATCACTGAGCAAGCAGCCCCCAGCTTCCCCTCTCCTCCTGAGCCCACCTTCTCTCCACGCTCCCTTGTCCCAGGGTGTCCATAGGCACCATTTGGCTCCAATTCTACATCATAAGCGTTTCTATGAATATAGGCTTTGTGGAATGTTTATTCATAGGACATTAATCCCAGAGGGGAATAAAAGCAGTGCTGTCCATGACATTATCTGTGTTAGCCTTGGATTGTCTGCTGTAAAATGCTAATTGCAGCCTCTGGAGTTGAGAAGGTGTTTGTAGGAAGCCTGAACAGGGAGCAGGAGGGCAGGCAGAAGAGGCAGCCCAGACTTCTAGGATGCCAGGGCCCTCAGAGGAGGAGGAAGGCCTGAGGCCAGGCAGCAGGTAGACACGGCACAGAGCCTGGTTCCGGAGCTGGGCCTGGGAGGAGGCCTTTGTACTGCCCAGAGGAGGGGCCACAGTGTCCCTCCAGCTACCTGCTCACTGGTTTTACCAAAGCTGGTATCCACACATCCCAGGGGTCTCCTCAGAGCCCGTGCCGCTGAACAAACCCACGTTTTTAAAAATGAGAGTGACACCAGCCTGCCCATCCTCACAGTGCAGCAGGGTGTGAGTGTGCAGTGGGGAGCAGGGAGCTAAATCCTAATATACATGATGTATTTTGAGATTCCAAGGAGCTCCTGGATGTGCATTCAAGGGTGGCAGTGTTTCAGGAGGGGCAGATGGGTGTGCAGGCAGCCACACCCTTTCCCCTCCCCCTCCCCCTCCCCCAGCAATTTGTTCCTTTTCAAGTTTGAGACACGCAAGTCTTGCATCTGTGTCTCTGGAGCCGCCTACACAAACCAGCGCAGAGATCACAGGGCTGGGACTGGCTGGTGACAGTTCGCTCCCTTAACTCCAGAGGAGGAAATGGAGCCAGAGGTCGTAAAACGATGATAGAATCGAAAACAAGGCCATTTCTTTCTGTACCCCACACCCTTTTTACTTTCACAATGCACACACCCACACCCCACATGCACACTCACACCCATGTCCAGGGTGGCTGGACAGAGCCCCTCCCAGTACTGCCATTCATTTTGCATACATGTTTGGCTGGCTAGTGGGCAGGATTATGTTTGAGAAAACCTCCTTTTAATCAATCTGATGCTTGCCATCCAAGGAGCTGACAACTGTGCAAAGCACTGAGCCATGGGGCAGTGTTCCGTTTTGTCTCCTCTGGGCAGCTGACAAGATGGAGTCCCTCGGAGGTGAGAGGATGGTTTCTAGAAGCACAGGAATTCTCAGTAGTGGATTAAACTGCAATGCAGACCTTCCGCATCCCCAGTGGAGAGTCAGAAGCCTGGGAGGATGCTAAGCATTCCAAGCAAGCAGTCTTCCAGAAAACTGCCAGCTTCCCCACAGCAGCCAGGGTGATGATGGGAAGAGTTGCTGCAGTCCTCGGCTTCAGCTTGTCCGGGAGCCGGCCCAGCACACCCAGCAGACTTCCCAGAGAGCAGGGGCTGGGGGATGGGAGGGGACCCAGTCCCCTCAGACTTCACAACAGATAGCCACCTTACAGAGAGGCCCATGAAATACACTTAAAAGGGAGGAATAAGGAAGGAAGAAAGGGAGGGAGGGAGGGAGGGAGGGCGGAAGTGAGGGAGGGAAGAAGAGAGGAAGGAAGGAAGAAAGGAAGGAAGGAAAGAAGGAATCTATCAACAGCTAAGCTATGTAAGAAGGATCATGCTAGGAAGTCTATATTTTTTTACAATGATAAGGATACCAGTTTGTCTGGGACTTTGCTCATCAAGCCCTACTAATACCCCCATAAAATCCCTTGCCTTCTCTATTGCCAGTTCTTCAGGACTTTATTTTTTCACTTAGCCGTTAGCCATTCGTGAACCTTACAAGTTGTGTTCTGAATTCTACCTTAGCTACTAAACCATACCTAAAGATACCGGCTCAGGAGCCAGCTCAGTCTAGTCTTATCCTGAATGTCCTGACACTGGGCTGTGAGCAAGTTTCTCTCAGCCTGTGGAGGGGAAAGGTGCTTGGAAGTCAGGCAGCCCCGCCTGGCTGCAGACACCACACAGGCTGTGCAATGGTGATATATTGTGATTTAAAGTAAGAAATGTGTATTTTGGCCTATGTCTCTGGTTTCTGGAACAGAACTCCTAAAAGAAAGACAAACAAACAAACAAACCAACAAACACAACTTTGTCATTTCTTGAGCAATAGGAGAACATCTTTTGTTCTAACGTTTGGTCTTTGACATGGTTCTCAACATAGAGCTCCTAAATCCCTTGGAATTTCCTGGGTGATAGGAGTGCTTTTGTTCTAATGAGGCGGCCCTTGGTGTGCTCCTGAGTCAGGGCTGGTCACCAGCAAGACCAAGCTATGATTAGAAGCTTGGAACTTTCAATCCCAACTCTCATCCTTTGGGGAGACTGAGGGGCTGGAGATTGAGTTAATAATTGACCATTCCTACATGATGAAGCCTCCATAAAAATGTCTGAACTATGGGGCTCGGGGGGCTTCCGGGTTGATGAATAAGAACACGCATGTGTGCCAGAAGGGCGGCACACCTGAGAGGGCATGGAACCTCCTCGCCGCTCCCCCATACCTTGCCTTCCACCTGGCAGTTCCTCAGCTTATCCTTCTATAATAAATGGGTTCAAGTAAGCAAAGGCTTGCCGTGAGTGCTGTGAGCCATTCTGGCAAATGATTGAACCTGAGAAAGAGGTTGTGGGAGGCTCAGATTTGCAGCCAAGTTGGACAGAAGTTGTTTGTAACCTGGGCCCTACTACCTACAATTGCACAGAAGTAGGGGGCAGTCTTGTGAGACTAAGCCGTTAATCTGTGGGATCTGACACTATCTCCAGGTAGATGGTGTCAGAATTGAATTGTATTGTGGGACACCCGGTTGGTGGCAGAGAACTGGTCAATGTGCAAAAAACCCACACACCTGGTCACAGAAGTGATTTGTGTGGTCAGAGAGAGTATAGAGAAGGAAAAACAGTTTTTCCTGTCTTACTGATGGTCATCAAGATTTCACCCCATGGCCTTTGGGGACCTGGGGTTGAAAGAACAACCATCGGGGGTCCTTGAAGCTATCTTCCTGCTAAACATTATCTAAAGCAGTACATCCAATATGGCAGCCACTAGCAACGTGTACCCTTTGAGCACTTGACATGTGGCCATTGGGATGTACTGAAAGTGCAAAAAAAAAAAAAAAAAACCACTGGATTTTGAAGATAGTGTAAAAAAATAAGGTAAACTATGTCAATAATTTTTTAGCATTGATTATATGTTGAACTGATAATATTCTGATTTTATTGAGTTAAATGTCATATAGTATAAAATTATATTCACCTTTTTTATTATCATAAAATACAAATATCATAAAATACAAATATCATAAAATTTACCTTTTCTTTTTTTTTCTTTTCTTTTTTTTTGAGACAGAATCTCGCTCTGTCACCCAGGCTGGAGTGCAGTGCCACACTCTCGGCTCACTACAACCTCTGCCTCCCGGGTTCAAGCGATTCTCCTGCCTCAGCCTCCTGCGTAGCTGGGACTACAGGTACCCACCACCGTGCCTGGTTAATTTTTGCATTTTTAGTAGAGACAGGTTTCACCATGTTGGCCAGGCTGGTCTCCAACCCCTGACCTCATGATCCACCCTCCTTGGCCTCCCAAAGTGCTGGGATTACAGGCGTGAGCCACCGTGCCTGGCCAAAATTTACCATTTTAATCATTTTAAGTGTGCAGTTCAGTAGTGTTAGGTACATCCACATTGTTGTGCTACCATGACCACCATTCATCTCCAGAACTTTTTCATCATCCAGAACTGAAACTCTATGTTCATTAAACAATAACTCTTCATTCTACTTTCTGTCTCTATAAATTTGACTCCTCTAGGTAATTCATGTAAGTGGGATCATAAAGTACTTGTCCTATTGTGACTGGCTTATTTCACTGAACATTGTCTTCATGGTTCCTGCCTGGTGTAGCATGTGTCAGAATGTCCTTTTTTCAAAAAGCTGAATACTATTCCTTTTTCTGTATAGACCACATTTTGTTTATCCATTCATCTGTTGTTAAGACACTTGGCTTGCCTCCACTAAGGGTGGTTATTGGGCATAATGCTGCTATGAACACAGTGTGCACATGTCTGTTTGAGTCCTAGCTTTCATTTCTTTTATTTTTTATTTTTTTATTTTTGAGACGGAGTCTCACTCTGTTGCCCAGGCTGGAGTGCAGTGGTGACATCTCGGCTCACTGCAACCTCTGCCTCCCAGGTTCAAACGATTCTCTTGCCTCAGCCTCACAAGTAGCTGGGATTACAGGCGCCTGCCACCATGTCCGGCTAATTTTTGTATTTTTAGTAAAAACTGGATTTCACCATGTTGGCTGGCTGGTCTTGAACTCTTGGCCTTGTGATCTGCCCGCCTCAGCCTCCCAAAGTGCTGGGATTACAGGCATGAGCCACCGCGCCCGGCCCTAGCTTTCATTTCTTTTGGGTATATACCAAAAGCAGCCGCACCATGTTACATTCCCATCGACAGTGCACAAGGGTTCCAATTTCTCCACATCCTTACCAACACTACTTTGTTATTTTTAAGTTTTTCATAGAAACCATTCATAGAAACCATGGGTATGAAGCAGTATCTCATTACGGTATTTATTTGCATTTTCTTAATGATTAGTGATGGATCGAGCGTCTTTTCATGTGCATAGTGACTATTTGTATATCTTGTATGGAGAACCACCTGTTTCCTTTTACTTTTTTTTTTTTTAATGTGGCTACTAGAAAATTTAAAGTTACATGTATGGCTCACAATGTATTTCTACTAGACAGCTCTAGTCTAGAGCAAATAAAGGTACAGCTCCTACCATACGGAGTGTTTTAGCAATGGAAGGAATCCTGTTATTTAGAATGTGGCAAATGCAGTTCCAATTAATTATCTCTGAGTTTCTTTCCAGGAATAATATTTTATGACCTCTTTCTCTCTCTGCTGTAAGGACTTAACCTAGTGCTTTCATGTCAAAGGAGAAGAAAGGAATCATTCCCCCATACAACGTGGAAGACCCAAAGGTTCAGGGGATCCCTCATCTCTGTAGAGTGGACTGGCTTTTCTGACTGGTGGGTGTCTTGGCTCCAGAGCTCACCACTGTCCTGTACCTGGGGGAAGAGGCATCCATGCATATAAATTAGGCTGATAAAAGTTTGCACCTTCTGAGGTTCCAAGGGAGGGACGAGATACCATCAGAATCAAGTCCCTCGGGCTGGGCACGGTGGCTCACGCCTGTAATCTCAGCCCTTTGGGAGGCCGAGGCGGGCGGATCACCTGAGGCCAGGAGTTCGAGACTAGCCTGGCCAACGTGATGAAACCCCATCTCTACTAAAAATACAAGAACTAGCCGGGTGTGTTGGGTGGGCACCTGTAATCCCAGCTACTTGGGAGGCTGAGGTGGGAAAATCACTTGATCTGGGAGGCAGAGGTTGCAATGAGCCAAGATCATACCACTGCACTCCAGCCTGGGCGACAAGAGCGAAACTCCATCTCAAAAAAAAAAAAAAAAAAATTTAGTCCCTTGGTCTTAGGGGTGGAGACTGCAAGTTTGTTCTGCTGAGATAAATGCATTTCTTATTCTACAAGCCATCCCACCCACGGAGGCTGCTCCTAACAGAGGCTGCTCCTAACGGATTCCTGGGAATCTCATGCTACACTTAGTAGAAGAAAGCTGTCATCATTTTCCACCATTGAACAGTTGTAAGAACGGGGTAGGCTCCAAAGTTACTTTTCATACGTTTTCTTATTTCCTCTGAGGAAACAGCATCACCAGCCCAGATTTCCTTCCTTTTATCTTATTTAAAATCTCGCAAAGGCATGACCCACCATCAGGATTGAGCTTGGCACTTACAGAAAACCTACAAATGCTGTGGCCTACAACTTAATTTCAAAGGTAGAAAGAAGAAAAAGAAGAAATTTTGTGGAAAAAGCAAGAACTATCATGATGTCTGTCACTTTTTCTTTTTTCTTTTTCTTTTTTTTTTTTTTTGAGACGGAGTTTTGTTCTTATAGCCCAGGCTGAAGTACAATGGCATGGTCTCTGCTCACTGCAACCTCTGCCTCCCAGGCTCGAGGGATTCTCCTGCCTCAGCCTCCTAAGTAGCTGGACTACAGGTGCACCACCACACCTGGCTAATTTTTTTGTATTTTTAGTAGAGACGGGGTTTCACCATGTTGACCAGGCTGATCTCGAACTCCTGACCTCAGGTGATCCCCCGGCCTTGGCCTCTTGAAGTGCTGGGATTACAGGTATGAGCCACCACGGCTGGCTGTCACTTTTTCTTTGTAAGAGGAATACATTTGCAGCAGACCAGCCTTTGCAATAGCTGTTAATGTGGCTTGAAAGGAAAATGAGGACAATATTTTAATGTCAGATAACAAAGTGGAAACCAGGCAACACTATGATCTGGTCACCTATATGAAAAGATAATGAAAGAGTAATACGAGGTAGAATATATTTGAATGTATTGAAGGAAAATGCTCTGTAAACATAGGCTTTATAGTTTATGTGTAAAATATAGCTTATAGAAATGTTATTTGCTGGCCAGGCGCAGTGGCTCACTCCTGTATTCCCAGCACTTTGGGATGCCAAGGCAGGACGATGACCTGAGGTCAGGAGTTCGAGACCAGCCTGGGTAACATGATGAAACCCTGTCTCTACTAAAAATACAAAAAATTAGCCAGGTGAGGAGGTGGGCTCCTGTAATCCCACCTACTCGCTGCTGAGACAGGAGAATCACTTGAACCTGGGAGGCGGAGGTTGCAGTGAGCCAAGATCGTGCCACTGCACTCCTGCCTGGGTGACAGAGTAAGACTCTGTCTCAAAAAAAAAAAAAAAAAAAGGAAGAAAGAAAGAAAAGAAAAAAATGTTCTTTGCTATCTAGATTCATATAAATACAGGGGACTTGATATCTTGGAAATAATAGTGACTCATGCCTTGATAAATCCTTTTATACCCTAAATTTTTGACCCTGTAGTAGAATCATCTAATTTCTCTGTAAAAGAACCATCGAATTTCCCTATAATAGAATCATCTAATCTCCCTAATGTCAGTGTCCTCATCTGAAGAATTAAAGATATAATTTGTCCTACAAGATTTGGGGGATTTTTGTAAGAACCTATTGAAATAATAGATGTATGAACATTCTAAAAAGTTACAAGTGAAATAAAGATGATTTTATAAGAGTAATATCGTTCATTATACTAGATTTCCTATCACACTGACTGAGAAAACACTGATATTCATGGAAAGAAATGAGAACCTGTACCAGCACTGTTGAAGACTGAAACAATATGGGATTTCCATCCATCCCACCAATTTACTTGGATCATCTTTTTAGGAGGCTTACAGGGAAGTTGTGCATCATATAGTTTATATTTAATATACAGAAACTTTTCTTTAAGGCAACCTGAGGCTGGGCGCGGTGAGTCACACCTGAAATCTTAGGACTTTTGGAAGGCCAGGGCAGGCAGATTTCTTGTGCAGGAGTTTGAGACCAGCCTGGGCAACAGAGCAAAACCTCATCTGTACAAAAAATACAAAAATTAGCCAGGTGTGGTGTCGTATGCGCCTGTAGTCGCAGCTAATAGGGAGGCTGAGGTGGGAGAATCACCTGAGCTCAGGGAAGTTGAGGCTGCAGTGAGCTGTGATTGCACCACTGCACTCCAGCCTGTGTGACAGAGTGAGACCCTGTTTCTAAAAAATAAAGTAAAGCGACCTGAGTGAGGGTGGGAGAGAGTTAACCAAAGAAAACTGAAAATAATACTAGAACCTTCGCTATTATGGGCAGAAAGTTTCCTGCAAGCAGCAGCCAAGTTCCCAGAGAGGAAAACAGTGTGTGTCTGTGTGTATTTAGCTTCATAATCACAAAACGCTTAGGTACTATGTTCTTTTCTCCAATCTTCCTTCTTTCCAAAAAAACAAAAAGAAAACGAATATGGATGCAAGCAGCAGAGGTCTCAGAAATCTTCAGGCAGTTCTGCCTGAATTGCTAAAGCAGGGAGTAGCTGAGGGCCTTGCAGCCCATTCCTCTAGTACCTGTGACATCTGGGGCCTGCAGCAGGTGTGGCGGTGACGCGGGTTGTTTTCCAGGGTCAGGTTGGCACATTTCTAGCCCAGGGCTCTGGGTAAATGTTTAGATTTCATTTTCTGTCTGGTGTTCAACTCCTGGGCGTCAAAGGCAGGCCCCTGCATGCTGCTGCCCTCCTACGTCCTTTGTCTCCTCCCCGGGGCTGGTGGGAATACTAGAGGTGAGAGGAAAAGGGAGGGGAGGGAGTGGACGCTTTGCCGAGATTCCAGCTCTTAAGAGCCGCTCTCCAGGCACAGCATCCTCCTCTCCCTCGCCCTCTCTAGGGAGGGCTAGCAACGCCCCAGTACTGGGAATGGGGCTTGTTTACACAGCTCATTATTCTCGCTTTGCAGTTGCTATAGCAACCACCAGGGGTCAGTTTCTAGAAGGAGAGGAAGTTCCCTTTTGGGGACTTAGCCTTCCAGCCCCTGTGCAAAGCGCAGCTGAAAACAAAAGCCGTAGACACCCATGAAGGAAACACATTGAAAAGGTTCCTATGAACGTAAGCATCCTTTAGGGCAAAAACCACTCAGAGACGCCAGAGACGTCTCTCCCTTGCTGAGAGTCTCCAGAACAGCTGTCGGCAGAATGAAGGTCTTACCCCTGCATGGGCCAGGCTTTCCTCTCTTCCCCCGATCCTCTCACCCCTTTGCCCTGTCTTAACGGCCTGGAGACATTCGTTGGTAGTTAAGATGACAAGGGCGGCTACCTGGGTTCATTTAAAGTGATAAGTTTCATTAATATTATGTATTAACTGAGGACCAGGAAGATCTCTGTGAACTGGTACGATTCCCATCTTCTTCCTGAAGGGAGACGCAGCACCGCATCAGAGCAGCGCGCCCATCTCAAGATCCACACCTACCAGAGAGGAGCCGCGCTGCTTCTGTAGAGCTTGCTGGGAAGACCCCTCCAGGACGCCTGGCCAGTAAAGAGTGGCGAGCACTAACCTGCTTAGCTAACTTGATTTAGCAAACAAAAAATACAGATGCCTAGTTAAGTCTAACCTTCAGAAAAATAAGGAATTTTTGTCTAAGTCTTCCACGTAGCATCTGGGCCATATATACAGTAAGTCTGTGTAATCCAACATAAGCCAGTCCTTGCCCTCCTCCTCACTGCTCACCATCGCCTCCAAAAACGTATAGCAGATGTATAAGTTCTCTCTTACAAGCAAATAAAGTGCCAGCTTACTGTTCAGGATGATCTAACCCTTGGTCTATCAGGCTGATCATGAAAAAAATGAGTGATTTACATATATGCAAATCAGAGGCCAGACTAGCTAAACAGGTGAGTTCACTAATCTTCCCACAGATATAAACACCAGCACGAGTTACTTGATTGGTAAACAGAACTCATTTTGTGAATTATCTAAAATCAGTAAAGGGTAATGATTTCTATTTGTTTGAAAGGAAAAACATTTGTACTGTATATGTGTTTAAAGGAATAGACCAAATTTGAGTGCTACACACGTACATGGGAGAAAGTCATATTTGCATTTATCAAAGTCACACTCTTCCCACCATTTCTTTTGCTAAGGTTTTACCACTTCACCAAGGTTGGCTCAGTGAAAGTTTTACTGAATTTTGTGGAAATTCTGGAAAACCTAGACCGTTGTAATGCTGTGTTGACCCTAAATCCACGAACCCAAAACTTAAGGCAAAAATGTTAAGCATAAACTTTTATGAAAACAAACAGCAGCTGTAATATATTCCATCAGGTCCCCAACTCAAGACTGCAGACTCCCACAGCTCTAATCCAAAACAGGTAATTAAAAGAAAACTGTGAAGCCAAACATCAATAAAAATGTTCTCACCTGTTGCTAACTCAAAATCTCAATATAGATTTCAGAGAGAAAAAGTGTTGGTTTTAGAAGCTGATCCTTCTAAAGCCCAGAACACTGAGTTCTAATTTTGTCTCTTCAGTGTCTGATTGTGACCTCCGTGGAAGTCTGTGGAGAGTTCTGACTTGGTCTCCCCGTGGGCAAAATGCAGATACTGAATTTTATGTGTTCTTCGCCTAACCGAAAGTGTGTAAGAATGTCTATACTTAACACTGTGAGCGCTTCAGACAAAAGGCAGGAAGTACAAATGTGATTTCTGCCGTTCACCTTTTAAACAACTTAATTTAGAAGTTGGAATCAGTTGTTTGGTTTAAAGCACTTAGAAATAACTTCATTTCGGAAACCCTATTTATTTAAACTAATAGTCCTATAGTCTTTTCTTAATCGTTAATAAACCCTACATTTGAAGCTCAAGCGGTCTGGCAGTATCTCTAACACCATTCAACAGCTGTTAGATGGGATAATCACCTGTTTATCCTCGTGTCACTAATTCAAATGCTAATTGCACTCTAGACTTGGTTTATTCCCTTACTGAAGCCAGACCAGATGTGCAAGACCCTAGAAGGATGCTGCGGTGTCATAGAACTCCAGTTTCCAGTGGTACAGACAGAACACACAGGCACCCTTGCACAAAAATCATGTCGCCCACAACTGTGAAAAATTAGAAATTACCTAAATGACAGATCACAGGGAAGTAAACCAAAGGAAACAACCAGAGCACATATCATGCAATTAACATTTGTGTATAGCAACTAACATTTGTGTATAGTTGAACATGAAATAGCTATATTGAATTAAAAAATAGTATATAAAACTGTCTGGAATTGGTGGGTTCTTGGTCTTACTGACTTCAAAAAGGAAGCCACAGACCCTCGCGATGTTAACAGTTTTTAAAGGTGGCGTATCCAGAGTTTGTTTTTTATTACGTTCAGGTGTGTTCGGCGTTTTTCTTCTAGGTGGGTTTGAGATCTATGGATAGCTCAGCAATCAAGTTGCGGACCATCACAGGAACTGTTACAGCTCTATGAAGTCTATGAAGTGGGTCTTCTGGAGCCTTTTTTCTCCTCCTAGGCTCACAGCTTATATTAGCTACGAAAGTAAAGCTACAAATCTTCGCAGGGAGTATCACAGCTTACAAATGCAGTGTGGTCCTACAGAGCAAAACAACAAAACTTCCACATAACCGCGAGATGACCCGAGCTCGTTCTCGCTACCGGCTTGGGCAGCCTGCTTTTATTCTCTTATCTGGCCCCACCCACATCCTGCTGATTGGTCCATTTTACAGAGAGCCGAGTGGTCTGTTTTGACAGGGTGCTGATTGGTGCGTTTACAATCCCTAAGCTAGACACAAAGGTTCTCCACATCCCCACTAGATTAACTAGATACAGAGTGTGGACACAAAGGTTCTCCAAGTACCCACCAGAGTAGCTAGATACAGAGTGTTGATTGGTGCATTCACAAACCCTGAGCTAGACACAGGGTGCTGATTGGTGTGTTTACAAACCTTGAGCTAGAGACAGAGTACTGATTGGTGTATTTACAATCCCTTAGCTAGACATAAAGGTTCTCCAAGTTCCCACTAGACTCAGGAGCCCAAGCTAGCTGGCTTTACCCAGTGGATCTCGCACTGGGGCTGCAGGTGGAGCTGCCTGCCGGTCCCACGCCGTGCGCCCACACTTCTCAACCCTTGGGTGGTCGATGGGACTGGGCGCCGTGGAGCAGGGGGCGGCACTCATCGGGGAGGCTGGGGCTACACAGGAGCCTACGGAGGTGGGGGAAGGCTCAGGCATGGCAGGCTGCTAGTCCTGAGCCCTGCCCCGTGGGAAAGCAGCTAAGGCCCAGCGGGAAATCAAGGGCAGCGCTGGTGGGCCGGCACTGCTTGGGGACCCAGCACACCCACCGCAGCCGCTGAGCCAGGTGCTAAGTTCCTCACTGCCCGGGGCGGCAGCGCTGGCCGGCTGCGCCGAGTGCGGGGCCCGCCAAACCCACGCCCACCCGGAACTCTAGCTGGCTCTCAAACGCCGCGCGCAGCCCCGGTTCCCGCTCGCGCCTCTCCCTCCACACCTCCCTGCAAGCTGAGGGAGCCAGCTCCAGTCTTGGCCAGCCCAGAAAGGGGCTCCCAAAGTGCAGCGGTGGGCTAAAGGGCTCCTTAAGTGCTGCCAAAGTGGGAGCCCAGGCAGAGGAGGCGCCGAGAGGGAGCGAGGGCTGTGAGGACTGCCAGCACGCTGTCACCTCTCAAAACTTATGTAAACAATATGGAGAAATATTTTGCACAGAAAAAAAATATGCTGGGAACTAAAATAAATCAATTTTTAAAGTACTGATTAAAAGCAAAGACAATTGTAGGAATCAGGGATACATCAGAAGTTCCTGCTTTTTACATTCTGGAAGAGAAAAACAAAATGCAAGTACAGAACTCATCAATAAGATACATTTGTAGAGTGATGATCTTAAAAAAATTTACAAAGGGCTATGGGGTAAAGGGTCTGCTTTAGTTTGGGTGTTGAGGGAAGAACTCTCACAGGAAATGCAAACAATGAGAAGCCCCAAGATAGGAGTGGGCTTGGCATGGTGGAGGAATGGGCACAGGTTGGAGTGCAGTGAGCAGGGAGAGTGTGGTAGAAGGTGTGTTTGGAGAGGCCCCGGGCAGAAGCAAGGGACAGGTGCAAGGGTGGAAGGAGAGACCAGAGAACCATGCTAGGGCCAGATGTGCAGGATAGAGCATGGGCTAGGGTGGCAACCATGGAGATGGATTCAGGTAATTTTTTGAGGGTAGAACTGGCATGAATTGCTGATGAACCAGATTTGGGGTGGAGGAGAGATGGGAATACTGAATCAAAAGAGAAGAATCTCTTATGACTCCTAGATTTTTGGCCTCAACAACTGTATCATAGTTCCACTCATCAAGCTGAAAAGGACTCGTGTAGAAACAGGTTTGTGGTGGAATTTTTTATTATTATTATACTTTCAGTTCTAGGGTACATGTGCACAACGTGCAGGTTTGATACATAGGTATACATGTGCCATGTTGGTTTGTTGCACCCATCAACTCATCATTTACATTAGGTATTTCTTCTAATGCTATCCCTCCACCAGCCCCCCACTCCCCGACAAGTCCCGGTGTGTGATGTTCCCCGCCCTGTGTCCAAGTGTTCAATTCCCATCTATGAGTGAGAACACGCAGTGTGTGGTGGAAAATTAAGAGTTCTGTTTAGACCATTTTATGTTTGAAATGCCTGTTAGATATCCCAGTGAGGATGTCAAGTAAGGAGTCAAGAGGCTCTGAAGTCTGCCTGTCAGGGAAGCATCAGGGCTGGAAATATTTTGGAAGTTACTTGCATGTTGATGGCTTTTAAAGCAAGAGACAGTATGGAACAATATAGAGAGACTACACAGAGAAGAAAGGCATCCCACAGCAGAATTAGAGACTGGGCTCAGGAGAAAGAGCCAGTAAAGAAATGACAGCAGGCACAGTGGCTCACACCTGTAATCTCAGTGCTTTGGGAGGCCGAGGCATGAGGATCACTAGAGACCAGGAGTTGAAGACCACCCTGGGCAAGATCCTGTCTCTACACAAAAATTTTTTTTAACTAGCTGGGCATGATGGAATGTGCCTGGAATTCTAGCTAATTGAGAGGCTAAGGTGGGAGAATCATTCGAGCCCAGATGGTTGAGGCTGCAGTGAGCCAAGATCACACCACTGAACTCCAACCTGGATGACAGAGTGAGAAGCTGTCCCTAAAAGAAAAAAGAGAAAGAGAAAAAGGAAGGGAGGGAGGAAGGAAGGAAGGAAGGAAGAAAGAAAGAAAGATAGTGAATTAGAAGGAAAGCTAGGCAAGTATGGCATGCCAAAACCAAGAGAAAAAATTTAAGACAAAAGAAAACAGTAATGGTATGAAATGCTGCTGAAAGTTTGAGAAATAGTGAGAAGTTACTATGGTTTGGATAATTGTCCCCTCCAAACCTCATGCTGAAACTCATCCCCAATATTGGAGGTGTGGCCTAGTGGGAAGTGTTTGGGTCTTGGTGTGAACCGCTCATTAATGCCCCCCTTGGGGTGAGGGAGTTCTCATTCTATTCGTTCCAGAGAGAGCTGGCTGTTGGAAAGAGCCTGGCACCTCCCCCATTCTTGCTTCCTCATGTGCCATGTGATCTCTGCACATTCCCCTCCCATTCACCTTCCGCCATGAGCCTGATGCCCACAGCTGATGCCCAATCTTGAACTTTTCCAGCTCTTAGAATTGTGAGCCAAATAAACCTTCTTTCTTTATAAATTACTCAGCCTCAGATATTCCTTTATAGCAACACAAAACAGACTAAGACAGAAGCTTCCTCTGGTTTTGGCAACACGGTGACCCTTTCGAGATCAGGTTCAGTGGAGTGGTAAGAGTGAGAAGAATGGGAGGGGAGGCAGTGGGTTCAGTGACCATAGATGACACACATGAGTGACCCTTGGAGCAGATCAGAGAAACAGGCCAGAGCTAGAGCTGTGCCAGCTGGGTCAAGGAAGAATTATTTTAGGGAATGATTTCAGAGCACACTTGAATATTGGTAAGAATGATCTAGTAGAAAGGATAAAAGAGATGGTGGAAGAAAGAGAGAAAAAGAAGAGAGATTACTGAAAAGCAAGCAGGATGGAATCCAGAGAAGGTAGGATTTGGCCTTGATAGAAGCAGGGAAATTTCATCCATCATAGCAGGAGAAAAGACCAGAAAGAACTGGCATAGATGTGGGTAGACCAGGAGATCTGGAGGGAACAAGGGAAGGGGGTTCCTTTCTGATTGTTTCCGTTTTCTTGATGCATCCTAAAACAACATTGATATGGTTTGTGTCTGTGCCCCTACAAAATCTCATGTTGACTTCTAATTCCCAATGTTGGAGGTGGGGCCTGGTGGGAGGTGTTTGGGTTATGCGGGCAGATCCCTCATGGCATGGCGCAATCCTCACAATAGTGAATGAGTTCTCACCAGACCTGGTTGTTGTAAAGTGTGACACCTCCCACCCCAACTCTCTCTCTCGCTCTGGCTCCTGCCGTGTGAGACACCTGCTCCCCCTTCACCTTCTGCCATGATTGGAGGCTCCCTTAGGCCCTTAACAGGAGCCAAGCCAAGGACCAAATGCAGCTGCGTTCCAATAAAACTTTATTTATAGGCTGGGCACGGTGGCTCACGCCTGTAATCCCAGCACTTTGGGAGGCCGAGGCGGGCGGATCACAAGGTCAGGAGTTCGAGACCAGCCTGGCCAGCATGGTGAAACCCTGTTTCTACTAAAAATACAAAAAATTAGCCGGGCATGCTTGAACCTGGCAGGCAGAGTTTGCGGTGAGCCAAGATCGCACCGCTGCACTCCAGCCTGAGAGAGAGAGCGAGACTCCATCTCAAAAAAATAAAATAAAAAAATTTAAAAAAACTTTGTTTATAAATGCTAATATTTGAATTTCAGATAATTTCTATCTTCATAAAATATTCTTCTTTTGATTTTTTTCCAACCATCTAAAAGTAAGAAAACTGTTCTTAGTTCATGGGCCTTATGCACACAGGTGGCCCACAGGCTGTAATTTGCTGACCTTTGTGTTAGAGGAAAACATGCGGTTCTTTTTCGTGACAGACTGGGAAGTGAGTGAAGCCTTTGGCCAGGGCACACCTCTCTTGGACAGCGTGAGGTGGTGCGGCCATGCAGGTGCAGGGTCTTCTGAGCCGTGTCAGAAACAGTTAGGGCTTCTTACCTCCTGCTAGCAGAGATTTATTTCTTCTTTCAACTTGTATTTTCCAACTTTTCTTTAAAAACCCTGCATTAATTCTGGCATTTAAAGGTTCTGCGTATCTTGCAGCAGAGAGAAACAATTAGTCCTGTACAAGTGACCATCTGCACCTCCAGTGCTGACTCAGGAGTTGACAAGAACCCAAGCCTCACTGAGGTTTGAGTGCCAGCTTTGCAACCTTAGCTATCTTCAGGTTGTGAAGTTCATTCCAGTCATACTGAAATTTCAAGACAGTTAATCTATAACTATTTTGGATTAGGAAATATTATAGGCATATTTTACCAATTGAATTGAGAATACCAACATGAAAAATTCTTTTTAACATTCTAATTTACTCTCAGATTTTTTTAAAACTACTAAATTATTTTTAAATCCTGTGTATCTTCATGTGTAAGAGAGAATATGAAAATAGTTTTAAATAAATTAATAGAACTGAAAACTAGGGAAAATTCAGACAGAGAAAGCATGGAGAATATAATTTCCTGTTAAGAACAAAGGAGGTGATAACAAAGGTAATTTAATTATAAGACCAAGATGAATTTAACATAATGTTCAAATGTTCATCGATCACTCATTCCAAGAATTTTAAAAGAAAATTTTAAATAAATAATTTTTTTGGTTTTTGGGGGGATGGAGTCTTACTCTGTCTTCCAGGCTGGAGTGCAGTGGCACGATCTTGGCTCACTGCAACCTCCGCCTGCCGGGTTCAAGTAATTCTCCTGCCTCAGCATCCCAAGTAGCTGAAATTACAGGCACGCACCAACCACCATACGCAGCTGATTTTTGTATTTTTTTTAAGTAGAGACGGGGTTTCACCATGTTGGCCAGGCTGGTCTTGAACTCCTGACCTCAAGTGACCCACCCGCCTTGGTCTCCCTGCTGGGATTACAGGCATGAGCCACCACACCCGGCCAATAAATTAATTTTTTTAACCAGTGTAAACTCTCTAATTTTTTAAAAGATAGAATACTGTTGTTTTTTTCAGGCACATTTCCATGTTTTACTTTCCAGATCTGCCCCGATAAACCAAACACCCCCCACCAGGCCCTCCCACCCACCTCAAACATTGGGAATTACAATTTGACATGAGATTTGATAGGGACACAGGCATGGAACATATCATTGTTGTGTTAGGATGCATCAAGAAAATGGAAACAATTAGAAACAATCGGAAAGGAACCCCTTTCCCTTGTTCCTTCCAGATAAACCATTAGAGTGGCGCAGTATTTTTTTTTTTTTTTTTTTTCTGAGACGAAGTTTCACTCTCGTCGCCCAGGCTGAAGTGCAATGGCTCGATCTCCTCTCACTGCAACTTGTGCCTCCTGGGTTCAAGCAATTCTCCTGCCTTAGCCTCCCGAGTAGCTGAGATTACAGGCATGTGCCACCACGCCTAGCTAATTTTGTATTTTTGGTAGAGATGGGGTTTCACCACGTTGGCCAGGCTGGTCTCGAACTCCCGGACATCAGGTGATCCACCCGACTCGGCCTCCCAAAGTGCTGGGATTATAGGCATGAGCTACCGTGCCCAGGCAGTATTTTTAAAAATTCACTTTAAAATGGACATATCTGGGTTATACTTATTTCAGGGAGTTACAGACCTACCTACAGGGTGTATGTTTCAATCAAGCATCTCTAGCACATCCACCTCTATTCATAGCTTTGCCAAGGGTTGTGGAGTACCAAAAGCACAAATTTTGCCAAAGGCCATCTAGGGCATCACTCGTGGTCACTTGCTGGTTGTGTGACTTGGGCAAGCTATTTACCTTTCTGAGCCTCGGATTTATTCCTACAACAAGGAAAATATAATACTTAGCACCTGGAATTGCCAGGGGATTAAAAATGATAACATATAAAAGCTCCTAGAGAGTCCCTGGGAGACAGGTAAACTCTTCCAGGTGTCGGGACTCTTGTCTTAGTTCCCAAGCTAAATGTAGCCAGCACTCGAAGAGCCTCTGTACACTGACACAAAAGGGACAAAGCAGAGTGCTTGGCACATAGTCAGTGCTCAATACACATTTGGAGGCTGATGAGTTAATTAACTGGCTAATTAATTAATGTAACCAAGGGCCTTCCATAAAAGAACAACAAAATCACAATGATTTATTTCTATGGATGTTTTACAGTCTCTCCAATGAGTGAGTCATGTCTAGAGGGCCACTATTACACAAGGAGGGATGGAAGCTAAACAGGACCACGTTGTGAGCTGAGGGCATGGATGTTTCTCTCTTCATTTTCAACCAATTTGTTCTTTCGTCCAACGTGCTTTCAGTCAGTGCTCTAGACTTGTTTTATTGGCTCCCAGCCGACGTCTCTAAGAAGGGTAGGTAGTCCTGGCCAGGCATGGTGGCTCAAGCCTGTAATACCATCACTTTGGGAGGCCGAGGCAGGTGGATCATGAGGTCAGGAGATCAAGACCATCCTGGCCAACATGGTGAAACCCTGTCTCTACTAAAATACAAAAAAATTAGTTGGGCATTATGGTGCGTGCCTGTAGTCCCAGCTACTCGGGAGGCTGAGGCAGGGGAATCCCTTGAACCCGGGAGGCAGAGGTTGTAGTAAGCGCCACTGCTCTCCAGCCTGGAGACAGAGGGAGACTCCCTCTCAAAAAAAAAAAAAAAAAAAAAGAAGGGAGAAGGGTAGGTAGTCCTACATGCCACAGGGCTCCCACCACCATCCTCCTACCTTTCCTACCTTCCTTCCACTGCCATCCACCCAGGGTATTAGATGACTTGGATTGGGCAATGAGTTCCATAGCTTGTCAATGAGATGCTCAAAGTTTCAAACCGAGGTATGCAGACACCACTGGCAGATGCAATGAACTCGATAGTCAATAAAAGTAGCATTGGAAAATCAAGCTTGGCGGCATTATTGAGCTATATTCAAAGTGAGTAAACAAAGGAAGTCAGTTGAGAGAAAAAACAAGAGCAGATGTGTAAGGAAAAGCAAAAATGAGAGGCCATGTAGGCTTCGAGAGGCCACTGGAAAGGATAGCTGCCATGGCGTCCAGGAGGTGAGGGTCCTGCTCTTGGCTCTTGGGCTCCAGAGGCCCTAAGCACTCATGCCTGCTGAATGTCCTCTCAATTGGCCAGTGACATTAATCTGTGATACTGTTGGCTGGGTCAACAGGGCAGTCTGTAGTGTGAAATGGAAAATTCTCTGCAACCTCATCTGGCCCATTGGAAGCCTTGCCATTAACTATCTAAGGTACACTATCAGGCAACAAGGTGGGAGAGCACAAGTAGGTTCAACTCTCCAGATCCTTATTCCCAACTCCTTCCACCTGTCTTACCATAAGGTAAAAGCTCAAACCTCAAGGTAGTCTACAAAATGCAGCTAGAATTGTGGGCTTTCCTGACTTTTAAACTAGCTGCTTCCATGTGTGTGTGTGTGTGTGTTGCACACTCACAGCTGAATTGTAATGTATTCTCATTTCATTTCTTGGTGTCAGTCTGTAGAACCCCAAACCTGAATCATGGTGCCTATGCTATCCTTTTCTCACAACTCACCCTCTCTGTGTGAATTTGATTTTCAAATCCACTAGTGTTTTGAAATGTCTGAATTATTCATTCAGAGAAGCAATGCACCATGCGCCAGACACCAAATTACTTTCTATGATTCTTAGTCAAAGAAAAGGCCCCCTTTAAAAACACTTAATCTTAAATCTATCTAGTCTCAAGGAAGGAAAGTAAGTTCATATTCAAAATCTGTCAAGTCCTAAGTTGCCCTGGGGAAGTAAAAGCAAATTACAAAAACTGTTCCAGGGATTTGTCCACACTTGTTCATAGCAGCATTATTCACAATAGTCCAAAGTGGAAGCAAACCAAGTTTTTCTCAACAGGTGAATGGATGAGCAAAATGTGATCTATCCACACGATGGAATATTACTCAGCCTTAAACAGGAAGAGAATTCTAACACATACTAGAACATGGATGAACCTTGAAGAAATTATACTCAGTGCAATAAGCCAATAAGTATTTGTCACAAAAGGACAAATACTGTATGATTCCACTCATATAAGGTTCCTAGAGGAGCCAAATTCAGAAACAGAAGGTAGAATGGGTGTTGCCAGGGGTTGAGGGAAGGGGCAACTGAGAGTTATTCTTTGATGGGTGCAGAGCTTCAGTTTGGGAAGATGAAAAAGCTCTGGAGACGGATGGTAGTGCTCGTTGCACAACAGCATGAGTGTACTTAACGCTGCTGAACTGTATGCTGGAAAATGGTTAAGATGCTGAATTTTATCTTGTATGGAAGCATTACAAAAGGTATCCTGTGAAATCCTTTCTACCTGCCCACATACGTCTTCATGATAAGAGGCTTTTTTTTTTTTTTTTTTAAGTTTACTTTTAAAGAATGGAACTCAGATAAGAAAAGACCATTTGGGCAGGGCGCGGTGGCTCACGCCTGTAATCCTAGCACTTTGGGAGGCCGAGGTGGGGGGGTCACCTGAGGTCAGGGGTTTCAGACCAGCCTAGCCAACATGGTGAAACCCCGTCTCTACTAAAAGTACAAAAATTAGCTGGGCATGGTGGCACATGCCTGTGATCCCAGCTACTCAGGAGGCTGAGGCAGGAGAATCGCTTGAACCCAGGTGACGGAGTTTGCAGTGAGCTGACATTGTGCCATTTCACTCCAGCCTGGGTGACAGAGTGAGACTCCATCTCAAAAAAGAAGAAGAAGGAGAAGGAGAAGGAGAAGAAGAAGAGGAGGAGGAAGAGGAGAAGGAAGAAGAAGGAGAAGAAGGAGGAAGGGAGGGAGGAAGAGGAGGAGGAAGAAGAGGAAGAGTAGGAGGAGGAGGAAAAGGAAGAAGAAGGAGGAGGAGGAGGAGGAGGAGAGACCATTTGGGAAAGGTACAGGATCACCCCATTTGCTTCTCTGGACATAGAATACCAGCCAAGGAAAAGTTAGCATCAAAACAGGGTCAATTGATTTTGTTCCTTAAATTTGATGTCCCTCCTCATCCAACTCCTCTGCTCTCCACCCAGCACAGGCAGAGGTGACCAGTTCTTGCCCCAGGGCCTGTGCTGATGTCTGGCAGGACTCTGGAAGGAGCTTCCTCCTCCCCTTGGAGAGCATTGCCCAATGGCAGGTGGAATGAAAGGAGTTTTGTCTGAGATGTGTAGAGTAAAATCCTAGTCACATGCACAAAAATTTTCATGAATAAAGAGCTTTCATCAGAATGCATTTGGATTTTGAAACAGAAAGTTGAAAGGTCTCACCACGTTTCTCAATGCAAAATTTGAAAGTGTGCTTAAAAGTCTTCCTTGTTGCTGTTGCCATTACTTAAATATGTTTATTTCACTCTGCTATTGCTAGAGATGGATAATACCTCTGAATGTGTAAGATTTCCAAATGAGCATGCTTCTTTTGTAACCTAAATCTCCCCAGGTTTTACAGCCATATGGTGCTCCTCTTCCTTTAATAGTCAATTAAATGTATGCACGCTATAATCTCACAGGACGCCACAGAGACCAGCAGTCCCAATATTAGCCATCCAGGGAGGGTCCGGTCCAGGCAGTTTTTTGCGTTGCCTCTTGCTACAACACCTGACTCCAGCTTGGTGCTGGGGAGCCTTAGGCCTCTGCCCTCTCTTCATAATAACCTGGTGCATACAAAGCACCTCTCTTCCCACCAGATTGCCCAAGATGATGTGGCATTGTGCATGACGGCCAATGCATGAGTACAGGGAGAAACTCAAAATGGAATATCAGACCTCTAGTTCCCAGAAATCATTGCCAATTTCTTGGCACTGGGTCCAGGCCTCTTATCAGATTGCTGGGGTCCTCACCTCTCTCAAGTACTGTTGCCCTATACCTTCTTCCCTCTGGAGGCCCCAGCCCCTTCTCTTTAGGGCTGCCAGAGGGGAATCACAGAATTCTCCTTCTTTTGTGCTGAGCAATATACCTTGCTAGGCTTCAATCTCTTCATTCACACTATGTTTTAAGCCCATTAATGTATTTTCCTGATAAAAGAGACATTTGCCTTGGTTTTTCACCATAAGCAACCAAAGACAAAAGCAACAGAAACATTTAAATTATGTTTTTATCAATTTAAAATTTTTCTCATGACTTCAAGCTTTTCCCAAACGTTACCTTCCCAGTGAGGTTTACAATGGCCGTGCTGTTTAAAATAGGCAAGCTGTCGTCCTCTCCCTCCTGATCTTCTTATCTTGCTGTCTAGGATTGTGTTCCCTGGAACAAAAGCCTGAGACCGAGAGAGAGGCATGCAGCAGGCTCTTGGGGGGTGCTCAGGGAGCACACACCTGTGAGGAAGCTGGGAAGGCAGGATGGGGAGAGAGAAGCCGGCACCCCATGTGGTTGGCTGGCTGCCACTGAGGACTGAGCCAGCCTTACAGGGAGCTCTGGAGCTGGGAAGGCCCTAGAGTGTCTCCAGTTGAGGAAAGGGGCTGGGCCTTATATCCCAGGTCAGGCAGACTTGGTCATGGGCTTCACCCTGGGAAAGGCATAACTGTAAGCAAGACTGTTTCCAGAAGCTGAGGGAGGCAGCTGTGAGTCACCAGCCACCGATATCCCAGCAGCTCAGGGATGGGGATATCTTCATCCTGAAGAGGAGGTCTGGACAGAAACCCATAACATCCACTGTGCCTGCTCTACTTGACTTTTTCCAATGGCACCCGCCACCTCCTACCATGCTATACACAGTACCGTGATATTTATTGCATCCCTTGTTTGTGGCTGGCCCCAGCTCCCTCTGCCGCCAGCCCTGCTAGACTGCAGGCTCCATGAGAGCCAGTCTCTTGCTCTGTTTTGCTGGGCAGAGGGCTTTGCAGAACCGTACCTGGCACAGGTAGGCACTCCACAATTTTTTTTTTTTTTTGAGACGGAGTCTCGCTCTGTCGCCCAGGCTGGAGTGTAGTGGCACAGTCTCAGCTCAGTGCAAACTCTGCCTCCTGGGTTCACGCCATTCTCCTGCCTCAGCCTCCCAAGTAGCTGGGACTACAGGCGCCTGCCACCACACTTGGCTAATTTTTTGTATTTTTTTTAGTAGAGATGGGGTTTCACAGTGTTAGCCAGGATGGTCTCGATCCCCTGACCTCATGATCCGCCCGCCTTGGTCCTCCCAAAGTGCTGGGATTACAGGCGTGAACCACCGTGCCCAGCCCAAATATTTGTTAATAAATGAAAGGATTCACGTGTCTCAAGTTAAATACTTAGGTAGGATGCAGGTGTTCCTTACACCAGCCATCACCATAGAGAAGGCAGTGGAAGATCTTTTCTCTCTCCCTCTTTCCAGGGCAAATCTGAAAGATATTTTCTTCTCCTCCCTACAATAGACTAGTCATTTCTGTGCACTCCTTGCTTGATCAGCAAGCTGTGTAACCTTAACCTAGTCACTCAGTCTCTCAGCGCCACCCTTCTTATTTGAAATCATTTTTGATGGATCGGAGTTGATGAAATTGACTTCCTGCTTACATATTCTAAGAATTTGTTGAACATCTGCGGATGGCCCAGCATTTTCCCTGTTATTATTTTAAAGATGCCAACTCTAAAATTCTGTGAAATATAGGGCCACATAAAGCAACCTTCTGACCCTTTGTGAATCGATAACTGCTGATCCTATTCTGCAGAAAGCCCAGGAAGTGGGTCCTGACAACATCCAGGAGCACATTCTAGAACGTATAGAATCACACAGTTAAAAAGTCTCCCTCTTTTCTAAATTCTTACTGCCACAACTAGTCATATGTCTCTTTATAAATAAGCATTTTTCATTAAACTCTGAGTTCCTCTTAGAAAAAAGCATGTATTGGCCAGGCGCGGTGGCTCACGTGTGTAATACCAGCACTTTGGGAGGCCAAGGCGGGCAGATTGCCTGAGGTCGGGAGTTCGAGACCAGCCTGACCAACATGGAGAAACCCCATTCCTACTAAAAATACAAAATTAGCCGGGAGTGGTGGCGCATGCCTGTAATCGCAGCTACTCGGGAGGCTGAGGCAGAAGAATTGCTTGAACCCAGGAGGCAGAGGTTGCAGTGAGCCAAGATCGCGCCATTGCACTCCAACCTGGGCAACAAGAGCAAAACTCCATCTCAAACAACAACAACTACATGTACCTTACTTGAAGCCCGTTAAAGTGTCTGAAACACAGGAGACCCTTGGTAAATATTTGTGGAAACTGATTAACTAAAGGGTCCATGGGTTCTAGGCTTGAAACTTTAAACTTCAGCATTCTCTTTTCCCCAATAAATCAACTTACTTAAACAATTAGACTATACCCACTCACAGCATTGAACAGCCACGGGCCAAGACCTTTAGATGATCAGAATCTTGTCTTGTCTCTTAGAGATGAAAAAACTTTTGGGAATACTTACATCTGCCTGAAGATATTTAATCAAATCTATTATCTATTTAATAATTTGCTTTAGGGGTTGTGGCTTTTAACAATGGAGTGGGCAATCAACTTCATGAAAATTATCATGCCTAACCCTTGCAACAACAATTATATGACCCATTCAACTCAAAAGGAACCTGAGGTACAGTGAAATTAAGTGGCTTGCTCACAGTCACAGAACTTGGTAGAATCTGGATTCGTAACTGGTTCTTTCTCACTGCAGTGACTGAACTCTCTCTGCTACACTATCCCTAATAGATTGCATAATACTTGTCTTATGAAGGAATAGAAAATTAATGGGGAGGAAAAGAGAGAAAAAAATCCCTTGTAGTGCTTCCAAAAGGTGAAGTAGGAAAAGCAGTATTTTGACACCTGTATGCAAATGCCTACAGAGGCCAGGCACGTAACCAAAAACGCCAGTGGGGGAAGGTGAGGAGCAGGTGAGTACCAGGTGGGGCCTTTGGCTGCCTGAGGGGCACAGCTCTGTCCCCGTGTCAGTCAGCTGCTGTTGTTGGGCAGGCTTTTGTTTTCATGAATCTTCTGATTTCTTTCAAGGGAAATTAGAAATCGGTATTTCACTTTAAATCTCCTGATTTGTAATTGTTGTCAATAAATTCAAATATGTTTATTAAAAATATAAAACTATGGGAGTCATACAAAAACCCACTACTATGGCACCATTTTGTGACCTCTGGCCCAGAGCATGAAGTCCTGTAGTGATGAGGTCAGAAGAATTCTTCCAGAATGTCATAGACAAAATATTACAGAGAATGGGCTCCTGTTTGGTGCAGTTTTTAGCCCTGTTACAAAAAAGAAGGCAGGCTGTCCGCCACCTCTCATTAACCACTATGTGGAGCAACAAAAGCCAACTCTTTTAGTGAAGGCTTTGAGTACCTATCTCCATTTCTCTAAATAACATGCTTATATTGTAATTTCTTGATCTTTTTAAGCTTTAGGCATTTGCTGTGGACTTCCAACTCTGGAAGATGGCCATTTGGGTCTCTTTCATATTACATCCTCAGCATACACTCCTATACATACCTTCCATGTCTTCCCATCCTACCATCAATGACACAGGTGAACCCCAAAATTAGGGCTCAGCCCAGGTGGGTTCTTGGCTTCACATAGGAAAAAATTCAAGAGCATGCCAACAAAATAAAGTGAAATCAAAGCAAGTTTATTAGAGCAACAGAGTATATGAAAATGGCTGCTCCACAAACAGAGCAGGGCTGCCCTATAGGCAGAGTAGCACTTGTGGATTGCTGGCTAGCTGTATTTATAACTGTGCTTTAATTATATGCTAAATAAGGGGCGGGGTATTCACACCTTTTCTAGAGAAGGGGTTAGGAGCTCCTGGAACCAAGAGTTCCTCCCCTTCTAAACCATATAAAGTAACTTCTGGGCATTTCCATTGCATTTATAAACTGTCATAGTGCTGGTGGGAGTGTCTTTTAGCACGTAGTGCATTATAACTAGTGTATAACAAGCAGTGAGGACAACTTGAGGTCACTTTTGTTGCCATCTTGGTTTTAGCTGGTTTTGTTCAGTTTCTTTAAACATCCTGTTTTGACCAGATCTGTTTGATCAGCAGGGTTGGAACAAGTGCTCAGAAAACAAGTCCTGCTGATCTCCCACCTCACCAATATTTTCTGTTATTAAGTTTAATTGGATCGATATCCACTGCTTACATTACCATGACTGTGAAGATGCCATTCACAACTGAGCCACATAGTACACTATGATGACTTTTTCTTTCCTAAAAACTGTGTTTTTCTAGAAGTTAATAATCATTCTCTTTCTTTTGCTTAGTTAGTTTTTTCTGTACCTTCCACTAATTCAATCCCAAATTCTCAACCACCTATTAAACCTCTCAATATTTTCAGGTTATTGGGCCATCTGGGACTCTTCTGGAGGTTTATGATGACTTAGATCAGGAATGATTGCCCTCTCTGCCCAGGGTGAAGCAGTCCTCCCAGGATGTCTGAAAGATCTTTCCACCTTTTTCATGTATTAATTCCCCCTTTTCTAGCATTCTATGCATCCTTCTTTCTTATTTCCTTGTTTTGGAGAAGCCAATCCTCCAATAGCTTCTTGAATAACATGAGAGGTAAATGTTTTGAGCCTTACATATCTAGGAAATGTCTATTATTCTCCCATACACTCAAGTAACAGTTTGAGCATAGAGTTCCAGGATGGAATTAGTTTTCCTTTAGATATTTCAAAGCATTGCTTGATTATCCCCTACCTTCCAACAATATCATTGAAAAGCTTTCTACAATGGGGAAAGGATTCCCTATTTAATAAATGGTGCTGGGAAAACTGGCTAGACATATGTAGAAAGCTGAAACTAGATCCCTTCCTTACACCTTATACAAAAATTAATTCAAGATGGATTAAAGACTTAAATGTTAGACCTAAAACCATAAAAACCCTAGAAGAAAACCTAGGCAATACCATTCAGGACATAGGCATGGGCAAGGACTTCATGTCTAAAACACCAAAAGCAATGGCAACAAAAGCCAAAATTGACAATTGGGATCTAATTAAACTAAAGAGCTTCTGCACAGCAAAAGAAACTACCATCAGAGTGAACAGGCAACCTACAGAATGGGAGAAAATTTTTGCAACCTACTCATCTGACAAAGGGCTAATATCCAGAATCTACAATGAACTCAAACAAATTTACAAGAAAAAAACAAACAACCCCATCAAAAAGTGGCAAAGGATATGAACAGACACTTCTCAAAAGAAGACATTTATGCAGCCAAAAAACACATGAAAAAATGCTCATCATCACTGGCCATCAGAGAAATGCAAATCAAAACCACAATGAGATACCATCTCACACCAGTTAGAATGGCAATCATTAAAAAGTCAGAAAACAACAGGTGCTGGAGAGGATGTGGAGAAATAGGAGCACTTTTACACTGTTGGTGGGACTGTAAACTAGTTCAACCATTGTGGAAGTCAGTGTGGCGATTCCTCAGCAATCTAGAACTAGAAATACCATTTGACCCAGCCATCCCATTACTGCGTATATACCCAAAGGATTATAAATCATGCTGTTATAAAGACACATGCACACGTATGTTTATAGTGGCACTACTCACAATAGCAAAGACTTGGAACCAACACAAATATCCAACAACAATAGACTGGATTAAGAAAACGTGGCACATATACACCATGGAATACTATGCAGCCATAAAAAATGATGAGTTCATGTCCTTTGTAGGGACATGGATGAAGCTGGAAACCATCATTCTCAGCAAACTATCGCAAGGACAAAAAAATCAAACACCGCATGTTCTCGCTCATAGGTGGGAGTTGAACAATGAGAACACATGGACACAGGAAGGGGAACATCACACACCGGGGACTGCTGTGGGGTGGGGGGAGGGGGGAGGGATAGCATTAGAAGATATACCTAATGCTAAATGACGAGTTAATGGGTGCAACACACCAACATAGCACATGTATACATATGTAACTAACCTGCACAATGTGCACATGTACCCTAGAACTTAAAGTATAATAATAATAAAATAAAATAAAATAAAAGCTTTTCTAAATACTGTTTCTTTTATGTGACCTCTTTACATTTCCTCTCTCTGATACTTTCTGGTGGGTCACGTTTTATTTTCATTTACTAAAACTTGGGGAAAATCTTATAGATGTATGGGTTCACCCTGTCACCTTTACCCTGAAGTTCCAATCATGTATTTCTACTCCCCCATGACTGAGCAAGTTAGAAGCTGCCCATGTAATTGCATTACAAAGGCTATTGGAACAACAGCAGAAGAGCTGGAGTCTCTCATGTGAGGTGAGAACTACACAACAATAAAAAACGAAAAAAGCAAGCTAGACACCAAAACCTCACAAAACAGCAACTTGGACAAGAAGACTCTCCAGTTGGCCTTTCCTGGTCCCCAACCCAGAAGACAGGCAACCCCTTGACCTGCTTCACAAGATTCCTCAGGATTTGCCTGGCTGCTGGAAGGTCTGCTTGGCTGGTGTGGGTGGACATTCAGGCATGTTAGTGGGTTCTATTTCTTATACATTGGACTTACCAGTTTAGTGTTTGTTACTTCATCCTTGGAACTGAATGTGAATTCTGTAATCCTAAAAGACATATGGGACGCCGAGGCCAGCGGATTACATGAGGTCGGGAGCTCGAGACCAGACTGGCCAACATGTCGAATCCCCATCTCTACTAAAAATACGAAAATTTAAAAAAGAAATAGATATTCTTCTAAAAAGCCGCAATGCAATGATCGCAACTCAGAAATTCCCTACAGTAATTCCCTACTGTCACCTAATATCTAGTGCATATTCCAGTTTCCTCAACTGTTCCTTAAATGTCTCTCTTAGATGTTTTTTTTTTTCCTGTTCTTCATCACCTTATTGGTGGCTGTTGTTTTGACCGAGGATCTGAGGTAAATATTCCTCATTTGATTCTCATGTCTCTTTAGACTCCTTTAATGTTTTCCTCTAGAACGGTCCCCCCAACCACTCCCCCGACACACACTTTTAAATCATGATGTTGATTTTCTTCCTGAGTCCAGGACAGTCTTCTTGTAAAATTTCTCCTATTCTTGATGTGTCGGGTTGCTTCCTCATCCTACTGTGTAGCTTGTCCTTAGCCTGCCCCCGTATTTCCAGTAACTTGAAGGATAGGTCTAGAGGCTTGATGAGATTCAGAATGAATGTTTGGGCAAGAGCACGCCCTAAGTGAGACTGTGTGCTTTATGCTGCAGCCCATCAGGAGGCCCACAGAGTTGGGTAGTGTCATGACGAGTGCTGCCAAGTTTGACCATTTCAGCCAAGAGGTGACCACCGGCTCTCTCCATCATGAAGGTGCTTTTATCCCATGCAATTAGCAAACAACTCTGGAGAGATTCACACATGTGGGTCCCCTGTGCCTCAACCATCCACCCAATGGCTTGGCCCCATTGATGATCCTTTAGGGTAGCAACCATTACATGAACAGCCCATCAGTTGTAAAATGCCTAATGGATCACTGGGAAGAAGAGAAAGGAGGGTTGAGGGAAGACACAGAGAACAAGGAGTAGAAAGCTGGAAACAGGGAAAATAATTCTGAAAGCTTTGCTGAGGACTTCCCCTATTTATATTCAACTTTTCCAGAGTCATGAACCCTTTAAGGAAACGCTGGCCTGAAGCAATGACCAAAGAGGGTTTTCTGCACAAGCCTGCTTCATTAGCAAAAAAAGAAATGCATTTCAGTGTGTCCGGGTATCTAAATTTTGTTCTGAACTTCATCTCTGACCTTAGCCAAGAAAGAGCTAACAAATCAGGAGGATGTGTACAGTCGCACCCCAGATCAGGTATTTGGACAGCGGACTTACATGCAACAAGAAAGATGCTGTGCCCTCTCAGGGTACCTGGACCTCTTTGTACAGGGCTCGTTTATCCAGCACACTCAACAATAGGCATTCATCCAGAACTCTCAGTTCCAAATCGTTGCTTCTTTCAAAGCAGTACTTGCTCCACTCTTCAGAAACAAGTTTCTTTGAAAGATACAAGTGGTCACTTTGCTGACCAGTTCAACCATGCATTGTCTCAGGTAAACTGTCTTCTTTCAGATTTTAGGACATTACGTGTGTCTCCGTGAAGAATTTGGTGAATGCCTGCATCAAAAAGTATTTCCCATGAACTCATATATTTATTTTTTTTATTATACTTTAAGTTCTGGGATACATGTGCAGAATGTGAAGATTTGTTACCGACTCATATATTTAAATCACTTCAGTTTATCTCGAAATACATGTCTTTTAAAAGACATCCCAATATTGAAAACTTTGTTCTCTGTTGCCCAGGCTGGAGTGCAGCGGCTCAGTCTCGGCTCACTGCAACCTCGGCCTCCCGGGTTCAAGCTATTCTCCTGCCTCAGCCTCCCAAGTAGCTGGGACTACAGGTGTGCACCACCATGCCCGGCTAATTTGTGTATTTTTAGTAGAGACAAGGTCTCGCCATATTGGCTAGGCTGGTCTTGAACTCCTGACCTCGGATGATCTGCCTGCCTCGGCCTCCCAAAGTGTTGGGATTATAGGCGTGAGCTACCGTGCTCGGCCTGATTCTGTGGCATTCTGATTAGACTTATGACAGTCAAGAGCCCTAGCCTCCAAAACAGAAATTAAAGTTTACTCCAACACACATAAGGGGTAAGCACAAACTCTCTGGCAAAGAGTTGACAATTAAGCAGGAGCAGTAAGTCTAGAAATTCTATAATACACAGCACAGCATGAGGCTGGCAGCAGGAACCTGGCAGGAGGCTGGGGGAGGGCAGGGCAGAACACTTCTCTGACTTGAAGAAGCAGAGGAGGTGTCTCCCGGAGGGACTCCCCCAGGAATGGAAAATTATTCCCCAAGGTGGGAACTGACTCCTGGGAAGTCCGCCAGTGCTGAGTCACCAGGTCATTATGAAAGCCTGAAGGCAGGCTACTCTCCACAAGCTACAGTTTCATGACTCCCTAGAAAGGACTAGAGTTATTTCAGGGGGGGTGTTTTACAAACCTTGTATTTTTAAAATATGTATTTCAAAACAATGAAATTTTAAATTCACTTTAGTTTTATTTTAATGGATGCATTATTTCTAAGAAGAGGGAGAAAAGAGAATCCTATCATCAAGCAAACAGTTGCAAAGGGTGCTCCAGCTCCTGACAGGCTGGGAATTTGGAATCACTGCCCCAGAGAAGCAAATGCTAGATAAATGCTGAATTGGCAAATTCTTCAGATGCTTTTTTATTTTTATTTTTTTAAATAAAGAACTATAGTGTCTCTTTTCAACAATTTTACCCTATGCCTGCCTCCCAGCCTCCTGGACTCCCCCACCCCATCTTTTGTGCCTTGTCTTGTGCTACTTCATCACCAACAAATTTCTCCTCAGCCTTCCAATTCCCTCCTGCAGAAGTGGACACAAATTTGCAGGAGACTAACTTTGCAGGGACAGAAAAGCCCAACTAAGCAAAACATTCTAAGCTTTCAAAAGGAGCTGGCCAGAAGCTCTTCATGTAGGAAATTTATTGCCAATTACACAATCTCACTATTGGTATCAGCAGTGGAGCACTTGAAGGGCAGGAAACCAATTCTGACTTTAAAAATAAAATCCAGAGGGGAAAAAAATCAGCCTGATGCTTCTGATGCACATTAAAATTGTGTGATTTTTTTCCTAATAGACATAATAATATTATTTCTAATAATGAAGGGGAATGGCATTATTCTCTCTTTTAGAGTGTTCAGATTTGGAATACCATTCTTTGTGTTAGGGATCGAAAATTCTGTTTGAAAGTTCTATTCCTGTCCTTTCAACCATATTCTCTTTTGCTCTTCTCTTTTGTCATTAAACAAACAAAACACCAAACCTGTGTCATCTCTTGCATCTTGAGGTCCGGAGTTCAAGACCAGCCTGGCCAACATGGTGAAACCCTGTCTCTACAAAAGTACAAAAATTAGCCAGGTTGGGAGTTCAAGATCAGCCTGACCAACATGGAGAAACCCTATCTCTACTAAAAGTACAAAATTAGCCAGGCATGGTGGCACATGCCTGTAATCCCAGCTACTAGGGAGGGTGAGGCAGGAGAATCACTTGAACCTGGGAGGCAGAGGTTGCAGTGAGCTGAGATCACGACATTGTACTCCAGCCTGGGCAACAAGAGCGAAACTCCGTCTCAAAAAAAGAAAGGAAGGAAGGAAGGAAGGAAGGAAGGAAGGAAGGAAGAGAAAAAGAAAAAGCAATCCCACTTTGCAAACTGGTCAGCGAGAACTTCCAGGAGCAGACAACACTGCAACCTTGGTCAGTGTCAAGGCCCTGGGGTCAGGCTGCCGAGATTCAGTCCTGACACTGAACTAGGCAAGTGGTTTAACCTCACTCTACCTCAGTTTTTTCATTGGCAAAATGGGGACAGTCAGTACACCTATCTCACGTTGGGTGAATTAAATTAAAGAATCCAGGTAAAGTGTTCGGCACCATGCCTGAGAGCCAATCCTAACTATTACAATGATGATGGGCATCGCTATCTCCTTGTGCCCCCCAAGCAATCCCAGCTCATCTCTGAGCAATTCCTCTGCTTCTCCTGAAGGGCTCTGGACAAAGGCAAAGGAACATCCTCCTCTGGGAGGGAAGCTTTGGCTGTCAAATAAACAAAATATAGAATAGCAAATAATTAAATAACAATTTGAAAAAGAATGTTGACATTTACACTAAGGGTGACCTGGTCCAATTGTTACTGGAGTTTTTATGTTCCATGTGTTGTATTTTTTATTTGCTCAGTTTATTTATTTATTTATTTATAGAAATAAAGCATTTTAAGTTCTATTTGCAGGCTTAAAATGCCCTTTTTTTGGTCACAGAGGAAACAAGTTTGCTTCAAAATCTGATTCTTTATCTGAATAAACTCACCAAGTGACTAGTTGGCATTACACAGAAGTGGCACAAAAGATAGTTGAATCTCAAGAAAATTGACGTCTCTCATTCAGTAGCAAAATCAACCATTTTGACTACTGGTAGAGAACCAAGCTAGTTGTGAATGCTCATCTCTTCACCAAGCATGAAGCCCTATCTGCCTCTGCATTTCCAGAAGGTCCCCAAGGTTTTCCACCTTGAAGGTGGGGCTCACCTGAGCCTAGGGGAACCTGCTTCTCATGTGTATGCCCTCCCAAGCCTACAGGGTATTTGGTGGTTGAGTTCTCTTCCTACAAAAACCAAAATGGTGAAGGGTCTGGGGTGTGGACCAGTTTAAAGGAAAGGCAGAGCAGAAGTGGGCTGACATGCTCATCGCATGAGCCTTCCAGCGGTCTATGGCATTCTTCTCATTCTTTTGTAGAATTGTCTATAGAATGAGTTTTACTTATACTGTGAGTCTAAGCATGCAATCTTGCCACTAATGCTTCACACAATTCCTACCACCCACCATGAGGTAAGAATCCCATACTCCTTCCTTAGGTTCCCAAGAACGAATAACTTAAAAAGGAAATGATTCGCAAAGTCTTCATTTTACCCCATCTAGGCATGTGTGGGTTGTTTTGCCTATTGCTTTTGATCTGTTTGTTAGTCTAATACTGACAAGCATTTATCTGTTCATTCACTTTGGAAATGAAGCTTGAATCTTACATGTCCTGGCTTTCTTAAGCAAGATAAAGTTAAGAAAATGCTTTAAACAAAGGAAAAGCTAACAAGGTTATGGTAAAATAGAGACTAAGAAATTGACATGTTAGCACTCAGTGGTGAGATTTTACCTAACCAAATCCATCCCCTCTAAAATAGAGATAATAGTATCAGCCTGACTGGTATAGCTATTCTTGGGGGTGCGGGGTGGGGGAAGCAAAAGGTCCAAAACTACTTCCTAGACCAGTGGCTTCTATAATTTTATTTTATCATTTTATTTTATTTTACCAGTTTACATGGTAAAAAGTATATATATATATATATATATATATATATACATATATATACACACACACACATATGTATACATATATATGTATATATATATACATATATATATATATATATATATATATATATCTTTACACCTTGACCGGGTGCACAGACACATAAGCTGAAACAAAAGTTTTATGAGTCAATACTTCCCTTAATTACAGGCAATACAGGATGGTATTTTCTAACTCTATTCTATTTCATTTTAAAATGTTGATGTGACTTAGTAAATAGTTGCAGCTCACAGTTTGAAAAACCATGCCCAAGAAAATTACCTCCTGTGCAGCTGTCTAATGAGGTTAAGCAGAGTGTTCTTGAGGCAAAGGCTAGCTTTCCCATTCTCATGCAGTCCCTGCTTGCACTGCTTCTGCACTGTTTCCCAAATGCCAGTGATAATATTATTTTGACACTTGTTATAAGGGTAGGGAAGACTTTATCCAAGATTACTGCAGGATGTGGTGGCTCACACCTATAATCCCAGCACTTTGGAGGGCCAAAGCAGGAGGATCACCTAGGAGGCCAGGAGTCTGAGACTAGCCTGGGCAACATAGGGAGACCCTGTCTCTGCCAAAAAAAAAAAAAAAAAATTTGTTTTTTTAAAGGACTATTGCAATAGGGACAGTGCAATAAGGGAGAGAGATTGGGCTCAACTCCAAATACAACAAAGACTGCTGGGGCCAAGGAACAAGGTGGGGATGATTGGATGAAAAATTACCAAGAGGACACATCAAGGGTACAGAGATTCTTGCAAAACTGACCTAACAGAATTCTTGCTAAAGGCAGGCCAAGGATATATACATCAAAAGTGAGGGATGTTAGAAATGAAAGTGTGAAAGTGCAGTGAGAAAAGAAAATGTGGTACATAAAGAACTTGATCAGATATTAAGGGTGATCATAAATCAAGGGTGAGGATTCTTGCTAAACTGACTTAACAGGATTCTTGCCAAGACTGGGCAGTGCAGGCTCGACAATGACTAAGACCAAGGCCGAAGTCTAGTCGATAAGAGAGCTCAGAGGAGCCTGACTAAGCCTTGGCCAAGGAGAGTCTTTGCCACCGGCTGTGGTAAACACAAAGATGGAAATGACTTTGTTTTTACTACGGGAGGAAAAAACTCTCAGATACTGAAGTTGTCTTGCAGAAAGCAGGATTACCTAATGGTTCAAAGCATGGCCTTTGGGACTTCTAAGTAAACATAGCAGATTGACCTCCAGAGGCAGGAAAGGAATTAAAAGACATCAGATGAAGAGATCTCAGCAGGTGTTTATTATTATTATTATTATTATTATTATTATTATTATTTTGGAAGATGGAAAGCAGATAAAGAAATGGTACAGATTTAGGAGTAAGTTGTGAGCTAGGGTGCCTGCAAGGGGAAGGGGGAGAAGAGGGTGTGAGAAGAGGCCAGTCCTCTTCCAGGACTCTGAGAGCATAAGCTAAGGCACCAGATGCCTTAAAAGACAGGTGCAAGGCTTGGGTGTGAAACAGGGGAGCAGAGTGAAAGTCAGAACATGGTCTAGTTCGATGTCCATGTGCCCTTTTCTTCCTTTGACCGCAGCGACTACCCTCCAGCCCATACATACTACTTCACTTCCACCCGACCCCAGCCTGGGACTGGCAATTACACTCTGGGAGAAATTAACCTGAAATTCTCTAGACTTGGGGTCATCACACACAGTGTAAAGTAGGGGTCAATAAAACTGAAGGGACGGGGGATAGGGGTAAGTTTGCACAGTGGAGACTGAGACACACAGGGATCCCTACTTCATCACCTCCCCGTGCCCCCGCTCACAGCTAGCATTTTACCAACCAGGGTACAGATATAGACATTAGTTTCCTGGATAGACTAAATGGTCCTGGAAAAAAATAATAAAAAAGGATTCCTTTAGATATTGAAATATGGGAGTCCCCACAAAAATGTCCTGCTCACCACTAACCCTACTTTGATACCCACCAGTTAAAAGCCCAACCTTGAAAACACAGAGCTTCCAAGCAGCTAAGGATCTCTAGGCAGGCAAAGTTAAGACTTCAAGATTTAGAAACCGAAACAGACACAAGAAAAATAAGAACCCAGGAGAAACAGAGACAACGCAGGAAAGAGAAGAAAACTTCTAAAATAAAAATAAACCAGATTACTCTCCTTAGAAAGAGAGAGAAGATATTGAATATGTAAAACTAGAATAAAATGTTTTTAATGTAAAGCAGTCAGAAAACAAGAAATTGGATCATTAAAATTCTAATAAACAATTGAAAGATAAGTCAAAGAAATCTCCCAGAAAACAGAACCAGAGGAAAAAAAGAAATAAGAGAGATAAAAGAAGAGACTTAAAAGCTCAATCCACAAGTTTCAAATTGAATAGTAGGAATTCCCGAGGCAATATATAAATTGGAAGGAAGGAAATTCTATATAAAGAAAAGTTCCTATAACTAAGTTTCTATAACTAAAAGCTAAGATTCTCAAATTGAAAAACACAACTAAAATAATAAAATTTTAAAAATGTGCCCTTTTTTGGCACACCAAAGTCCTGTGCCATAAATTTCAAAATACCAGGGTTAAAAAGAGAATTCTACAGGGAACACATAGCAAACCAAAAAAAGGGGATCAAATGGCTTCAGATTTCTCTCCAGCAACACTTATTACCAGAAAACAATGGAGCAATGTTTCACAATTTTGAGGAAAGATCATTTATAGTCTGAAATTTTAAACTTGTCCAGTTACAATTCAAGTGAATAGTAGGACATATACGTTTTTAGACATGTAGGCACTCAAGAAAAATTACCTTCCATGCACGCTTTCTTACAAAGCTGCTAGAAGATCTGCTCCAGCAAAACAAAGGAGTAAATCAAGAAATAGGAGGGTGTGGAATCCAGGAAACAGGACATCTAGCACAGGAGAGGGAAAGGGGAAATAGCTGATAATGCTGAAAGAAAGGTCCAGCAAGTAGCTGACTAAGAGGGGGCTCCAGGGAAGGGTCTCCAGGAAAAGTTTGTGAAAAATAAGACTACAATTTCAGCATTTTTAAATAGAGACCTTATGTTGATAAGATCTACACTGCAGGAAGCCAGAGATTGAGGCCGACTACACTTCAATTTTTTTGTTTTTTTTTTTGAGACAGTTTTGCTCTTGTTGCCCAGGCTGGAGTACAATGGGGCGATCTCGGCTCACTGCAAGCTCCGCCTCCCGGGTTCAAGCGATTCTCCTGTCTCAGCCTCCCAAGTAGCTGGGATTACAGGCATGTGCCACCACATCCAGCTAATTTTGTATTTTTAGTAGAGACACGGTTTCTCCATTGTTGGTCAGCCTGGTCTCGAACTCCAAACCTCAGGTGATCCGCCTGCCTCGGCCTCCCTAAGTGCTGGGATTACAGGCGTGAGCCACCACGCCCAGCCCATACTTCAAGTCTTTAACAAATAAAAGCGACTGACTTTCTTTTATGAACCAAAAGTTGACTTATCTCCTTGAGATAATCAAGGAGGGAAGAGATCCTGTGACACTCAGCAGGTAATGGGAAGACAGACCCTAGAACTAAAAGTCATCACACTTCAAATGTGCTATTTAAAAGGGGGATGATGATACATTTTGAAAGAGGTCATAGTATTTGTCTAGTAGAATATGTAGCATCTATAAAGTGGTCACAATATTTGCCAAAGGGAGTAAAACCTTTAAGACCAATAAAGGATCCTTGAGAGCTAAACTTCCTGTTTTCATCACTTTGTTAATTTGTTAGGATTTTAATTTTAGAATCCATAACATTGAGTTCTATTTATTCTGGAGGCTGGTTTACTTCACACTTGCCCCCCACCCAAAGAAAAAGATACAGAGAATTTACAATGTTTGAAACAGAAAAACAACATGTACATGCATTTAACATGTCTGATGGTGTGTGTGGAAAGAATTAAAGACCTATATATTGAAAACTAAGTCTTTTTTTAAAGTAGGCAGTTAAATGCAGGAAAAACAAAGATTGGTTTAGAAAAGGAAAAGCAATCACGACTGATAACTCTCTACTTGGCTATGTAGTCAGCAATATTTATACAGTTTAATAATGTAAATACTGTCCAACTAATGATGTCAACAAATATGATATAATTATATTGAGAGGATACTGGAAGGGGAGTGTATAGTTGTATGGGGAGGGTGTGGGGGTAAGTTGTATCGAATTGTAATGAATGGACTATTGGTAAAAGTGTGAAAAGGGTTTAGGGAAACAGAGAGTGCAGTACCTAGCACTGACAGTAGCAGGCAGTCATTGCCACCTCTAGGCATGAGAGCTCAAGGGCAAGGGAGGAGCAATTTCTAGAACCTAAGAGAGCAGCTATATGGAGAGCACTGCCTGCCAGAAGAGGAGGAAGGGGCTTATCTAGGAGAGTAGACACTCTGACCCCTGCATCTTCCTCCAATCCAGTCTCCTGCCAATGCCTCTCATGAACCACACCCAACCCAGAAGCCAGTGATCAGGTAGCCTGTTCACTGCCTTCATACAGGTCAGCCTCTTGGGGGAATGCCCAGGGTGAGAAGAATACATCTGGAAGAGGCAGGTGGTGTCCAGTAGAGAGAGACAAAACTTCATCACCGGAAGATGCCAAATGTCTCAAATCAACACATCAATAAAAACTGCTGTTCTCCTATTACATGTAGAATTGAACTGGCTAATATTTGGAAGTGGTTGCCTCTGGGGAGCAGGAAGAATTGGGAGAAGGTGGGCAAGAAAACGCTGTTTTTCATAAATCTTAAACTAGTTGATTGTTAAAATATTTATGTATATTGCCTGATTAGGAAAAAATAGCAAAATATTGTAAAATGTTAAAAGCCAAAACAAACAAACAAAACAAAACAAAACAAAAAAACCTCAGCAGGCACAAGGAGGGGAAGAAATGTGCCAGCTTTGTCACTAAGATAGACCCCGTGGATTTGAATCTCGCTAGCTGTGGGGCCCTGGGTCACTCACTTTCCCTCTCTGGCCTTAGTTTTTACAGCTGTAAAACAAAAATAGCATTTCCAACCTCAGAGAGATTTGAATGAGATGATGTATAAAAGCATTTGGTACAAAACGAGCCCTTAGATAATGAGATGCACAGAATAAAAAAGAGAGGGAGCGAGTATGAAAGTCACTAAAAGACAATGGATATCTTTATCATTGGTTTGCTTCTGTCTTTTCTACCTTCCCTTGAAACCTCGACAGCTAACAGAGTCTGGCTCATGGCAAATGCTCAGTGAAAATCTGTTGGAGGAGAGAGTAGGAGACAGCCCTAGAGGACTTTTCTGCCTTACTCCTCCATTTGCTGTAACAGGCCAGATCCAAGGGCCTTGGGATCTGCCTCTCAAAGTTTCACCTTGAGCCTGCCCTTGCAGTCAGTCACTCCCCTGGTGGCCCCAGTCCACCTCCTGGCTGCCCACCTCCCTGCAGCTGGGCTCCTAGACCATCATAAGCCTGTTTTGCATGTGGAGCTTCTCAGTCATGCCCCATCCCTGAAGCCTCTCCCAGCTTGTATACACATTCCCTCCACTCATCACTCTGGAGCCTTTTTTGTGTGATGATGAACCAAGTAAAGGAGCCGGGGCTGGTCCCTGTGGGACTGGTACATTGGAAAGACTGTTGATACTCTGCCAATGGCTTCACCACAAAGGCCCAGGGATGCTTTTTCAACACAGTGATGGCAAGATTGGAGAAGCACAGTGACACATAGAAGAGACCCCTGTGGCTCAGTCACAGGGTCAGAGAGTCAGGCCGTTCTGACTGCACCCCTGCTCATACTTCCAGGAGTGCTCCAAGGACAGGTTCTGATTTCACCTTCATGCTGCTCCCTGGCCACACATGCTTCTCCACTGGGTGCAATGCTCTGGTGGGAGGAAATGAAGTCCTTTGAATTATTTACTCATTAATATCTATTCCCCACGCGGGACACATTTTTATGGCCTACCAGTGGCCAGTCCCCTTTCATTAATAACAGAACCCTCATGTATGGCAGTGAGTGCCTTTTTGCAGTCATAGACCGTGGAGTCATCATGTGATCAAGGCCTGCCTCTAGGGAAGGTCCCTCTCCCTGATGAGAGAGGTTCAGGGGGAGGAAGCCCTTTGCCAAGTCTCCCTCGTCTTCTGCTTGGGTTTCCACGGTGTGTGAGGAAACACGGTGGTCATCTTTGACTAGAAAGCAGGATGTTGCTGACACGCCAAAAATGGTAGAGTAGCAAGACAGAAATAGCCTCCACCCTTGGGGTTATCACAGAGCCACAGAACTCACCCTGGGCCATTCCTAGTGCTCTAAGTCAAGGGTCATGGGATCTTCAGCTGGTTGCAGCCCAAACAATCTTTAATGATGCAATGTGTACACCATCAACAGAGACATCAAAGTCAGTTTCGTTGCTCTTGTATTGCCTGAAAGATGTGGACGCCTTTTTGTCAAAACTCAACCCTAAACTGAGGGCATTCTTATTTTTTGTTTATTTATTTATTATTATTATTTTTAGAGATGAGGTCTCGCTATGTTACCCAGGCTGGACTTGAATTCTTGGGCTCAAGCAATCCTCCTGCCTCAGCCCCCTGAGTAGCTGGGACTATATGCATGCACCTCCATGCCCAGCTCAGGACATTCTTGCAAGGGCAACTATGATGTCTGTGGGTGGAACCAGATGACTTTGATCCCAAGAAAGGGCTCAGGCAGTCAGGCATGCACATTTGCAGCCTGAAGGCCACACACCATGATAGGAGGCAATGGAGCTTACCTTCCTTCCCTGCCCATAAACCTGATGTCACGCTGTGAGTCCTACGGATGTGAGTCACTTTGCTCTTATGATTCTGAAAGAGGGTTTGTGGAGAGGCTTCCTCGGGAGGCTGGAAAGAGAGGGGCAGTTCTCTTCCCTGCCATGATGCCAGCAAGCACTGCAGAAGTGGGACCCAGCAAGTGAGTCTTCTAGGTGGGAGCAAAAACCTTCCCAGTTGCTACCTTTGGCCTAGTTATATGGAGAGGAGATACCACCTGGATTCTATCCTTTGTCTCACCAGTGGTGCCTGGAAGACTTCACATTTGCAGCGTGCTTTGAAATAGTTGATTTTCTTCCTAACAGACGGGTACAAGAACCCCTCTTCAGTGCTTCCAGAGGAAATCATGTGAAAGAATACAGTCAGCCCTCTCAGGATAATGGAGACAAGTTCTCACATATTGGTGGGCACACGCATGACCTAGGGAGCTTGTTTAACAGGCAGGTTCTGGGCCTCAGCACTAGTACTTTAATTCAGGAAATCAAGGCAAGGGCCCAGGAATCTCCTTTTGAAATAAACCCTGCATGTCCTTCAACACAAGGTCATCAGACCATTGAAAAATAGATAGAAATGATTGAAATCCATTGATTATTCAGGAAGTTTCATTTTGGGCAATGATTTTTTCCCTTTTTTTTTTTTTTTTTTTTTGAGACAGGGTCTCGCCCTGCTGCCCAGGCTGGAGTGAAGTGGTGTGATCACCGCTCACTGAAGCCTCACCCTCCCAGGCTCAAGCAATCCTCCTGCTTCAGCTTCCTGAGTAGCTGGGACTACATGTGCACACTACTACACCCCACTAATTTGTTTTTAATTTTCTGTAGAGACAGGGTCTCACTATGTTGTCCAGGCTGATCTCAAACTCTTGGCCTCAAGTGATCCTCCTGTCTGGGGCTCCTAAAGTGCTGGGATGACAGGTGTGTACTTGGATGTTATCCATTAACTCTCTCTTCCCAGCCCCTCCTTCCTCAAACCCTATACCTCACCCATTTCTAATTTTCATACCAGAATTACTAAAATGTAGTGGCGTGACCCTAGATATGAGAATTGTTCTAGCATCCCACAATTTATGCCTTCTGAACTCTTTATCAAGTATACGCTCTCTCCCTCAGATACATTCCACAGCCATCTGCGGAGCACGTGCTGGGGGCTCAGAAACCAGCAGGGCCTCAGTCCTTCATCTCCTCCGGGCTCCTTTTTCTGGTTTCTCTTGCCTCCACTCACCTTTACCATCTCAACGCCACTCCTTGGGAGCATTCAAATCCCTCCCCTCCCAGATCAGTTACCCAGTGCCCAGACCCAAGTCCTTGTGCCAGTCTTATTCCACTTGCTCTCCCTTCTTGTCTCATGCTCCTCCGCTGTAGTCACTCTCGCCTGAGGTCTGGATGGCTCCTCTGCACCAACCATCTGCCCACCCCCGGCACCTCAAACTCAACAACTCACTCCCCCCCCAGCAACTCCCCCTGGGTTTCCTGTTTTCTGATTCCGACACACCTACTTTACCTGGGTCAAGACCTTGGAGTAACATTTGATGCTTTTCTTTACCCAAGTTAATCCCTTACCAAATTTTACTCACTTGTTTTCTGTTTCTCTCCCCTCTGTCCCTTTCATTTGCATCATGATCTTTGTGCTTGTCTTGAATTCAATTCTAGTCAAGCCTCTGGTTGCAAGAAAGAAATAACCAATCAACCTAAGAGGGTTATGAAAAGGCAGAGGCACATCTCACTGACACACAATGGAAATACAAGGGGCCTCACAGGAAATGAGATTAGACCTGGGAAGGTGTTGAGGCAGCTGTGCTTCCAGTTGTTTTTTTTTTTTTGCCTCCTCTGGGGCCATGTGGTTTCTTACCTGGATTTCTTTCTGCAGATTTGGCCTGTTCCCCTGCCTTTCTAGCTTGTTTATGTCCGCAGATGATTATCCCAACCCCTCATGACCTTCCAGTGCAACTGTTCTCCAGTCTAAATACAGCTTTGGTCACTTGCTCAGATTCGGAAAGGAGAGGTTCAGTGGACACTGGCCAGCCAATGGATTGCACTGGCCTCACCAGGAGCCCAGCTTTAATGCTTTAATACCAGGCAGAATCATGGTATTAACATTGATTCCTGGGTGTGGTCCTTCAGCAGCAGCTATTGGGAAGGTGAATTCCAGATGGGCTGTTTGGGGGTTCCCTGTTATAGTCTGCTGCAGTGCTTCCTAGAAGCTGGGTGAAGGACCAGTGGCATGTCCAGAACGAAGTTCTTGCCTTTTTGTGATGAAATGAGAAAAACAAGCATGTAAGTACGTGAGCGTGTGCATGTCTGTGTTGGGAGGAGAAATGATATGTTAATATAAAGTCCCAGATGTCCTTTTTGGGAAATACTGTCTACACAGCAACAACATCCTTCCAGCTTAGGGAAGCTAGCATGTCCTTTTATTTACAAAGTGATAGTGGGACTAGGTGGTTGTTTTTATTGTTATTGTTGTCTATGCCCTTATTTGGCAAAAATAGAATATTGGGACACTTAGGTCAATCTCTTTAAGTTTTGAGGGGAAACTTGGCTGGTTCATGAAATCCAAATGTCTTAGAAACACTAGGCTATGTCCTGGCTCTTTTCATAGCTTCCTAAATGGTCTCTTGACCTTCCAGATCTCTTTTCCATCACATCACTGTCACACTAATCCCTCTAAAATGTTGCTGAATAAAGTATTTCCTTGTTTAAGTCTGCAAGGGCTTTGCAATGATTGTGAAATCGAATAGAAAGTCTTCAGCCTGTACAAACCAGCTCCAACCTAAGCTCCCAGCCCTCTCCCACACCTCTCCCCACGCCCACCATGTGCTTCAGACAAGCTCCTCCTTGGCCCTTCTGACCCTGCCCCTCCCACCGCTGGGCCCGCTTTCCAGCCTATGCAGGTCCAGTGATAATCCCTCCATGAAGTTCTCCAATACTCTGCTAAAGTGAATCTTTCCTAACTCTAAAGTCCTTTTACTAAAACATGCATACATTCTTAGACACATACTGCGTTCTGTGTCATTTGTGGTTTTTTGTGCCATTTCCTACTTACCCCACTCATCAGAAACCCTTGAGCTGCTACGTGTGTGGAGGAAGCGTGGTGAAGAGGAAGTCACAGAACATGGGATCCAAGGCATGACTCTGTTCTGGTGAATGTCACTAGGAATGTCACTTGACTGGGATGTTCCTCCATTTGTTCCTCTTCTCACTGGAATATATATATTCCATGAAGACAGGGATTTATTTTATTTTATTTTATTTTTGAGACAGAGTTTTGCTCTTGTTGCCCAGGAGGTGCATGGTGGTGCAATCTTGGCTCACCGCAACCTCCGCCTCCCAGGTTCAAGCGATCCTCCTGTCTCAGCCTCCCGAGTAGCTGGGACTACAGCAGTCTGCCACCATGCCCGGTTAATTTTTGTATTTTTAGTAGGGACAGGGTTTCACCATGTTGGTCAGGCTGGTCTTGAACTCCTGACCTCAGGTGATCCACCCATCTCAGCCTCCCAAAGTGCTGGGATTACAGGTGTGAGCTACCGCACCTGGCCTTTTTTTTTTTTCCTAGGCAAAGAACTTTATTAACCTTTGTTTCAAACTTTATTCCCAGGCTTTTTCAGCTTAACTAGCTGCAAAGAATGAAATAGTGTATAAGCAAAAGATGAAAAAAGCTGCAGTGTCCAAAGAGCTTGGGCTTAAAAATATTACAGATCTAGATTTTATCAGATCCATTAGCAAAAGTTTCTTAAAATGCAGTCATAATATAAGATAGCAGCTCCCAGCAACTTCTTCAAGGTTTATCTTCTTCAGAAGTTGGCTCAATTCAGTTTGCCTCATTCTTGGAAGCCTCATCAAAATTCTCCACAAGATCTGGAACTTCATTATCATCATCCTCTCCAGTAGCAAGTGGCGCTTTTCCATCCACAGGTTGTTTGGGCAGAGCTTCAGCCAGTCTCCTTAACTTAGTAGGACTGTCTGCACCAAGCTGGTTTAAGATGCCGGATAGCATTTCTCTCAGCTGCTTTGCCTCAGCACGGCCTGTAATGGTGAAGGTGTTTGCTGCCAGAGATGCCTGAACTTTAAGGTTGTCAAAGTGGATCACTGTTTCTTGGTTTGTAAACATATTCACCTCTTCAATACTAGAGGTATTGTTTAACCCTAACTTCTTTAAGGAGAACTGAAGATTTTATCATCTGCTGTGGCTGTCCCATGAACCACTTTCTTCTTTTTGCCGGCAGTTCCTTTCCCGCCAATGTGCACTTGTACCTGTAGTTTGGTGAGTTTTCCCTGGTTCATGATTATTTCTTTCGTCTTGTTGGAGCAGATAAGGGGCGGCGCGGGGGTCTAGGGTGGGTGTTCAGGGGGTCTCAGGTGAACCAGCTGAGATTAGGTGCACACATGCAGAGATGCCCATTGGTTCATCTTTAAACTGGAGATGGTAATGCCAGCTCCTCAAAGTCATTGTGAGGTGACTCAATAACCCAGGCAAAGTCCCTGGAAAGCAGTTGCTGATGAATAAATGGTGGTTTCCTCCCTTGCTTGCCTACAATGAAGACTTGCAAAATATTTGTCCAACTGAGAACATCTTGAATAAGTTAAAAGAGGAAAACAAATCATATTCAGATGTGAATGTGACTTGTAATTTACCTCCAGGGAAGATTCCAGGAGAAGAGTTCAAAATCACCTGAGTGACGCATCACACTGGAAAAAGTGCCCTGCTTCCCGGGTGACCTCAAAGGACAGTGCTCCCTTGGAAACACGAACCCAGGCAGGTTTTGCTTTTATTTCCAAAAAATGTCATTCCTCTACATGGCGGCTGCACCTCATAAATGGGCCAGTTTGGCTTTCACCATCTCTCCATTCTCTGCTCAACCTTGGCAGACTCGCTCGATGATCACCTAAATGGCTCAAAATCAGGCAAAAAGATTAGGAGACATAGAAACGTCTGGAGAGACCATCTACCTCTGAATTTCCTGCTAAGTAAGCATGAACATCTGTATTGAAGAAGCCACTTTGTATTACTTGCTGCTAAAAACACCGTAACTGGGCGTGGTGGCTCATGCCTGTAATCCCAGCACTTTGGGAGGCCAAGGCGGGCGGATCACGAGGTCGGGAGATCGAGACCATCCTGGCTAACACGGTGAAACCCCATCTCTACTAAAAGAAAAAAAAATACAAAAAAATTAGCTGGGTGTGTTGGCAGGCGCCTGTAGTCCCAGCTACTTGGGAGGCTGAGGCAGGAGAATGGCGTGAACCTGGGAGGTGGAGCTTGCAGTGAGCCGAGATCGTGCCACTGCACTCTAGCCTGGGTGACAGAGTGAGACTCTGTCTCAAAAAAACAAAACAAAACAAAACAAAAAAACAAAAAACACCATAACTGATTTAAACAAAAGAAGCAATTATGCCAGGTTCTCTTGTAGTCAGAAATCAGGTTGAGACTACAAAATGTGTTATAGGGAAATGGGCTTAAGGGGTCATAGAAAGCGCATTGATCCATGCCTAGGTGTGGAGCCCTTGCTAGGCACCAGGTACTATTTTTTTTTTTTGTGACAGAGTCTCACTCTATCACCCAGGCTGCAGTGCAATGGCGTGATCTTTGCTCACTGCAACCTCAGGCTCCTGGATTTAAGCAATTATCCCTCCTCAACCTTCCGAGTAGCTGGGACTACAGCTGCCCACCACCACACCCGGCTAATTTTTGTATTTTTAGTAGTGATGAGGTTTTGCCATGTTGGCCAGTCTGGTCTTGAACTCCTGACGTCAGCTAATTCACCTGCCTCGGCCTCCCAAAGTGCTGGGATTACAGGCGCGAGCCACCGTGCCCAACCCACCAGGTGCTATTCTAAACCTTTCATGCACTTGGTCCCTTGCAGCCTCCCATGAGCCACATGTTCTTACTGCTCCCTCCACCGATGAGGAAACGAAAGCACCGAGAGGCTGACTAAATTACCCAAGGTTGCAGAGCAAGTGCGTGGAACAGCCAGATTTGCACCCAGGCAGTTGAGCTGCAGGGTTCACCTTCTTTACCACTACCCCACTGGGCACCTGGTAACAGATGGTTCCCCCCAGAGGCCATCATCTGGGGTCCCACCTTCCTGAAAGTGTCCACAGTCTTCACGTTTGGTCTCATTTCCAGCGGGGGAAGAAATGAAGACAGCATGAGGTGCAAAGAATGATCTGTTCCATGCCTCAAGCCCATTGATATGGTCTGGGTCTGTGTCCCTGTCAAATCTCATGTAAAATTGTAATCCCCAGTGTTGGAAGTGGGGCCTGGTGGGGAGTATTTGGATCACAAGGGCAGATCATTCATGAATGGCTTAATGCCATCCCCTTGGTGATGAGTGAGTTCTTTCAAGAGCTGGTTGTTTAAAAGTGCATGGCACCTCCTCCCTGCCTCTCTGTTGCTTCCACTCTGGCCATGTGATGTGCCTGATCCTGCTTCACCTTCTGCCGTGAGTAAAACTTCCTGAGGCTTTGCCAGAAACCAAGCAGATGCTGGTGCCATGCTTCTTGTACACCCTGCAGAACTGTGAGCCAATTAAACCTCTTCTCTTTATAGATTACCCAGTCTCAGGTATGCCTTCATAGCAATGCAAGATTGGCCTAACACACCCATGCTTTCTCTCTAGCAGTGTTAACACCCTCCTCACAGTCTCCAGGTCACCCACTCTGTCCACCCCTTGCTGCCTCCCTGCGCCCCATCTCTGCGCTTTGAGCCCCTGGCCTTCCTGCTCTCCCTTCCATGCCCAGGCCAGCAGCTCCTCTTCCTATTAAGGACAAGTCCATGTTGCTTTTGCAGATGCTTGCTTCCAGTCAGGCTTCTTCTGAGGAAATGTATTCCACTTTCAGATAGAGATGAGAGGAAAAATCAAAGTAAACAGACATAGAGAAAGCATGCAGTGTGCAAAGCCCCTTATCCCTACTCAATAAACAACTGCTAAAATCGTGGTAACGATGCCTAACTTTAAAAAATTCAGTTCAGTTCTATACATTTCAGGCTTATGAACACTTGCAAATATTGCAGTTAAGATGTGTTAAACACCTCTTCTTTCATTAAAAAAAGAAAATCTCACAAATAAAATCCACAATAGTAATAGGTTTAGTGTACGCCCTTCTGAGCACAGTCAAGGCAACAGCCTGTTCTTTTTCTACCTGACAAAATATAGCTGTCATGCTTTAGTCACAGAATTACAATGCTTTGCTTTCATGACAAAAAACACTGATTAGGTTTTTAACATGTGCCAGGTTCTGTGCTTGGGGGAAACCAAAATTGTGTGTCAAACAGTCCCTGGAAGCTGACACCATGTTCTGTAAGATGATGATAGAGTTCCAGAGCAGAACACCTCCTCACCCTGAAAGGCCTCACAATGCTCCATCAACAGTGATCTCTGCTGAGCAGAGGCACAAAGAGGCAACGGGACATTTGGTGACAGCAACAGACTAGGACTTGGGGTTTTGTCCCTAGGTGGCCCCTGCAGTTGCTGCTTTGCTTTTTAGGACATCTTTCTTGCTTGTCTCTGTGGGTAAATGCTGACTTATTCTGCAAAACCACACTCAAAAAATGCCTCCTCGATTCCCCAAGACCCAGAAACTTGCTATTTTGCACTGTTCACTGCAGCTCGTAGCTGCCACATTGAGTAATCATTCATTTGCAACTTTAAAAGGAAGAGAACTCACTCTATTCATTCTTGGAATCCTCATCTCCCCACTCTGTACCTCAGCACTCATAACACTGTGGCTGGCAAAGGAAGATGGTGGAAGCCAGATGAACAAAACATGAGTGGGTGGCAGAATGTACACCACTGGTGAAGGCGGCTCACTCCCTCAAGGATGTCACTTTGTTCACAGATATCTCCAACTTTGGTCTCCTCCTCACCACTTCCCTCCCCATCCCAACCGTAAAAAGACATAAAGATGGCGTCCTAGTCCTTTTTCTATTGTTTATAACAGAATACTGGAGACTGGGAAATTTAGAGGAAATGAAATGTCTTTCTTACAGTTCTGGAGGCTGGGAAGTCCAGGGTCAAGGGGCTGCATTTGGGGAGAGCCTTCCTGCTGGTAGGGACACTGCAGAGTCTCATGACAGCACAGGGCATCTTGTGGGGAGGGAGCTGACTGGGCAGGCACAGGCCTCTCTTCCTGTCATAAAGCCAGCCACTCCCAAAACAACCCTTTAATTCATTAATCCATTAATCTATGAATGGATTAATCCACTCATGAGGGCAGAGAGCCCTCATGACACATTCACCTCTTTTTTTTTTTTTTTTTTGGAGATGGAGTCTTGCTCCGTCGCTCAGGCTGGAGTGCAGTGGTGCAATCTCGGCTCACTCCAAATCCCGCCTCCCGGGTTCAAGCGATTCTCCTGCCTCAGTCTCCTGAGTAGCTGGGACCACAGGCACATGCCACCACGCCCAGCTAATTTTTTGTATTTTTAGTAGAGACGGGGTTTCACCGTGTTAGTCAGGATGGTCTCGATCTCCTGACCTCGTGATCCGCCCGCCTTGGCCTCCCAAAGTGCTGGGATTATAGGCGTGAGCCACCGCTCCCGGCCGACCCAATCACCTCTTGGGTCCCACCTCTCCATCCTGCCACACTGGGGCTTGAGTTTCCACAAGAGTTTGGGAGGGAGCAAACATTCAAACCATAAGCATGGAAAGAGTCTTGTCCGTGATACAACAGCCTTCCTTGAACATTCCTTCTCAGCCATCTAAAGCCTTTTGAAAACTGGCTGCTTGGCTTTCATGTGGCCAGAAAATTTTGTAAAAGCCAACTGTGGTTCTAAGAAAAGATTTTGCTGAGTGAAGTGAAACTCCTCTCATAGCTGCCTGCAGACTGAGGGCAACTTCCCTAGTGTGGCCTCTAGAGAGGAGGGGAAGCCCCAGCTGAGCCCGGGTGGTGAGGGGTGGGGAGTCGGGGGGACTGAGGGTCTTGCTCCACCTGTGAAGGATCATTCCTTCACATAAATGAAGCATAAAGAAGGCCTGGCCCAGGAGCCCAAGGCTTAGAGACAGACAGCAGCCAGCGTCCTATCTCTGCAGCTGCTTTTCCCTCTGCTCTGAAGCTCTTACCCACAGATACCCAGCTCACCCTGAATGGAAAACACTAGCCAAATGCCACCTCCTCCAGGAAGTCTTCTGGGGTTCTTCTGGCCAGAATTAACCACCCTTTCCATTATTCTCCTTTGTCATGGCCCTATTCTACCCAGGAACATTGCCATATTTGTTGGCATGATGGTAAACCCTAGAGGTTGGTGACTGTATCTTAATCTTTTTGTTCCCTCCACCCTATCCACACTCATTCTCCCTCTCCTTTCTCTTTCTCTTTCTGTCTCTTCATTTCTCTCTCCATCTCCCTCACTGTATATCTCTCTGTCTCACTCACCCTCCATTTCTCCATCTCTCTCTGTTTCCCTCTGTGTCTCTCTCTCACTCCTCCCTCTGTCCCTCACATACCTTCACATTCTCTGTTTCTCTCTCTCTCTCTCTCTCTCTCTCACACACACACACTCAGCACAGTGCTGGTCCTGAGAACCTTTCAAAGGAGCCTGTTGAGTAGCTCTCGGAGAATCTCTCCACTTCCACAAAGAAGGGTGACTAATTCCTTCCAGTGCTTAATGGGGAGAAGTGAGTTTTCAAATCTATCTGAAACACAAAAACTCAGCTCAAGCCACACCAGTTCAGACCCCTTTGGTGGCCCAAGAAAATACTCACTCACTTTGGCATGGCTCCTGGATTTTCCGGTTCCCTTGCATTTTAGAAAGCAGAGTAGCTGCCCCCACTTCTGAGTGCCTTGCTTCGTGCCCATATCATCCGCTCACACTAAAGCTTCTGAGACTCTGTGCAAAATAATGTTGAAGACCAGAGATGCCATGGAGAACCATGAATTTACAAGTGAGGAAACCAAGGACCTGAGGACAAGGTGCTGTACCAGTTTCACAGCCGGCTGGTGGCAGGACACAAGGTGCTGTACCACAGTTTCACAGCCAGCTGGTGGCAGGACTTGGGCCCAGGCCTCTGGCTCTGCCGAGTGTTCCCCTGTATGGTGGGTGGGAGGTCCCCCGACAGTGACTTTTGCTTGGTTTTCCTTTTTTCTTTTTTTTGAGATGGAGTCTCACTCTGCCACCCAGGCTGGAGTGCAATGGTGCAATCTCGTCTCACTGCAACCTCCGCCTCCTGGGTTTAAGCGATTCTCCTGCCTCAGCCTCCTGAGTAGCTGGGATTACAGGCATGTGCCACCATGCCTGGCTAATTTTTGTATTTTTAGTAGAGATGGGGTTTCACCATGTTGGCCAGGCTGATCTTGAACTCCTGACCTCAGGCGATCTGCCCACCTCAGCCTCCCAAAGTGCTGGGATTATAGGCATGAGCCACTGTGCCCAGCCCGGTTTTCCATTTAAAAAGCAGAAATAAAGGTTTCACGTTTTATGGTACTGTCAGTTCTTAAGATTCAACTAATAAGGAGGAGAAAAAGAAATTTCAACAGGGGAGGCACCAGATGCCTTCACAAACTGTGACCTTCGTTTAGGCTGGCCACAGGGGCTGCCTGACCACCCCTCACCAGCAGCCACGCCTGCTGCACTTAGTTACTGCAATGTGGAACAGTTTCCTGATCTTGAGGGAAGCCGTGGGCGTGGGCAGCCGTGGTGGGGTGGGATGCCCTGGCCTTGCTCTGCGACACAGCCCTGCTCCCTGCCTCCTTCCTGCACCTGTGGTGAGAGATAATAAACTGGACAAGGCCCCAGCGGTTGCAATTCCAGGCAGTGTGGCACCCTAGTGGAAATACATGGAGAAAAGAGGGGCCAAGCCCCCAAGCATGAGGGAAGAAAGGGTCAGGGAGGGAACAGGAAAGAAGCATTACCACGTTGCTGTTGCCAGGAATCAGAACACTTGAGCCTCTTAAAAATAGTGAGTGGCAGGGCTGGAGAGTTTCCCCTGTGTGTGAATGAAAAACTAACCCAGGGATTACAACATGTGCCTTTCTTGCTCTCCTCTCTGGGCCTGGAGTGGCTCCTGCCTCAGTTTACCCATCTGAAAACTACCTAATGAGACGCATCCTCAGCCCAGGGGTGGGAAAGGATGAGTGAGTGGAGGCAAGGGGGATGGCCCAGGTGGCCGGCTGCATTCTCTGCTGTCCACCCTCCTGCCCTCCTTCTGGCCACGTCACCTCTCCTCCCTCTCCTTGAATCAGATTGACCCAATAACAGCCTGATCATCCAACTTCCACCCCATAGGCATCTCCCAAGACACACTGGGTTGAGAATGACTGTGCTACCACTCCTCACCGAAAATCTCTCCCTTCTATGAACACCTCCCTGCTGGGACCAGCCCTGCCTCTCAGGTCGCCAGTTGCCGCACCAGCCCTTGTGTGTGCTGGGGACAACACCATCGCTTAGCTCATCACAGTCTCTTCTTGCCCCCTCAGTGTCGTTCTTGGCTTCCACAAGGGTGCTGGGCTCCTGACATCAGCACCCAGCTCCTTGGGACACACCCCCCTGCCATCTGCTTGAATCAGGGGCCAACATAGGGAGGCAACCTGGAGTCCTCAGGGTCCCCATGAGCTGGGGACAGAGCGGTCATCATTACTTACACGGTCAAGATGTCCTCTTTGTTCTTGGTCATGAGCTTGTTCTTTGTTGGAGGGAAAAAAATTGAGGGATGTTATTCTTTAATAAAAGTTTAAAGAAAAAAGAGTGGAGGGAGTGGCGAGGAGCCAGGGAAGAGGATGCTGTAGAAATCGGGAGAGGGGAGATGAGGGAGCACCTGCTCGGAGACAGTCCTTTTCAGGCCATGCAGTGACACCTGGACCTCGAGGTGAGCCACAAGCACGGTGGGATGCTTCCCGTCCATGGCACCACCGCAGGGGCTCCCTACGGGATCTGAAGGGTGAGGAAGGTGAGGACGGCCACCAACCAAGACAGCGTGGGCCAAGCTGGGTTCTCTGACCCAGCCCTTTCACATGCCTAGTGTGGCATCAGCAAACAAAAAGGAACTGTGCACACTGCCCTTGTCCCCCTCCCCAAGCCCTGGAGAAGCCCTGCAGTCCTGCTCTGTCGGATGAGGCTTTGTCACAGAGGAAGCATCGCGTCCGTCATTGCTAATGATGAACAGGTGACGGGGTACTGCCAAGTGCTGAACCTCATGAGGGCACAAGCAAGCCACCCACCAGGAATTAAAGGGAGTCACAGGGTTTACTCAGAACAAGCCAGGTGCCTTTCAAGCAGGGATTGTGTAATCCTCACCATAACCTAATCAGGTCTATGTCAGAGCCTCATCTTGCAGATACAAACACTGAGGCCCAGAGAGGCTGTCATACATCACGGTTGCACAGCAGCTGGGGGAGCCGGGATTTGAACTCAAGACTCCAAAGCCCTTTCTTCTTGCCTTGCCCAAGATGCCCTCTTATGAGATCAGCAGGCAGCCTTGTTATCATTCAGCAGCTAAAGCTGTGGCCAGAGGAAGGTGGAAAGGTGAGGACACACTGCTTCTCCTCACAGTCCAGCGAGTCCCTGCCCGACTCCTGCCCTGCCTCAGGGGAGGGAAACACAAAAAGGCAGATCCTTTCCTGGTGCTGGACACACCCCGTGACGTGTCCCAGGGGTACATGGATGCTTCTGTCATGAGTGAGCCTTCGAGGCCGGGCGAGCACCAAGCGTCTTGCAGTGCTGAGACACACCTGGGGCCAGGCTCCTCCTTCAGGGAGGAAGAAAGATGTGGCAAGATGAGTAATGAGGCCGGGCAGGGAGGAACCTGGCTGGTTTCAGTTAACGCAGGTTTGGGGAAGCACCCAGCTAGCTTCAGTTCAGGACACCACTAGGCGAGGAGGGCACCTCTCTTCACGGTTCTGTTCCATCGTGATGTCTGTCCTAAGCAAATGCTGTCTATGATCCTTCTGCAATCTTAGTGCCCCAGAAGTGGCTAGGGATCCTTGATTTGGCCATAATGTCCTGCAGATTGGACCTTATTTCCATCTCCCCAGAAGCTTTTTGGAAACAAGAAAGGCCATTTCAGAGTACAAGTGCAAGAGGGCCACAGAAGAGCCTGAGGCTGATGCCAAGCTGATGGGGTGAATCTAGCCCACACGACCCTAGAAGGAATATGTCTGACTTCCTGCTCCAAGACTATGAGAGGGGAAGGAGGCAGGAGGTAGAAAAGGGGGAGGCAGTGTCTGCCTGGCTGGGTTTTAGGGCAAGGGGCAGGAGGAGGGTAGGGTACAGGCCAAGGCTAGCACGGCATCAGCCCTGGCTGGACAGAGGTGCTGCTGCCAGCAAGAACCCACCCTCATCCTCATCCTCATCTGTTGCCCACTAAAAACTCCATGGTTTCCACAGAAACAAAACGAGTCCCATCTCAGGTGGGGCAATCCTCTTGTCCCTCTTTCTGCCTCACCCTCGTTTCTCACTGCCTGTCTCCTCCCTCTCCCTTCTTCTTTTGCATCTCTGTCTTCCCCTGAACCTCTTCCACACCGCCATTCCTTTATCTCCACTCTCCTTCCTCCCCCTCCCATCCTGCTCATGCCCATTTGAAATGGGAGCACACATTGGGCACACTCTGCAGTGCCCCCTCAGGCGCTCCTAACCCTGGCAGCTGTGCCATAAGCTGCCAATTGGTCTCAATATTCTATTTTACCATTCTGCCAATTTTCAGCTATGCATGAGATCTCTCAGAATATTGCCTTCGCTTTACTTCTAGATGTGGCGTTAGGACTAAGTCTGGGCCAGTGAAAAGTCAGCAGGTATGCTGTGTGCAACTTTCTTTTTTATTTTAGAGATGCGATCTCAAACTCCTGACTCAAGCAATCCTTCCACCTCAGCCTCCCCAGAAGCAGAGACAACAGGCCGGTGCCACCATGCCCAGCATAGTGTCCAACTTTTTAGAAGTGACCACAGATAAAGGCAATGTGCCTCAGTCTTTCCTTTCCACCATCCTTGTTAGCAGGAATGTGGACATGATGGCCGGAGCTCATGCAGCCACTTTGGCATATGAAGTCTATGTCTCAGCTAGTGTATCTACTTCCCAGGATCTGCTCAAGTGTGGTTCCTCCGCTCAGTACCACATTAAACTTCTGAGAGGATCACCTGACATCACCACCTTCTTGTAAACCATGAAAGAGTTTTTATTTTTTTAAAATGAGGTTCATTGAGTTTCATGCCATCTGGTGGCAGAGATTACTGTGCCATGACATTTCACCTGCCTGGCCAGGCTGGGCCCACGGTGGTGGATGTTCCTGACTTCCCATGTTGCTTGTAGGCACAACCCAACAGCACATTGCTTCATGCCTCGCGTCACATGCCTCCCACCACCTGCCTCAGGGCTTCCCTGTTACTGTGAAGAGCAAGAAACCCGGGGATCTACTCATTCAGGTAGACACACGGCCTTTCCAGACAAGGTCTGTTGGGCTGTACACTGAGATGGGCAGGTGGAGAGTCCCCCTGACTCGCGCCCGCTCACTTACTGGCCCCAGGTCCTGTGTTCACAATGCAGATGCTCCTGCTGCTGTTTCAGGAGCTGCTTTTCCCTGCTAGGAGATGCCAGCTGGTGCCACCTGGAAGTGTGGAGTCCTGCTGCCCCGTGAAGCCAACTTTGACTAATGGGGGACATGACCAGGCAGACAAATTTTTCTCCCTTCTTCTCATATGTATTATTCCAAGCCCCAGTGGGCCTTTCTAGAGACACTCTGTGAAACTAAACAATTAGCTGCATTTGTTGAAAGCTGGGGCCAGCCTCGTAAAGCACCCCTTTGTATTCTACTCCTTCCTTCTCGGCCTCACCTCTTTCCCCCTTCCTCTTGCTTCCTGGAGTTGCATTCCTCAAGAAAGTATTGGTACATTAGCTTTGGCCTCAGTCTCTGGTTTTTAGAGAACCCAAACTAAGACAGGGAGACACATGGAGGATGGCAAAAAGAGATGCGGAAGGAGCTGGGGTCCTAAGAATTGTGGCGTTGCCAAACCCCTCCTGGACTGGGGGCTTCTTGGCCTTTAACCTGGGAGAGAAACAAATGTCTCTCTCATATTTAAGCTACAGCTATTCAGGACGTTCTCTTACCTGTAACCTTTTCCTCATAAATGCAGCTGCACGAGCCGGGCTTGGTGGCTCACACCTGTAATCCCAGCACTTTGGGAGGCTGAGGCGGGCAGATCACCTGAGGTCAGTAGTTCAAGAACAGCCTGGCCAACATGGAGAAACCCCATCTCTACCAAAAATACAAAAATTAGCCAGGTGTCGTGGCATGCACCCGTAATCTCAGCTACTGGAGAGGCTGAGGCAGTACCCAGGAGGTGGAGGTTGCAGTGAGCCGAGATTGCACCACTGCACTCCAGCCTGGGCAACAGAGCGAGACTCTGTCTCGAAAAAAAAAAAATACAGTTGCACATCCAAATCACCTCTGGGTTGCAATTCCCTGGACAACACCAGCCCATCATTAAAACACTTTATCTCCTTTCATTCCCATTTCACTTTCACTGGCATTGCCTTATTTTGATCCATGCAACATTCCTACAAGGCAGGTTGGACAGATGTAATTATTCCTTTCCATTCACCACCCCTTCCTACCAACTCCCTATTTAAAGAGTAAGGAAATGAAATCTCTTTGAGGTTATATGATTTCCCTAAGGGCAAGTGCTAATGAGAGAACATCCCTGGTCTCCTAGGCTATTAGACCAGACTCCACCACCATTTCACCCTGACCCTTCACAGGCCAAGCAGTTTGGAAGTCACCAGATTTTCAGTTCTCCTCCCAGGCACACAGTGGAATTGCCTTTTCTGCTGTCTTGAAGTTAGAAGTGGCCAAGGCAATGCACACAGGAGTGTTGCATCTAGGCGGAAGCTCCAGAAAGCAGCGATGACTCACCCAGCATATCTTCCTCTATCCTGGGGACCATTAGAACTAAGGATGGTGCCTGCTCGGCCACTGGTTCCTGAAATGAGGCTGATGTGAAGAAGGGCATTGCCCCAGGCATAATGGACATATGATGAGAAAGAGAAGTAAACAGGGGCGGGGGATGTTTGCTTATGCACCGTAACCCAGCCCCTCCTGCCATGACTATACATGTACTACATAGGTCCCGTTCTGGGACTGTAGCTCATTTTCATTTGTTTTTAAAGGGGACAAATCTAAGCCAGTTTTATTAAAATATCAAAGATCTTCTCAAATTCCGACAGCCCTGAGATTCTCAGGAAGGGCATGCGTGTGTTAGTTGAAACATTCGCAGCAAGGATGTTGAAAAGCCTTCAGGATTAAAGCCAAGGGATGTGCTTTTGTTTCAGAGCTCACAGGCCTGTACTCAAAAGAGTGGCTTCCAAGTTTCTGTTATCAAATGGAACTTTTCCACAGCCCTGACACAGATTAGACATTCTTGCTAAGAAAAATTGGTTTTTGTTTTTAAAGGAAAGCTTTTCTCTAACATGTAAGTCGTTTATCGTTTCACACGTAGGAAGAGACAAGTGTCCCAACAAAGGTGATTTGCCTACTTGTTCTCCCTCCAGCTCTAGGAAGAAACCCCTCCACTGAATTCCATCAGCTCCTAGGCGTTCTGCCCCTGGGTGCAGAGAGCTGGTAAACACTACATTGAACAAATTGGGGAGAAATAAATCCATTCCTCCTTAAAATCCCTGAGCCTCTCTGGAAGCCACAGTTCTTGAGGGAATGGTGGGCCAATTCCCTTTACAGTGACTTTGGATGTATCTCAGAATGGAAAGAGAGAATTTGCCCCAACACAAGGCTCCCCCTTATTTGTGGAAACATGGCAAGATCAAGGCTATGTTTCCTGCCCAAACCCAGGAGAATTAAACACTTCAGAAAGGACATGGAATTCTCACTGGAAGCTATGAGCTCTTCGCTTAGGCAAAGGAGACTCATGGATCTTTTGAGTTTGTAATCTTTGTGAACTCTTCAGGCACTGCAGTTCTATTTAAAGCTAATATATTGCCCTTGTCCAGACCTTGCAGGGGGTTCTTCTCCTCCTGCTCAGCCCCTGGGTGCAACCTTCCCATTGTCAGGGTCCCTCCTGCCACCCTTTATCTTTGCAGCCCTTCAAAGTTACTCCAAGTCCAACCCATCCCCTATGCAACTTCAAGCCACTTAGCTCCCTTTTGGACACGTAATTTTACTATTTCAAGCTAGTAATGGAATGCCTAAAACTTAATTATGTAATTAATCGTTCCAATGTGCTGCGTCTTTCTCCAGTTTCACTGTAAACTGCACAGAGCAGGCATCACACCACATTTTCTTTGATCGCCGTCCTGCTCTTTCCACGGGGATTGTGCTGAGGGTGCAATAGTCACTCAACAGACACTCTGCTTCATTTCTCATGAGGGCCGAACCCAGGCTGTTTTCTCCTTTTAATGTTTTAAAATAGATTGTGAAAGTCAAAGTGCTGACAACTGCCACCACTGGGGCACAAATAGGCCTCTGTGTCCCACCTGGCCAGGTGACCAGCTAGTTAAAGTCCACCATAAAGTCCATGGTCACTTTTTCTTTGTAACTAACTGATAAGTGCTTCCTGGGGAGGGACTCTGAAACTTTTTTTTCTTTCTTTCTGTTGTGTGTGTGTGTTTGTTTTTCTTTTTTTTCTTTTTTTTCTTTTTTTTTTTGAGACAGAGTCTTGCTTTTGTCGCCCAGGCTGGAGTGCAGTGGCGTGATCTCGGCTCACTGCAAGCTCCACCTCCCGGGTTCACGCCATTCTCCTGCCTCAGCCTCCCGAGTAGCTGGGACTACAGGCGCCCACTACCACGCCCGGCTAATTTTTTGTATTTTTAGTAGAGACGGGGTTTCACCGTGTTAGCCAGGATGGTCTCGATCTCCTGACCTCGTGATCCGCCCGCCTTGGCCTCCCAAAGTGCTGGGATTACAGGTGTGAGCCACCGCGCCCGGCCTTGTTTTTCTTTTTTAAGAGACAGGGTCTTACTCTGACACCCAGACTGGAGTGCAGTGGCATGATCATGGCTCACTGCAGCCTTGGACTCCCAGGCTCAAACCATCCTCCTGCCTCAGCTTCCCAAGTAGCTGAGACTACAGGCGAGCTCCACCATAGCTTGCAAGATATTTTCTAATCACTAGAGTCCAGTGTCTTTCTTTCATGTGCAGGTTGCATCTTCTACAGATTCCCTTGAAACTCTTCCAGCTCTGTTTGACCTGCTTTACTTTAACTAAATGTGTTTTGTTCCGCCTGCTGAATGATGGGAAGTGGGGTAGAATAGCTCAGGATTTATGGACACCTGGTTGCTGGTCCTGTCATAACCTCTCTGGAACCTTAGATCGCAGATCTGCAAAATGGATACTAAACAGGAGCCGAGTGAACTCTAAAGTCCTTCCAGCTTTGTGATTGCACAATTTAAAAAGCACAAATTGCGATTGCAGGATTTGGACCTCCTCCACCTCTGTCTGAAGGTCCCTGTGTCTGTATTATAATTGGCTATTTCAACAGTCATTCACTTTACTAATGGGGTAGGTAGTTTGGGGAAAGAGGTGTCTCTTGGAGTCCTCCAGGCACAGTGAGGGGGGAAGAAAGTAGGAGCTTTAGTTTTCTCTAATGAACAGCGACCACTTACCTCACAATGTTCACAATGGGCACCTGCCCCATCTCATTGTGTCAGCTCTTTGGGGAAAGATTTTTATGCTTTTGGAAGTTCATGAGCACATAGAAATGATCATAATTTTCACTGCAAGAGAAGAAGTTTTCATTTAACTCCTCCTTCATCTGCTTGGTAAATTAAAACACACACTCAGAGAGAGACAAAGTAGATTAGTGGTTGCTTATGGCTGGTGGGGGGGAGGGGTGAGGCGGTAGGAGAGGGGTAGCTAAAAGGGCTTCTGACATTCTACAGCTGACTGTGGTGATGGTTGTGCATATCTGTGAATGCATTAGAAATCATTGGCTTATAGACTTTATTTATTTATTTAAATATTTATTGAGACTGAGTCTCACTCTGTTGCCCAGGCTGGGGTGCAGTGGTGCCATCTGGGCTCACTGCAACTTCCGTTTCCCAAGTTCAAGAGATTCTCCTGCCTCAGCCTCCTGAGTACCTAGAATTACAGGTGATTACCACCATGCCTGGCTAGGTTTTTTATTTTTATTAGAGACAGGGTTTCACCATGTTGGTTGGCTAGGCTGGTCTTGAACCCCTGACCTCAAGTGATCCGCCCACATCAGCCTCCCAAAGTGCTGGGATTACAGGCGTGAGCCACTGCACCCAGCCTGGACTTTAAATTGACCAATTGTGCGGTGCATAAATTACATCCCACACAAACACACACAACACATGTTGGCAAGGAAGCACCATAAGAGGACCCTGAGTCTCCCTGTGCTGATGGTAGGGACTAGAAAATAGACCATCCACACGTGGTCGTAGGTGAGGTCAGGAGAGGTTTAAGGTGGTCAGAGAGCAGGGAGAGCCCTGTGGCAGAAGAAGTGGCAGGTACAAGGACTGGAGGATGGGAGGGGCCTCATAGGGAAGGAAGGGCAGGGTCCTGCTTCGGCAGGTGCACCTCTCTTGGTTGATCTCAGGGTCTTAACGGTAGATCACCAACCAGGTCATCTCTTTCCAGGCTGAGGTGTGCAGAGATTCCTGATAAGGAGGGGACCTGGGGCCAGGCTGCCTGCTCCTAGCACAGGGTTCTTGCCTACCACCTCTCTCTCCCACCAGCACCAGAAGTGCCAAGGGTGGGGGCAGGTCGGGGGGGTGGGCAGGGGATCTCAAGGCTTCTGGGAAGTGAAAAGTACATCTTCCTCCAAAAATTTTAGATAGATAAATAGAGCTTTACTGATTCCAAGAGATCGTATAGTGAGATTATTGCAAAGAATTTAAAAAAAATCATGATTTGGATCTTAATTTGGCAAACTCCCAGCTGTGTGACATTGGGCAGGTAAGTTATGTCTAGACTTCACTTTCTTCATCTATAAAATGGGGACAGAGATTACGCCTTCTTCATCGAGTAGTTGTGGAGGTTCAATGAGAATATGAATTGGAAACACTTAGTAGAACACCTGGCCCCTAGTAAATACTCAATGAATGTCAGGTGGTGTTGGTCTTCATCTTTATTGTGTGAGAAGGATGATGAACTCACTGAACATATGAGGAAACTGAGAGGCCAGAGTGGAAGCCAGGACTGTCATGCAGGTCTCTGACGCGCTGTCAGTTTCTGTTCTGCAGGCTATGAGCTGATTTGTACCTGGGAAAGCCAAAGTGTTCACACAGACTAAGTCAGAATAAGCTCCTCCAACTCGACTTGATCCTGGGTGCAGAAAATGCTGGACGCCTGACACAATCACAGCCCGAAGGGAGCAAATGAAAAGAAATCCTCTGAATGAAATTTGGGGTCTCACTTCGGGCAGCACCCACCCTCTGCAAAAGGGAGATGTTTCCACGGCTGCTGATCCTGGATCCAGAGGCAGCACTCCCTCCACGAGGGACACTCGGGCATTGTAAACTCAAGAATCCCTTTGTTTTCCATTCTTCACTCAGACATTCGTGATGACTAACTAGGGATCAATATAAATCACATCATTGTGATCTCGGGTCTTTTCCTGCTAAAGAAAAGTAGAGAGTATAAGGAAATGACGCTGGTTTGAAAACAGAAAGCAAAAGTACTCCCTACAAAAGTTATCTGGAGCTATTAGGAAAACAAGGAAGAGGCTCCTGGTGATTTGGAAGCCGGGCCAAGGTCTAGGATGCAATTGATGTCAATGGGTCCTTCGCAGGTAGAGGGACAGGTGAGGTCATAGTCTGACGTCTGTTCTTAAAGGGCTCCTCCCTGGAAATGACTCGCTCTCTCTGGACTCATTTCCTCTCAAGGCTTTGTTCCAGCAAGGGTTTCTTTTGAAATAGGAGAATCCCAGGTGGCACAGGATGGGATGGGGTCTCAGTGGGAGCAGTTGCTGCAATTGCGAAAGAGGAGGAGGAAGAAGAGGAGGAGGGGGAAGAGGCAATACTTCCAGCCTCCAGGGAAAACCTCTGTGCTTGCTGCCTTATCACAGTGACTGGGTAAGCCCAGGGATCCAGTAACGAAGGAAGGAGGTAGGGGGTGGCCAGGACAATAGTTCAGTTGTTGTCCAAGGCACGCCCTCATCACCTTCGTCATTTCTCCTTTTGAGCCAGAAATCCACCCTCAGATGCACACACAAAGCTGTCATTAACAGAAGCCTCACGTGCACCCCGGAAAGCAAAATTGAGCACTCGGCTTCAAAGGAAACGGCTTCTTCCTTCACAATACTTCATCACTAAATGGTTGTCTGGCATGTTTGTTTTTTCAAATGTCCACATTTTATTTGTCCAACTGATTGTCTGTTTATCAGCAGCAGCCAGGACCACAGCTGAACTGTTTGTGAGTTGGTAGTTTATAAAATCAATGCTGTCTAAGTCTTTGCTAGTGTTTCTCTAACACGCTTATTTGTATTTATTCGTCTCAGAAGTCAAAGAAAAAAACACAACATACAAAAGGCAGAGTGGTGCTTTTCTATGTCAATATGTGTTTGAGGACTTTTCTAGCTAATTGACATAAACTCGACAGCTAGACCAGATGACAAGCAAGAATATCCATCCCATAATGAGGCTTCCGGCACTGGCTTAATCAAGTAAATCCAGAAAACAAGGCTCAAAATTACTTGAGAAAGGTTTTAATTGTTTTTGCATCTTTTCTCTTTTTTCTTTCTCTTATTTTAGAAAAATTATTCTTAGAGGTAGAGTCTCAATACATTTCCCAGGCTGGTCTCAAACTCTTGGTCAAGCAAACTTCCTGCCTCAGCCTCCCAGGTAGCTGGAACTATAGACCTGAACCACTGTGCTGTTTTTGCATCTTAAAGGCAGAGCTCTGAGGGAGCGGTGGATCCCAAGCCTGTGGGTTCATCTGCTCTAAGAAATCAATAAGTCAAGGGAAACATCGAAGGGCATTACACATATGGGCTTTGACGCCAGGCCGACCAGCTTCAATCCAGGTCTAAATGAGGGTTGAGCTTCTCTGAGCCTGTTTCTTATTCCATAAAATGGGAGTTGCAATTGTACCTACTGCATACAATTATTATACAGTAAGTATTTAAAACAGTGCTCAGCAAACGTGAAAGAACTCGATGTTGAAGATAAATGTGTAGTCCACCTCCTCAGTGTGACAGATGCAGAAAGTAAAATTCACAGAATTTGTGCAAACCTCAGTGAGTTCACTCAAGTCCAGAACCCAGACTCCTGACTCAGAGTCCAGTGGATTTGAAATTTTTTAAAATTATTTTTTATTTTATTTATTTATTTATTTATTTATGTTTTGAGACAGAGTCTTGCTCTGTCACCCAGGCTGGAGTGCAGTGGCATGATCTCGGCCCACTGCAAGCTCCGCCATTCTCTTGCCTCAGCTCCCGAGTAGCTGAGACTACAGGCATGTGCCACCACACCCAGCTAATTTGTTTTGTATTTTTAGTAGAGAGGGGGTTTCACCATGTTGGCCAGGATGGTCTTGATCTGACCTCGTGATCCACCCGCCTCGGCCTCCCAAAGTGCTGGGATTACAGGTGTGAGCCACTGCACCTGGCCACGCCCAGCTAATTTTTGTATATTTAGTAGAGACGAGGTTTCACCATGTTGGTCAGGCTGGTCTTGAACTCCTGACCTCAGGTGATCTGCCTGCCTCGGCCTCCCAAAGTGCTGGGATCACAGGCGTGAGCCACCACGCCCGGCCCCGAGTGTTCTTTCTTCTGAGCACACTCGCTTGGCCCTACCTACCACCGCCCCTTTGGGGAAGGAACAGTGGGAGGTGGGAGGAGAAGGTTCAGGAGTAAAAGGAACTCCTCTATAATGAGAGAAGAAAAATGCCTTAGCCTTAGGGTCACTTGGGTTTGCGTAGACTATTTTGAAAGGATGAAACAATTTAAATATTAGTAGCATGCAGACCTCACTAGCTAGCACACAGGCCAAATGTGGGCTTACCCTCTTACTAAAGGACACTGATTTACTAAGATATAAAGAATTTTAAAAAGAGAAATGTGCATGCTTTTAGAAGGTAGTGAAACATTGCTTGTTGTACTCATCAGCTCCAAAAGCCCTGGTCAGTGAGATGATTCACTCACCTACGTAAGAAGGGAGGAAAGAAATATCTAAGAAAATTTGTAATATTAAAAAAATATATGTATTTGGAGAGAATCGAGAAGAAAAATGTTCTACACATCTCCTGGCTTCCATGACAAGAAAAGAAGAAAGGTGACATTCAGTTACCTGCTGGCTCAGCAGAGGGTCTTCTTGTTCCTCTCTCTGGTCCTTCCTTTCTTCCTTCCTTCCTTCCTTCCTTCGTTCTTTTTTCTTCCTTCTTTCCATTGGTCATTTATGCATTCAACAAACACTGAGCACCTTCACTATCAGTTCCTGTCCCAGTGCCAGAGATACGATAGATAAGAAGATAGGAGAGACCCTTGCTCTAGTGGAGTCTTCATTCTTAAATTCTAGTCATATCTCATTGAGCGTTCACTACACGTTGATCACAGAGGAAAATAAAGTTATTTCATAATGCCTCCATTTTCCACTCCAAGAGTATTCCCAATTTGACAGGCATTTTCTTCATAAATACTCTCAAGTTCCCATTTTCCTCTGGAGAGACCAAGGTACAACAAAGTAAAATAGAAACAAATTGATATAACTCCTGTCAGAGAGGAAGTCAGTGGCAGAAATGATCATGAAAATAACAATAGCTACAACCACAAACATGGTTTAAAAAAAAATAAGAAGAGGAAAAGAAAGGACCTAAGTTCAATTCACAAATTGAACTCAAGTCATTATTTAACAAAACAAATACTAAAGGGTCCTACCTGCCATCATCCTACCTCAAAACTATACCTTATCTGTAGCAAAATGTTGTCCAGTGTAAGAGTCATAAAGTTGTGTTGAACCTCCACAGATAAAACCAGCACTCTAACTTTGGAAAACTGTTTTAAAATAACAAAATAGACCATGTTTGTTAGTTTTCCCAGGAGAGACCTTAGCTCAGCTGTAAAACTAGGCATGAAAATGGGATTCCTCCCATCCTCCATAGAGTCTGGATCATGAGAAATCTTGCCTCTCAACATGCCAACAGGTCGGAGGGCAGTCACGTTCTTTGCTGTTCATAGTACAACGTTGTAGAAGGCAAGCTGTCTAGGGAATAAAAGAAATTCAAAGAGATTCATCTGGAAATTGCTCTCAAGGGGCTATTATTTTCAAGGTTAGATGGCCCCAGAAGAGCATTCTCTTTGCTGACGCAGCCCCAAGTGGCCACCTGCATTTTTGTATTTTTTCGGAGTAGTTAGAGGAGACCACAATCGTCAGCAGCCCCTGCAAACGCAGAGACGGAACAGGATAGAAATGTTTCCCATTGCTGTGTAGAGTCGGTCAGCTCTGCCACCTTCCACGCAATTCACTGCTTAGCTCTTACAGCCTCCGTGGAACAGAAAAACCATCTGAGCTGGGAGGGACTCAGAGGCCCAGAGGCCAGCATTCCTTGGTCAATGCCAGCACTGCCTTTGCATGTCTGCCATGCATTGTTAAGGACTCAGAAAAGTGCTGCAGTGAAGAAACCAGTTGAATTGTTTAATTCATCATTTTCTTTTAGAGATAGGGTCTCATCTTGTCACTCAGGCTAGAGTGTAGTGGCATCACTCTACCTCACTGCAGCCTCTAATTCCTGAGCTCAAACAATCCTCCCGCCTCAGCCTCCCGAGTAGCTAGGACTACAGGCATGCATCACCACACCCAGCTAATTCTTTCATTTTTTTGTAGAGACATCGTCTTGCTACTAATATGTTTTCCAGGCTGGTCTTGGACTCCTGGGCTCTAGTAATCTTCCTTCCCCAGCCTCCCAAAGTGCTGGGATTAAAAGGCATGAGCAACTGCTCCTGGCCTAATTCACCATTTTCTAGACTTATTTGATCACAGAAATATTATTCCTTTAAAACTGGTTAACATCTATTGGATTCTTTGAAATATGGTCTGGGAAAATACTGATTGCATACAAGTTTCTCACTCACACACATGTATGCACATGTACACACACACACACTTTATACCAAGATCTCAATAAAACATTCCTAGGTAACAAAAGCACACCATAAGTGTTAATACAGTGAATGACTAGATTGAGAAATTAATGAGAAAATGACTCAGCGAATTTACCAGAAGGCCTTACACATCCCACTGGAAGACTTGGCAGCAGTGAGCCAAGCCCTCTCCACAAACTCTCCCTCTCCCGTGTGGAATATTCAGGAAGGGATCCTGGGAAACGCAGGGCCCACAGTGCTGTGGTTGCCTCTGAGCCTGGCTAGCATAAAAGGGTGCACTACAGGTGCTTGGACATGGGGCAGGCAGAGGAAATTTCAGACTCTGGGGTCTCTGGTAGGATCATGTTGCCTTAGACTTAGGAACAGAGGGCTAAGCACGCCTGTCAAGTTGTCATGTGGTTGGATCCCATTCCCTATCAATAAGGGTGTCTGATGTTTATGTAGTATATACATAAAAAAAGGTATGCTTCAGGTCCACAATCCCATATCCAAAACCCTTGGGGCAGGTGTACTACAGATTTCAGAATTTTTCAGATTGTTCCAAAGATAATGTGGTACATATACCATATATTGTGTAATTCCATGCACGGGGGCTTGGGGCACTGTCTCATATTCACATATTAACATTTTTGCAATGAAACATGGATATTCACAGCAAGCGAGATAAATAAAACTTACACATTGTTTCAAGCCAGTTCCAGTCAGATGATGCTGCCACAGTGGTGTCAAGTATACAAAACACTGTTCGTTTTCATAGCTCTCTGCATTTTGGGGGTTGTAGGTGAGAGAGTGTGGGTCCTTAATATACCTGTCATGGGAAGGATACTTGCTACAGAGAGAAAAGAGTACTGGCAAGTCCCTACAATAAATCTAAGGACTTCTTATAAAGAGAAGGAGGCACTGCCAGTGCCTCGCATGCTCTTATTTGTAAACAAAAGACTTCCCAATGCTTTATTTAGGGTCAATGCACTGTGGGCCTTGCTTTAATGTTATCTGCTTCAGTTTGGAATCCACTATGAAGGGAATCTATTTTTGCCCTTGAAGGACTCATGAGAACTTTAAGCTGCCTTAACCATAATGAGAAGTGGCTCAAGAAAGAGGGGGTTTCCAAGACAAAAGGATGAAGAACAAAGACCTAATGAGTCACTCATTGATACATTTCTAAATTCACCAAGATGCCTACATTTTGGGTGAATTTCAGTTCAATCACATAGTTTTATTTTTATTTTTTATTTATTTTTTGAGACGGAGTCTCGCTCTGTCACCCAGACTGGAGTGCGGTGGCGTGATCTCGACTCACTGAAAGCTCCGCCTCCTGCGTTCACACCATTCTCCTGCCTCAGCCTCCTGAGTAGCTGGGACTACAGGTGCCCACCACCAGACCCAGCTAATTTTTTTTTTTTTTTTTTCAGTAGAGATGGGCTTTCACCGTGTTAGCCAGGATGGTCTCAATCTCCTGACCTCGTGATCCGCCCGCTTCGGCCTCCCAAAGTGCTGGGATTACAGGCGTGAGCCACTGCACCCGGCCTCAATCACATAGTTTTTAATGAGCTCAGTGACAACGACACAATGACTTGTTTCTCTCCCTGTGTGCACTTTAATGAACTCAAATATCATTCTTTTTTATTTCTGCCTTTATGGCCTTAGGATTTAACCTAGAAAGAAAAGTTAAATGCAGATATCTTACCTCCTGTAGGCAATTTTCAAGGAGCCTGCAAGTTTCTTAACAAAATTCTCACAACACAATCAATCATTATTTGCCTTAATAAAGTATATATGTTCCACAACATGAAGTACTTAGCCACAATTCTAATGAAACAGTGATAAGTGGTCCAACTTCAGAAATGGTTGGTATACTATTGGGATATAATACTGGAGGATTCTGCCTATGAGACAGCTGAGCTTTATTCATTAGAGTTCAAGCAAGTTGAAACACCAAGATTGTATCTTCTCTGCATCAGGCCATAGGACCATTGACAAATAGATGTAGAGAGTTCACAAAATCAGACTGCAAAAAGAATGTGGTTGATGCTTTTTCTTTTCTTTTCTTTTCTTTCTTTCTTTCTTTCTTTTTTTTTTTTTTTGAGATGAGTCTAGCTCTGTCGCCCAGGCTGGAGTGCAGTGGTGCAATGTCAGCTCACTGCAACCTCTGCCTCCTGGGTTCAAGCGATTCTCGTGCCTCAGCCTTCCAAGTAGCTGGGACTATAGGTGCCCACCACCACGCCCGGCTAATTTTTGGTTTGTTTGTTTGTTTGTTTGTTTGTTTGTTTGTTTAGTAGAGATGGGGTTTCCCCATATTGGCCAGACTGGTCTCGAACTCCTGACCTTGTGATCCACCCACCTTGGCCTCCCAAAGTGCTGGGATTACTGGTGTGAGTCACTTCACCCGGCCATGGTTGATGCTTTTACTTCAAGCCACACTGCATCAAACTTATCAGATCCATCATATTCACTTCTGTTTGCAAACATCTGCAGACGTAACTGTTCATCAATGCCTGAATCATTCATTCCTGGGTTTAAAGCCCCTCACTGTCAGTTTGTGGCAATTCACCCCAAAGTCCCCAGATAATAGGCCAATTATATTTTGTCACTGGACATCTAGTCTCACCAGGCCACCAAGGCTTAATAACCTCAAGAAGGGAATTTCCTAAACCTCATACCCAGCTGGGGATTTAGGACAATGAGTTTCTCTCCATTAATCTTTAATTCCTGAAAATGCTGAGGTTGCCGATAATGGTCGTGTGTGTTTCCCTCCAAATCTCGAGCGGCAAGAAGCTGAAGCGCCATGGTTGCTACAGGAGGTAAAGGCTGCCTGTATCCAGCTCCCAGGTGGCATTTGGTCCTAGCAGCTGGGAGGGGACAACAAGGGCAATCCAAGGGCAGAACAAAGGAATGGGGAGAAGCCCCCAACAGCTAGAGTTTACCCTGTACCCACGGGGAGGGAAAACCAAAGCTGAACAACTCAGTGGCCAGAGGCCCTGGGCTTCACACCAAGCTCTCTGAGAAGCCAGAGACTCCTGCTGTCGGGGGGATGGTGACCCAGTGGGAATCTGCACAGGACATAGAGAGAGTGTGTTGGTGGGGGTGGGGGAAGAATCTCCCAAGAGGAGGCAGCCTCTCAGGGCACCATTCTGTCGGCAACTTCCACGAAGCCTCAGAACAGTGCCTGGCACCCAGTTAAGGGCTTAATAAATCAAAGTATTCTCCTGTCTCCTGGTCTGCCCTCTCTAGGCACAAGATTGTCCATTTTGTTCTCAGTTGGGTCTCTGTAGTTCAAACACATCTACTTCTTATGTTTGCATAGAAATCCTTAAGTCAGAACTTTGTAGTGAAATAACTAGTTAAAAAGTGATTGAAAAGGGCCAGGCATGGTGGCTCACACCTGTAATCCCAGCACTTTGGGAGGCCAAGGCCAGTGGATTACCTGAGGTTGGGAGTTCGAGACCAGCCTGACCAACATGGAGAAACCCTGTCTCTACTAAAAATACAAAATTAGCCGGCCTTTGTGGAACATGCCTATAATCCCAGCTACTCGGGAGGCTGAGGCAGGAGAATCGCTTAAACCTGGGAGGCAGAGGTTACGGTGAGCCGAGATCAAGCCATTGCACTCCAGCCTGGGCACCAAGAACGAAACTCTGTCTCAAAAAAAAAAAAAGTGATTGACAAAAGAAAAAGATTGAATTCCTATCTATCTAGCATTCTCAAAATAGTGAAATTATAGAGCTGGAGAACAAATTAGTCGTTACCAGGGGTTAGATATGGAGGAGGGAGTAAGGAGGTGGGAGATTTTTGCAATGATGTAACAGTTCTGTATCTTGATTATGGTGATGGTTACAAGACTCTACCACCAGTTCAGTGTGATAAAGCTGCAGAGAACTGCCCCCCTGGCCCCCCCCCACACACACACAGACACACAAAAGAGTGCATGCAAAGCCGGTGAAATCCAAGGAAACTCTGTAGAGTATACCAATGTCAATTTCCGGGTTTTAATATTGTATCTACTTCTATAAGATGTTACCTGGGGAAAACTGAATGAAGATGAAGGATACACAGGACCTCCTTGTACATTGTTCTGCAATTTCCTGTGAATCTATAATTCTCATAAAAAGGCTGAATCCATGTGAACAAATTACGTATGCAATTTGCTAAACAGTTAAGGTAAGCATAGATAGATATATAGAAAAACTGCGAATAATATGCACTGTTTGGCTCTGATGTTAACTTTTCACACATCCCTCACTAAACGATTGGGATAAACTTTATGCAGAGCCATCACTTTGAAAAACTCCAGGGTCATCATGCATATTGCAGTCTCTGTGAGGTGCACCTTCAGGAGCTGTGCCATATACAACCTGTACAATAATACACAGCAATCCTGCCTTTAGGCAACTGCTGCTAAATGATGCATCTCCATTGCTGGTTCTTTTCATTCATCATCCTGGCTTCATGATCTATTTCTGTTCCTCAAACTGCTCCACCTTTGAAGCCAATCTAGATTGGAATAATCAGTTTTGCAGCAGCATTGATATTTTTGTTACACAGAATTCTCAGTTTCTTGGTCTATAATTGCTCAGATTTCAAACATAAAACAGACTTTTTATTCATGTATCTAATAACTCTTTATTGAGAACTTACTGTGGGCTATAAAGATTGATTTCTGTATTGTTGTTATTGTAACCATGATGAACCATAGTTCACATGTACACTTGTACAATGCTGTAGTTCGAGGCATTTCACGCTCTTCTACCAGCTCATCTGTGACATGCTTTCTCTTTAGAGAGAAAGCTTCTCTCTCTAGCTCTGGTATATATCTAGTTCACTAATTTGTTGGCTGAAAGAGAACCTTCCAGCGTGAAATCCACCTGAAACAAGACTCCCTGCTATGCAGCAGTTGATTCTGTTTCTTTACAAGTTGAACCATCCAGCTTGGCTGGTGCCAGACTTTTATTGTTTAACCGTTTCAACCTATTGATGTGCGGGCCATTCATGATTGTGTGGTTCACAGCAGGGCTGGTCCCAGGACAAGCCCAGTGGTGACTCAGTTAAAGGGGACAGATACGGAAACAGACGAACAATGCATGGGGTGAGGAGGTGGTGGTGGCAGGGGCAATGCAGGGGAGAGGGCTGGACAGGTGAGGCAGGCCAGAACCGGTGACTCATGGGCTCCCGTTTGTCAGGAAGGCTGGAGCAGGTAGAGCCCGCCCACAGCCGGGGAACCCATACCCAGCACACGTTCTCTCCTGATCTGCTACTCTCGCCCCAGTTTCCCGTCAGACACAGGAGCAAGGGATGCACAAAAGCTGCTTCCTGAGCAGCGAGTTGGGACAAAGCCAACAGGTGATCTCAGGGCTTGGCACTTTCCCCATGCCTGAAAGGAGATCAACCATGAAGGTTACAATACAGGTTTAGAGAATTAATAAAAAGGTGTGGGATGGGGTGAGTTTCAAGCTCCAGGATCCAAGTGTTTACTTTCCTAGAGCAACTTCTGTCTGAGCACCCCCCAACCCACCCACCCACACACACACCCCTACACATCTGGAATTTTCTGTCCACTTGCCAGTCACCAAATCCCCTCTCCACCACCACCAGCAGCCCTACTCCCTGATTAGCTCGAGTCAGTAAAAAGGCAATGTGGCAGAGGGGCTAAAAGGTTCACCTTTTCCTAGCTCTAATTAGAGAAAAGAAAAGAAAGAGAAAGGAGCTGGCTAAAAAATAAGACTTTGCCTAGACTCCACTAACCTGGGCTTGCAGCTAAAGAAAAGACTATCTTTTTAAAAGGAGGAGGAGGAGGAAGAGGACATGATGAGGGGGGAGGAGGGGGAGGAGGGAGAAGGAGAAGGAGAAGGTCCTTTCATCCTTACTTAACCGTAAGACAAATTTGCATCCAGCTGCATCACTTAGTAGCTGTGTGATCTTGGACAAGTTTCTTTACCCCTCTGTGCCTCACTTTCCTCATTTGTAAGATGGAGATGATGGTGATAATGATAGTGGTGATGATGATGATGATGGTGTGGTGTTGATAGTTGTGGTGATGATGGTGATGATGATGGTGGTGATGATGATGGCGGTGATGGTGGTGATGGTGGTGGTGATGATGGTGGTGATGGTGGGGGTGATGATGATGATAGTTGTGGTGGTGGTGATGGTGGTGGTGGTAATGGTGATGATGGTGTGGTGATGATGATGATGATGATGATGGTGTGGTGATGATGGTGGTGATGATGGTGTGGTGGTGATGATGGTGATGGTGGTGATGATGGTGTGGTGATGATGGTGGTGGTGATGGTGGTGATGATGGTGGTGATGGTGATGGCAGTGATGATGGTGGTGGTGATGGTGATGATGGTGGTGATGATGGTGGTGATGGTGATGGTGATGGTGGTGATGGTGATGGTAGTGATGATGGTGTGGTGGTGGTGATGGTGGTGGTGACGATGATGGTGATGGTGGTGATGGTGATGGTGGTGGTGGTGATGATGGTGATGGTGGTGATGGTGGTGATGATGGTGATGATGATGGTGTGGTGACGATGATGGTGATTGTGATGATGGTGGTGGTGATGGTGATGGTGATGATGGTGTGGTGATGATGATGGTGATGGTGGTGATGGTGATGATCATAGTGATGAAAATGGTGTGGTGATGATGATGGTGATGATGATGGTGTGGTGATGATGATGGTGATGATGATGATGATGGTGATGATGATGGTGTGGTGATGATGATGGTGATGGTGGTGATGATGGTGATGATGGTGATGATAGTGATGATAATGGTGTGGTGATGATGATGATGATGATGGTGATGGTGATGATGATGGTGTGATGATGATGATGGTGATGGTGATGATGGTGGTGATGATGGTGATGATGATGGTGTGGTGATGATGATGGTGATGATGGTGTGGTGATGATGATGGTGATGATGGTGATGGTGATGATGATGGTGTGATGATGATGATGGTGATGGTGATGATGGTGGTGATGATGGTGATGATGATGGTGTGGTGATGATGACGATACTACCAACCTCATAGGATTTTGGGGAAGGCTTGAAACTGTTGATATGTGTGAAACCACAGAGATACGCCTCACACATAAGAATACTCAGTGCACTGAGGCCATTCTTTAAAACTCTGGCTGGAAACGCCTTCACACTCCCCATTTCCTACAGAGACTCCATCTTCTCCCTCTGCTTCTTCCTGCCTCCCTGCCTTGTGTTCTTTCAGAGTCCCTCCTGACTGTGTCTTTTCCCCATCCCCTTTCCCCCAAAAGACAGCTGGGTTTCAATATTAAAATCAGCGCTTTGGAGTCTGGCCAAGGTGAATTCATATTCTTGCTCCACCCCATCCTGGCTTGGGCAGGTGCCTGGCTGTCCTCACCTGGAAACTGTGGCCTCTATCCTGCCTCCCAGACCTAGTCACAGCCATAAGGATGCCAGCCAGGAAAGTGAAAGAATGCCCGCCCTGAACAGGAGCTCAACAAATGGAGCCATTCTGCTTCCATGGCACCTGATGCCTAATTCTGCAGTTGCTCCCGGTTTCCCCCTCTTTTCTTCCCCCCTCCAGACCATATTGTGCTAATAACAAGAACCACCATGCACTGAGCATTCATGCCTTCCCAGCACTGTGCAAAGAATTTTGCTCCTGTAATCCTCACAACTCCTGGATTTGGGTTCTGCCCTCTGCTCCCAGAGCACTGTCTACATTTCCCAAGGGTACCACTCAAATAACAGCGCATTGCTGTGAAGATCAAAGCAATAAGTTCACAGTGGGAAAAGAAGAGGAAGACATGAAGGGGCACCTAATGGGGTGACCAGCCCTCCAGGCTTGCCCAAGGCTGAGGACCAACCGGAACGGATGGTCACTCTAACAATCCAGTCATCCACAATGTCCAGGATGCCTGAAAATATCTTTTGCTGCTATAACAATGGCTCAGAAACCCACCTGACGATTTTGGAAGGTACTTAACTTCTCTGAGCCTCAATTTCATCATCTAAAACAGGGATAGCAATGGCTACCTCCTCACAGGGCCGTTGGAGAAATAAAAAGGGAAGAAGTGCATCCAGCATCCTTGCAGCATTCGTCTCATGGTGAGCCCTCCTCCACAGGTGTTAGCATCAAGCCCTGGAAATCACACCTGGGCTTATCCACCTGCCAGCCACCACCCCTGGCCACTTCCTTATTCTCTCCAAATCTCAATAATCAGTTCAAGCCAGGCACAGTAGCTCACACCTGTAATCCCAGCAATTTGGGAGGCTGAGGTAGGAAGATCCCTCGAGACCAGGAGTTTAAGATCAGCCTGTTCAACACAGCAAGACTCCATCTCTACAAAATATTCTTTTTTAAAATTGGCTCAGTGGGGAGATTAAGTAAGTTATAGACAGCTTGTGAAGAAGAAAAGAGGAAGAAGAAAAAAAAGAAGGAAGAAGAAGAAGAAAAGGAGGAGGAGGGGGAGGAGGAGGAGGCAGAGAGAGAGAAAGAAGAAGAAGAAGGCAGCAGAGAGAGAGAGAGTGCTAGCTGAAAAGAGCACTTTGCCTAGACTCCACTGACCAGGCCTCACAGTTTTTAGAAAAAGGAAGAAGACAAACCTCACAGATGCAGACTGGCTGGAAAACCCCAGTCCCTCAGTTCTTAACCACCAGACAGGGAAGTCTTGGCCAAACAATGGTGGAACAGATTCTTTGAGGGACAGACAAGAGACAGAGGGGGACAGAGGGCCCCAGCTTCAGCCTGATGCTTGGGTTTGAAATGTCTAATCCACCAGCACACCTGACACTCCTTGGCAGGAAGAGG